>NC_063265.1:1432000-1790000 GCF_019578655.1 Ricinus communis | reverse complement strand
CTAAATTTTTCTATTATCTATTGAAATGAAAAGTCAATTTTCGGAATACAAACTCAAAAATTAAGGACAAATTGGAACCATTAACTATTAACTGTGAATTCATAAACGATTCTTGGATTTCAATCGAAAATTGTATTTCTCTAATCCTAATGATATAAGAAAATCAAAATTGATACGTAACCAATCCGTATTGATTCTTTTCAATAAAAAAAATTCTTCTCAGTTTCAATTATAACAACAATTATGAGTATATGTAAACCCTAGAACATAAAATTTTATGCGGATATCTATCTTATCCGTCTATGATTCCTATAGGAAAATTTCTATTCAATGAAAATGGAATATAAATTTTGATAGAGCATGACATGCGCTGTCCAAAATAGAACTGCAGTAAAAGGAGAGACGTATATATAGTATAGATAGCTATAATTATGAGATAGCTATAGTTATGCCCGCATATGTTTAATAAGCCTTCTTATGTTTGTTTTATGTTATGCACTTCAATCGTATTATATGAACTCGATTAAAAAAAAGATATAAAAAAATCTCTCTTCTATGCAAATTTTTTTGAACTAAACAATGAAATCCGCGAAAAAGCTAAGTGCTAAAAAAAATCTTAGGAGTTCTTGCCAAGGGTCCTTGAACAACCATAGGATGGCCTGAAAATCATTAGCAAAGACTTCCGCAAAATGTTCTATTTTTCCATAGAAAAAAATTCGTTCAAGAAGTACTCGAGAAAATGTTGATCGTAAATGAAAGGATTGGTTACGGAGAAAAAAGAAGAGGGATTCATATTCATATACATGAGAATTATATAGGAACACGAAAAATCTTGGATTACTTTTTGTAAAAATAGAAACTGATTTCTTTGGAATAATAAAACTGTTCCAATTCCAATACTCATGAAGAAAGAGTCGTAATAAATGCAAAGAAGAGGGATCTTTCACCCAATAGCCGAAGGATTTGAACCAATTTTTCTAGATGGATGGGGTAAGGTATTAATACATCCGACACATAATTTAAATGTGGAAATTTGTCCTCCGAAAAGGAAATATTGAATGAATTGATCGTAATTTATGAGATTTTACTATCTCCCGACCTTTCTAAAGAAGATACTAATCGTAGGAAAATGGAATTTCCACAATAACCGCAAAGCCCTCCGATATCATTTGATAATATAAATTCTTGTTGTACTTAAAAAATGGATTTTGATTAGAATCATTAGCGAAATAATCAAATGGTTCTGTTGATACATTCGAGTAATTAAACGTTTTACAATTAATAGACTAGATTTATTGTCATAACCTAAATTTTCCAACAAAGTAGATCTATTTAAACTGTGATCATGAGCAAATGTATAAATATACTCCCGAAAGATAAATGGGTATAGGAAGTTATTTTTTCGAGATCTATCTAGTTCTAAATATCTTTGATATTCCTCCATTTTTTTATTTGAAATTAAATTGGATTGAAGCAAGGATAGAGGATTTTTTTTTATTGGGTTATTAAATGCTACATAGTGCGATACAAGTAAAAACAAAGTAGTATGATAGAAAAGAATAGATACCTCGGAAATAGGTAAACTCATCAGTGGACTCCCATCCTCTCTTTTTTCCATCTAATTGGTTTATGTTTATTATAAGATAAATAGATAAAAAAAAATGATTAGAAATCCTTTATTTTTTCAAGCCAATCGCTCTTTTGATTTTGGAAAAAAATATCTTTATCAATATACTCTTTCTTCTACACATTAATCTCCCGCTCATACTCATAGTGGGGAATAGCTAATAGTTAGGACTCATTAAAAGAAAATAAAAAATTGGCTAAAGGCCTTTCCCGCATTAGGCACTAATTTTTTTTTAACGTCTAATTAGATTGGATAATCATTCAAATTAAGAACGTAAGCTCGTTGCTTTTTTGTTTCCCTATAATTGGAACCGTAGGACTCTATCCATTTATTCACTCGACACAACCTTGAATTCATTTATTATGTTCCGCACCAAGACCTCAAATAACCAAGAATTCAAATAAGGTTTGGCCCGATTCGACAAAAATGAAATATTCTCAGAATTCTCCATTGATACGACATGCTGTTTTTTCCATTCATTCCTTTCAGGATCGCGGTCTTTCAAACTATACCGATGGTATGGACGAATCCCTTCCTTCATACAAATGCGTAAAAGATATTAGCCGCACTTAAAAGCCGAGTACTCTACCATTGAGTTAGCAACCCCCCCCCCCCAAAAAAAAAAAAATGAAATTCTATAGATACAGCCGGAATCAAAATAAATAAAGAAATTGAAGCACATGACACAATCAAAACATTAAACTAGCATTAAACTAGCAAGAAATTAAATACAAAAATTTTAATCAATTCTGAATAAAAAAAAATTAAAAATATTCTTTTATTTTATAATTTATAACATTTTTTTCAATCAAACAAAACGTTTGTATTACAACAAATCTAAAAAAACCATCACTTGAATAAAGAAAAAACCAAATCTATGGAACAGGAATAAATAGATCCACAGAAAAGATCCAATTACCTCAGATCGGATTATATTTATTTGATACACTGTTGTCAATATAAATTGAATAAATTGAGAAAAAAAAATACACAATGACGAAAATAAAAGAATGAATTGCATTCAATTTAACAATTAAAAAATAAAAAAAAATAGGTATGAATATAGTATGAATAGAACAAGAGAAGGGGGGGTGTAATAGAGAAAAGGTTATAATATAAAAAGCTATATATATATACGAATTACCCACACCCTGCATTTCGTTAAGTAAATTACGTTTGATTAAGACGAAGTTCCGTAAAAACCCCCGCCTTGCTTAAAATATCATGAACAGTCCCGTAGGTTGAGCGCCTTTTCAAGGGAAATATAGAATAGTAGGAACATTTAAATAGGTTTGATTTTTTAAAGGATCATAAAAACCCACTTTCCGAAGATCTCTTCCTTCTCTGCGGGATCGAACATCAATTGCAACGATTCGATAAACGGCTCATTAGGATAGAGGTAGAAAAAAAAGACCCCCCGTGGAAACGTATAAGAAGTTTTGTCCTCGTACGGCTCGAGAAAAATGATTCAAGTTCGTATATATCTAGAATTATAGTGTCAAATAGATCCATAAAATCATCAAATCAATTAACTTATGATTTAAGTCCTTTTTCTTCTTTTTTTTTTCTTTTTGGTAAACAAAAAGAAAAAAAGCATCTGTATCTTCTAACTCAAGTTGGATAACTTTCAAATAGCTCAAAGGGAACCCCTTAGGCGTTTCATTTTTCACTTATTGAGTGATCTCTAATGCCCTTTCTTTTTCTTTTTGTTTCTTTCTTTTATTTTTAAATGTATAATGTATTTTGATTCTTCATTCTGATCTAATTGTTGAGACAATTGAAAACGGTATTTCCTTGTTCCAGGATCCTTTATCTTTGCCTTGAATCGTTGGGTTTAGACATTACTTCGGTGATCTTTAATCGCTTCAAATGGCAGCAACATACCACTTTTGTGATTTCTTTCTATTAAAGAATCGGACTAACAATTGATTCCTGCGTGATACACTTTTTTAATCAAAGAATTTGGTCAATTCCAACAAACCTTATTCTTGGACTTGAAATTTGCTAGAATTGGATCCTTTCTATTTCGATATTGAAAATATACTTACGAAGTTGTTCCAACTTATTGATTAGGGCTAACCCTAGATTCTTGCTCCTAAGAAATAAATCAATACTTTACTTTCTACTCGAGCTCCATCATATACTATTTACATTACAACCCAATAAAAAACGAAGGTTCTAGTGTATAATGTGAACAAACGATGTCGAGCTAAGAGCACCCTCATTCCTATATGCTATTGCTATATGCTATATAATATTATATATAGAGCTATATAATATTAATCTATATACTATATAATATATATAATATAATTATATATATAATAGGGGGATGTAAGAATCCACACCGATCGTGTCCTTCAAGTCGCACGTTGCTTTCTACCACATCGTTTCAAATGAAGTTTTACCATAACATTCTTTGAGTTTTGAAATAGTATGTAATTGATTCAATTATGGAATCGTGAATAGTCATTGGTTCGACCGACATAGGAATCAAAAATTTGAACTTCTATTGGGTAGTTTCCCAAGAAGTGTCGGAAAGAATTCAAATTAATCCCATATTTTATTGTATGAATATTTTTTATTTTCAATTCTAATTTAGAATAAGATAAAGAAATAAGTTCTTTTGAATCTTCAAGTGACTCCATAGGACGGATTCGCCTATCTCACATTTCTTTGAGTCCTAAGAACTTATAAAAATCATTAAAAGATTTCATTTTTAAATTGCCTATCCCAATATCATTATTTTTTTGTTTTAAGGTAAGAAATATATCTTCTCATTATAAGAGAAGAGAAAAACCCCCTTTTTAGATACAGATTTGAATTAAACCATCAAGGATTTAAAATAAAATAAATAGGTAAAAAAATATTCAATTTTTCGGATAGACTATCGGATAGACTAAAGAATTGTCTAAACTAAAGAATTGTCACTGAAATTAATTATGGATATTCTATGTTAAATATTAAAATTAAGCGAGGGATGACAATTTTTTTTTACATTACAAAATCGGAAACAAAGGTGTTAATAAAAAAAATGCTAAAAATACATACATATAGGCATTTTTTCATTTTATGAATAGTTTATTTGACTTGACTTGATTCTTTCTAAAAAAATTTCCTAAAGTAAAGCGAAAAGTGAATAGGATATATGAATCAATCCCGTCTCAATTGTTAGATAGATTCTCAATTGTTAGATAGATTTAGAATTATTCATTAAAGACAAAGATAAAATATCTGAAAAATGAGGTTAGTTAAAAGAAACTAACCTCTGGAAGAGCTAGAATTCTAACCTTCAGGTCGACCTACGGCCAAAGGACGTTCTGTAGACAGCTTTATGGGCGAGGCCTCCCAAAAGGTAACGGAGGCGTGAAAAGGTTTCCTCGGGCCGACGGAGATTGGCCCTCGAGTGCAAAGGCGGAAGGGAGCTTGACTGCAAGACCCACCCGTCGAAAGGTGGACGAAAGTCGGCCTTAGTGATCCGACGGTGCCGAGTGGAAGGGCCGCTCAACGGATAAAAGTTACTCTAGGGATAACAGGCTGATCTTCCCAAGAGCTCACATCGACGGAAGGTTTGGCACCTCGATGTCGGCTCTTCGCCACTTGGGGTCGTAGTATGTTCCAAGGGTCACTGCTCGCCCATTAAAGCGGACGTGAGTCGGGTTCGAACGCCGTGAGACAGTTCGGTCCATATCCGGTGTGGGCGTTAGAGCATTGAGAGGACCTTTCCCTAGTACGAGAGGACCGGAAGGACGCACCTCCCGGTGTACCAGTTTATCGTGCCCACGAACGCTCGGGTAGCCAAGTGCGAGCGGATAATCACTGAAAGCATCTAAGTAGTAAGCCCACCCCAAGATGAGTGCTCTCCTATTCCGACTTCCCCAAACCTTCAGTACACCGAGACAATGACGGGTTCTCCGCTCATGGGTGGAGTGAAGTTTTGAGAATTCAAGAGAAGGTCACGGTAGACGAGCCGTTTATCATTACGATAGGTGTCAAGTGGAAGTGCAGTGATGTATGACCCGATCAATTTAATAGACTTGAACCTTGTTCCTACATGACCCGATCAATTTGATTAGGTACTCGCCATCTATTTTTATTGTTCAACTATTTGACAACATGAAAATACCAAAAGCTCTGCCCTCCCTCTCTATCGATCCAAGGGATGGAAGGGCGGAGGCCTTTGGTGTCCCCCCCAGTCAAGAATTGGGGCCTCACAATCACTAGCCAATATGCTTTTCTCTCATGTCTTTCTTCGTTCATGGTTTGATATTCTGGTGTCCTAGGCGTAGAGGAACCACACCAATCCATCCCGAACTTGGTGGTTAAACTCTCACTGCGGTGAAGATATCTGTAGGGAGGTCCTCATGGAAAAATAGCTCGACGCCAGGGATGATAAAAAGCTTAACACCCCTCATTCTTATTACTTTTCAATATGAAAAAAAAATGAAAAGGTCGTCTTATTCAAAACCCCAATTATGAAATCCCCTTTCTCCCACTTCACACCTCTGAACGCACTGCTCTTATAGAGAGAGGCGCTTTCGCATCTTCTTAACCCGAAATGGTCGGGGAGAGGAAAGGTTCCTTTTTAGGGTACTCCCGGAACAGATCCAGTGGAGACGGGGTGGGGCCTGTAGCTCGGAGGGATTAGAGCACGTGGCTACGAACCACGGTGTTGGGGTTCGAATCCCTCCCTCGCCCCACAACCGGCCAAAAAGGGAAGGACCTTTCCTTCTGGAGGTAGGAAAATCATGATCGGGATAGCGGACCCAAAGCTATGGAACTTGGGTGTGGATCTTTTGTCGAAATAGAATGTCCTCGCTTTTTCTTTTTTTTTTCTTTTTTATTTATCGTTAATGGTAGATTCTTTCCATATAGTATGCCCGGACCGAATCTTTTTTTGTTTTACGCCCCCTAACTCTTCCCTCACCAAAGCCTGGGGCGTGAATAGCAAAGCAAGTACAAGTATTAGTAGCATAGCAAAATGTGTTCTTCGTCATTAATATGTTTGCTCACAGAATTGTGGCCTCTCGGAGAATCGATGATCGCATCTTTGATGCACTTGCTAGTACTAGTACGTACATCCGAAAATTCTTAATTGGCTAGTTGTAAATAGCCCCGGACTATGGAACAAAGGATTATACCGGACTTACCTACACCGAGGTAATGACGGTGATTCTCAAATATCGCAATGTGAATGTGATATGATGAGATAGAATGCAATAGAAAGAAAGACACAGGAACGGGTTACCACGGCCAAAGCGAACCCTTTCATTCCGACATTCAATTAAAGAATTCGGAATGAATCCAATCTCCCAAGTAGGATTCGAACCTACGACTACCGCCATCACCGACCGCCTACCACCGAGCTATCGAGGAACAACGGAGATTAGATCTCATAGAGTTCAATTCCCGTTCTCAACCCATGACCAATATGAGCTCGAAGTTTCCTTCAGAACTCCCTTGAACTTCTTCGTAGTTTCTTCGCTCCATGCCTCATTTCATAGGGAACCTCAAAGTGGCTCTATTTCATTATATTCCATCCATATCCCAATTCCATTAATTTAATATCCCCTTTCCTTTGGTGTCATTGACATAAGAGATGTCGTTTCTAGTCTATCTCTTTCTATTTCTATATTCTATTTCTATATATATATGGAAAGTTTAAAAATCATCATATAATAATCCGAAATTGCAATAGAAAAGAAAAGGGAGGTTTGTGATGATTTTTAAATCTTTTATACTAGGTAATCTAGTATCCTTATGCATGAAGATAATCAATTTGGTCGTTGTGGTCGGACTCTATTATGGATTCCCGACCACATTCTCCATGGGGCCCTCTTATCTCTTCCTTCTCCGAGCTCGGGTTATAGAAGAAGGAGAAGAAGGAAACTGAGAAGAAGGTATCAACAACAGGTTTTATTACGGGACAGCTCATGATGTTCATATCGATCTATTATGCACCTCTGCATCTAGCATTGGGTAGACCTCATACAATAACCGGCCCTAGCTCTACCCTATCTTTTGTTTCATTTCTTCCGGAACAATCACAAACACTTTTTGATTATGGAGCTACTACCGGAAATTCAATGCGTAATCTTAGCATTCAATTTGTATTCCCCGAATAATCTCATTTTTCAATTATTCAACCATTTCATTTTACCAAGTTCAATGTTAGTCGGATTAGTCAACATTTATATGTTTCGATGCAACAACAAGATGTTATTTGTAACAAGTAGTTTTGTTGGTTGGTTAATTGGTCACATTTTATTCATGAAATGGGTTGGATTGATATTAGTCCGGATACAACAAAATAATTCTATTAGATCTAATGTACTTTTCGATCTAATAAGTACCTTGTGTCGAATTGAGAAATTCTATGGGTCGAATCTTTAGTATTCTCTTATTTATTACCCGCGTCTACTCTTTAGGCGAATACCGTCACCCATTTTTACTAAGAAACCGAAAGAAACCTCGGAAACGGAAGAAAGGGAGGAAAGTGAGGAAGAAACAGGATGTAGAAATAGAAACAACTTCCAAACGAAGGGGACTAAACAGGGATCCATCAAGAAGATCCTTCTTCTTCCCTTTTTCGGAAGAAAAGGAGGATCGGGACAAAATCGGCTTAAACGGAAGAGATCCAAGTGAATGGAAAGGAAAAAACAAAGGATGAATTCCATTTTCACTTTAACGAGACATGCTATAAAAATAGACCACTTTATGAAACTTTTTATCCGGATGGGAATCAAGAAAATTCAAGTTAGAAATATTGATAGAAAAAAAAAGAAAAATCTTTTCCGGTTTGAAAACCTCTTGTAACTATTCTTTTTGACTCAAACGTTGGAATCGTCCCATTACGATATATAAAAAATGATCACTGAGAATGTCATAAGAAATGAAATGTCACAATATTTTTTTTATACATGTCAAGTGATGGAAAAGAAAGAATATCTTTCACGATCCCGACTTGTCAACTTTTTTTGAAATGGTACAGAAAAGATTTTTCTGTTCACAACAACAACAGAGAAACTCTCCTCCGATGAATTGTATAATAATTGGAATTATAAGAATGAACAAAAAAGAAAAATCTAAGTAATGAATTTATAAACAGAGTCCGGGCTCTAGATAAGGGATATCTTGTTCGAATACACTCGAAAAAAGGACTAGATTATGTAATGATAAAACGAAAAAGAGTACTTAACAAAAATATATGATCCCTTATTGAGTGGGTCCTACCGTGGAAGAACAAAATTTTTTTTCACCCTCAACACTAAATATAAATAAAACTTCTATAAAAAATTCCACGGAGATGGTTTGGATAAATAAAATTCATCTTATTCTTCTTATTAGTAATTATATAGAATTTGAACCAAAAACAGGATAGAAAATCATTTTCAACAGAAATTGCTTATTTCTTAAACTTAATTAATGAATTTGCCGGAAAATCGACATCAAGTTTCAATTTAAGGGACTCCCTTTATTTCCGGATTACAAAGAAGAAAAATGGATTTAGAACTCTTACAAATTCTAAAATTTGTATTTGATCCAGTTCTAGCGAATTCAAAAAATAAAACAATTAAAAATAATTCTCTTGGAATAAAAGAAATAAATAAACAAGTTCCTCATTGGTCATACAAATTAATTGACGATTTGGAACAACAAGAGGGAGAAAATGAAGAAAACATGGCGGAAGATTATGAAATTCGTTCACGAAAAGCCAAACGTGTAGTAATTTTTACCGATAATCAAGAAAATACAGCTACTTATAATAATACCAAAGATACGACAGATTTTGACCAAATAGACGAAGTTACTTTGATCCGTTATTCGCAACAATCAGACTTTCGTCGAGACATAATAAAAGGATCCACGCGAGCACAAAGACGCAAAATAGCTATTTTTGAACTGTTTCAAGCAAATGCGCATTCGCCCCTTTTTTTGGACAGAATAGACAAATCTCTTTTTTTTTCTTTTGATATTTTCGAACTGATAAAAACAATGTTTATAAATTGGATGTGTAAAAACGCAGAATTCACAATTTCAGATTATACTTATACAGAGAAAAAAACAAAAGAAAGTAAGAAAAAAGACGAGGACACAAGAGAAGACGACAAAAGAGAGGAAAGAACTCGGATAGAAATAAATTTGAAGCCCTGGGATAGCATTCTTTTGCTCAAATAATAAGAGGTTGTATTTTAGTAACCCAATCGATTCTTAGAAAATATATTATATTACCTTTATTAATAATAGCTAAAAATTGCATTCGTATACTATTTTTTCAAATTCCCGAATGGTCGGAGGATTTAAAGGATTGGAGTAGAGAAATGCATATTAAATGCACTTATAATGGAGTTTAATTATCGGAAAAGAATTTCCAAAACTGGTTAATGACGGGATTCAAATAAAGATCCTATTTCCTTTCGTCTAAAACCTTGGCACAGATCTAAGTTAAAATTCCCTCATAAAGATCCAATGAAAAAGAAAGTACAAAGAAATGATTTTTGTTTTTAACAGTTTTAGGGATGGAGGCTGAACTGCCTTTTGGTTTTCCCCCGAAAACGGCTTTCACTTTTTGAACCCATCTTTAAAAAACTTGAAAAAAAAGGGTTTTCGAATTAGAAGAACTTTAGAAGAAAGAAGAAAATTATTTCTAAATTTATCAAAAGAAAAAGCAAACTGGGTCATCCAAAACTCTTTTTTTCGAAAAGACATAATAAACAAAATAAACAAATTTGAAAAATCAAAAAGAAACCGAATTCTATTATCTGGAGTTAAAGAAGTATATGAATTGAATGCAACTAAAAAAGAAAAAGATTCGCTAATCAATAAGAATAATCGGGCGAGTCAGAAAATGTCCACCTCAACGCGATCTATGGTTTGGACAAATTTTTCAACGATGTGAAAAAATGAAAGATCTTTCCGCTAGACGAAAGATAATCTTAAATCAAATAGAAAAAATTTCAAAAGAAAAGGAAAAAAAAATTATAACCTCGGAGATAAATATTAGTCCTAACAAAATAAGTTATAATGCTAAAACATTAAAATTAAAATCATCAAAAAATATTTCACAGATATTAAAAAGAAGAAATGCGCAATTAGCGCATAAATTCCATTTTTTTATAAAAATTTTGATTGAAAGGATATACATAGATATCTTTTTAGGTATCATTAATATTCCGAGGATCAATGCACAGCTTTTTCTTGAATCAACAAAAAAAATTGTTACTAAATACATTTACAATAATGAAGAAAATAAAAAAAAAATTGATAAAACAAACCAAAATACAATTCACTTTATTTCGATTATAAATATCAAAAAGTCACTTAATAATAGCAATATTGATGTTATTAATAAGAATTCACAGATTCTTTCGCGACATATCCTCCTTGTCACAAGCATATGTATTTTACAAATTATCACAAATCAAAATTATTAACTTATATAAGTTAAGATCTATCCTTCAATATCATGGACTTTTTTTAAAGAATGAAATAAAGGATTATTTTAGAGTCCAAGGGCTATTTAATTTCGAATTAAAAGAAAAAATGTTAGAAATTCTGTAATGAATCAATGGAAAACTGGTTAAGGAGTCATTATCAATATAAATACGATTTATCTCGGATTAGATGGTCTAGATTAATACCACAAAAATGGCGAAATAGAATCAATCAATACCAACACCCTATGGTTCAAAACAAAAATTAAACAAATGGAATTTATATGAAAAGACAAATTAATTCATTACGAAAAAAAGGATTTTGAGGCAGACTCATTACCGAATCAAAAGATAATTTTAAAAACACTATAAATATAATCTTTTATCATATAAATCTATTAATTATGAAAATAAGAAGGACTCATATATTTATGGATCACCATTACAAATAAATAATAAACAAAAGATTTCTTATAATTACAACACAAATAAAAGTAACTTTTTCGACATGTTAGAAGGTATTCCTATCAATAATTATCTAGCGGAAGATGATATTATCGATATGGCGAAAAGCCCAGATAGAAAATATTTTGATTGGAAAATTCTCAATTTTTGTCTTAGAGAGAAGGTCGAGATTGAATCCTCGGATCGACACCTAAGCGAACATAAAAAAAATACTAAGACTACTAAGTATCAAATAATTGAGAAAATGGATAAAAAAAAGATTTTTTTTATTACAATTCACCAAGATCAAGAAGTCAATTCATCCAATCAAAAAAAAGATATTGAAAAAGATTATATGGAATTAGAGATGAAAAAACATAGACATAAAAAGAAAAACAAAAGTCATACGGAAGTAGAACTTGATTTCTTTCTAAAACGATATTTATATTTTCAATTAAGATGGAATGGTTCTTTAAGCGACTATGACACTGTAAGGCTTTTCAACCTAATTGAAAACATGCTAACTAGCCAAAAAGACTAGCATAGAGATGAGAGTCACCATCCAGGTAATTCACCAGGACACTTTCTGTCACAACCCGATCTGTAGGCCCGTGACCGGTGCTAGGAAATGGGTAGGTGTAAGGCCACTGAAACCCATAGCAAGCCTGATCTTTTGCTTACTCAATCAAAGTATAATCCAGATTCTATCCATTATAACACTATTTCATAACCAACTTTTAACCACCCAAATACTACATATTTAATTCATCCTGCTAGCATAAATAGGTAATACCTGAATTTACATGCCATTACAAAATGATAAGTTTTGAAATTACTACTGCAGAGAATCTAGGATTTTTTAAAAAATCAAACATACCAATAAAATCAGTTACATTAAAACCTGAAGATGAAGGAAGTCAGGATGCTAGAGGAAAAGAACTGCAGAAAAATAACAAACACGTGAAAAACAGTTAAATTTGAGACTGTCAGTCTCGAAAGTGAGTTAAAATCATATATCCAAAAATAAATATAACCACTTCAATAAAATATTTATTTAATTAAATAAAATATAGGTCATGTAAAAAAAATATATGTCATGCCATGATTCAATAAAATAATATTTTACATGCTACGGGACGAGTACCTCAGCAGAACCCTAACCCCAATACTAACAACCTTTTTAGCTCTCTCACTCCAACAGAACTAGCGCCCAGAGAGCGAAGCTCGACCATGGTCCTTAAATCTAGTTTGGTTACTTAATTTCCAATAAAGCTAGCGCCTAGAGAGCAACGCTCGACCATGAACCGTTAATCCAACAATCAAACTCTTCACAGCCCAGCGAGTTGAACTCGACTAGGGAAAGTCTTAAAATATTCTTTTACTATCTGTCTCAGATTTATACCGGTGCGCACGCAGTCCTAATGCAACCCATCAGGTGGCATGTTCTACTGCCGTCTCATCCTGAGTCAACATGCATTCACAATATCAATGATGTAGAAAATGATATAGGAATAGTAAATAAATAAATAATTTAAATCTTCAAATCAATAAATCAGAATTGCTATATAAAACTTTAGCATGACACAAGTATAGCAGATATATGACTTTAACTCACAGTTCGATGGCCCTGCCACGACTCCCACCAGTGGGCCTTGACCCAGACTAGGAATGGGTAGGCTTAAGGCCACCGAAACCCGTAGTAAGCCTGACACTCACTGATTTACACAAATCTCATCTCAAATTTATATTATTAAAACCTCAATTTATCTTAATAGTTACACTTTACAAAATTACTTCGGTCTACCAGAAAAACTAGGCGAGACCTGAAACTCAGAAAATTTACAACTGATACATCTACTATTACTACTGCAGAGAATCTAAGATTTACCAATTTACATACCAAATCAAATACATCACCCGATGATGAAGGAGTTCTGCCATCGAATAAGAGTCGCAGGAGAACTAACAAATACGAATCCGAAAAAAACATAAATGGAGACCGAGAGTGAGTTAAAATCAAATAATCTAGAGACTATTACTTCTTCCTCGGAAAACATAGATTATTCAAATCAGATATCAAACCATACTATAATTATACCCTACTATTTCCTTCACATAAAAATATTAATCATTCGAATCAAAATATCAACCATGCACGTAAATACAATCCATATTATAATCATACCATAATAAATAAATAAATGAATAATAAAAATATATTTTTACTTTTACGGGACGAGTGGCTCAGTAGAACCCTAAACCCCAAAATCTAACGTACCATTTTGGCTCTCTTAATCCAATAAGATCGGCGCCCCAGAGAGCAAGCTCGATCAGGTCCTTACCTCCAAACTCAACACTTGAATTCCAATAAGCTCACCAGAGTGCATTGCTCGATCGGGCAAACAAATCCATAATAACCTTATCTCCATAATCATTACCCCCGATGTAACCCACCAAAGGCATGTTCTACAAGCCACATTTCCCAATTCACAATCATCACATATAATAAATATCATTATCCGATGAACTCAACCAACACATATCGGAAATGAAGATTAAAGATTTAAGGTAAAAAAACGTGCAATTTGTGAGGGAAAAATAATAACGTTTATCTTATTATAACATACTAATAATAATATTTATATTATTTCAAATATTAATAATCAAGTGAAATCATTTATTTTGCGATACTAATAATCATATTAAGCACAAATTCTAAATAGCATATTAAAATCGGACTAGCAATAGCGCGAAAGATTAAATGACTTTAACTCACAGGGATTGGGCGACCTCCTAGCTCCTGCCTCAGCTTGGAGCGAGCCGAATCTAATGATCTAATCACGGAAAACAATTTATCAAAATGCTGAAACAATCGATCTTTAATCCTAGGTCTAGACTCCTAGGACTGACTGTCTAAGAATCTCGACTCGGGAGAATTCTACCGAAAATCCGGCAGAACCTCCCCTACAACACGAACATTACCCCCCGTAAAAACGGGTCCAGGACCTGCCAGAAGAACACTTCAAATACTTAACGATTCAAACAATAGGAGTCGGGTCCTCAAACTTCACTATTTCCCGACTCCGCCACACAGCACAAAATACGAGGCAGGCAAACTGACAGACAATTATTTTTGACTCACAAATAACATCAAATACTCAATATAACCCAATAGACACAATTAAACCAAGAATTTCTAAAATTAACGGGCCAAAAAAAATTACCGAACGCTTCGATCGCCGGCCGACTACTTCCGGCCACGGGAGTCCGATCGACGATCCGAACACACCATCGAACTCACAACGACGCGCTGAAGACGATCCCCGCTTCCGATTTTTCGATCTGACACCCGATCATCCGGAGAGATTTGCGGACGATCTCGACCGTCGATTTGCAAACGAAGCCCGATCGCCACGAAACCGGTGCCATCGCGAAGCTTGAGCAGAGAAAAGTCGGGATACGCCCTCCGATCATCCATCCTCCACGGAGCTCGCCGAACAAGCCCAAAAACGCTCTACCGCCACCATTTTTTCTCTCCACCGAGAATCTCCGATTCCGGCCACTAAAACCGACACGCCGCCAAAGGAAGCTCTCCAAGGGAGCCGATCGCCACCGAGATCGGCCGGAAGGCCAACGGGCCGCCACATGTCGCGCGATTCGGCCGCCTACCGACGCTCGCCACCGCCTCCACCGCCACCATCAGCTCGCTGACGTGCGCTCCTTCCGACGCCGGCCCGCCTCCTGGGTCATTCCACCATGGACGCCGACGCCTCTCTCCTCCCTTTCTTCTTCTTCCTTCTTTCTTTTCTCTCTCCCCGATTTCCATTCCTTTCAATATCGACATTTGACCCCTGAACTTTTTCTTATTACAATTTGGTCCCTCAACTTTCTTAATTACTTACAATTTTATCCTGCAGAATTCCAATTTAACCCCCAAACTTCTTTTTAGCCTTTCAATTAAGCCCCTAACTATTTAATTTGGGCCAAATCCGAATTATTGAAAATACACAATTACAAAAATACCCCTGACCGACATATTTATTTACGAAAATATCAAACTCACAAATTTCCATTAAACCCTCACAAAAATAAAATTATACTTTTAATCCTTATTCCAAAATAATCCTCCAATTAAATCCTACACACAATTAAATTAAATAATCAATTTCCAACTTAAAATTTAATACTACTAATCAATTATAATACCAATTTTTCCAAAATTCTTTTATAAAAACATCCTTTATAATTTCTTCCAAAATTTTCCAATATATAATTTTACTTATATAAATATGCATTTGGAAAAAAAAATTTGAATAACCAAAATATAATCATTTCTCAAATAGTTTACTTAATTACTCCTTAAAAATCAAACTAATTGGATATAGAAAATAACTCATTTATTTATCTAACATGAACATTCAAAATTTGTATTTAAATCATTCCAATTAAACCGAATAAAATAAAGCTAAAATTAATTTAAATAAAAACTCATTATTAAATATATAAAAAATTCCGGGTGTTACAGCCCCCTTGCTCTACTCCTAATCCTTGGGTGGAGCGAGTTGAAATGATGAATTATCTATTCTCGGAAATAATTCAATCAATATAAATAAAAGTAAAATATTTAATAAATAATCCTAGGACTAGACTCCTAGAATTAACTGTCTAAGAATTTCGACTCGAAAATTCTCCTAAAAATTTGGCAGAATCTCCCTTAAATTACAGACGTTTACCCCCTATATAACGGGTCTAAGACCTACTAAAAACATTTCTAATATTCATCAGTTAATCAACGGGAGTCGGGCCACCAAAACTACATTATCTTTTCCGATTTCGCAACACATCACATATCACAATTATTGGCAGACGGTCCGATAAAATATTTATTTATTTACTATTACGATTAACCTTTAGTATTTAAATTTAATAATTGATCAACCTCACAATTTAAGCATCATACGCAAACTAATAATTTCATGACAACAACATTATTAATCATACATCTAATATTAATTTTTACTTATTTTCTTTAATCATTTATACATAAACTTTAAAATTATTTTTCTCCAATAATTAACAATTTCTAAATCAACAGGCTAAAGAATTACCGAGACGCTTGATAAATCAGCCGACTCGCCTTTAGTCGCCGGAATCCGATCGACGATCCAAGCGTGCATACGGACTCGAAAACAACACGCATACGATGATTCTAACACTTGATTCTCTTATCCAGACCCCGATGATTTGGAGAAAATTACGGACAGTATCGATCGTTGATTTTTAAATGGAGTCCTATCGCTGCAAAATTAGTGCCATTGAAAAGCTTGAGCTGAGAGGAGTCCGAAAGTGTCCTTTGATCATCGGAAGCTCAACGGCATTGGTAGGAAAAGTGAAAAATTTGAACTGCCCCTATAATTTCTACCTCGTCAGATTTTGCAATTCCAGCAGCCTCAAAGGGTGACAATGGGTGGAAAAGGAAGCCTAAAAGTTACTGATCTTTTTTAGCCTATTAGAGCTTCAATTAAAGGGATAGTCACTAAGTAAGAATTAGAGATTTGGAAACTAATTTATTAATGGTAAAATATTTTTTAAACATAAGTAGCACTAAATTCTCAACCAATATTTGACTCCACCACCTCTTCATCTCCAAAGACTCAAAGACCAGTATTAAACGGTGACCATTTAAGGGTTCCCCAAATTTAACACCATCAGCATCCCTATCTTTACAAACTCCTTCTTTTACTTTATATTTTAGAAAAAATTATTAGGATTGGTTTTCTTAGTTATTTTATATGATACATAGGATTTACATTATTAGATTATGAGTGTTGCTAACCCTAAACCTAGGCTACATATTCTATTTATAGGAGTAGGATTAGGAAACCTAAAGGAGCAGATAACTATGCAATTATTTTAATTAAAAAAATAATCAATTATCTTTCCTCTAATGAGATTAATATTCGATAAGATAAAATAAAACTTTTTTAAACCAAATAATTATCAAT
Organism: Ricinus communis; assembly: GCF_019578655.1. Classification (NCBI taxonomy): domain Eukaryota; kingdom Viridiplantae; phylum Streptophyta; class Magnoliopsida; order Malpighiales; family Euphorbiaceae; genus Ricinus; species Ricinus communis. The sequence continues at coordinate 1,772,490 of NC_063265.1, read as the reverse complement.
AAAAATATTTTAAAAAAATCCCAATTATTATCACAAATATCTTTTAGAAATTTATTCTTTTACCAATTTTGGTGTTTATGTCATAAACACACGTGAAATAATGTCAAATATTGGAAAATGGCCAGTAGACACTATGTAGAGCTGATTAGGCTCTATGCTAAGCTAATCGGCTGTATGCAAAGCTGATTGGCTCTAAAGGGTAAAAGTTTGAAAAAATTTGACAACTTAGTCCCTGAACTACTAAAAACTGTCATTTCACCCTTCAAACTTAATTCTTTTTCTATAAATTGGGTCCAAATTAATTCTAGAAAAGTATTTTTTAAGTCCAAGTATTCTCAATCCTTACTCGGATTCGTCCCTCCTTAATCTCTTGGGACTCAGAAAAGGCAATAATTTCATCATCAAGTCTTTTGTAATTCCCTCGATATTTAGGTTCGAAAAATGCGTGTTGACAAACTTGTTTCTATGAAATTGGGTTTTGAATCTGAAATCATAAATTTGTGTTGGATTTTGAATCGGACAACATGATTTTTATTAGGTTTTGAATATCAGATTAGAATGATTAAGGCTTTCTATCTTCTTATGAATGATCATATGATTGTGCTACGTTTTTAGGGTTGTATGTTCAAATTTAGAGTTTGCCATGTGAGTTTTTTTAATTTTCTGTTTGATATTTTCTTTGTGTGTTTTGGTTTATTTTAATCATTTTTATGTCACTTAATTCATTATTTCGAGTTTTTAATTATTTTTTAAACTTTTGTGCATGTATAATTAGCTTTTGGGCGAGGGAGGATCGAGAAAATTATAGAACCGACCGTAATCAAGCCTTAGAGCCCATCATCTCTGTGACCTAGGTTGATCATCTCAACACTAATATTTGCTCTATTTTGGATTTTTATGCAACTTTAGTCTATTTTGTGCATTGTAGCCTTCTTTTATGCATATTTCTTTCAGTTTATTAGTTGTATGAAGGTTGTAATAGCTAGATTTATTTTCCTACACTTTACTTTCTATATTATATTGATGGACGCCAAATATTCGTTGTGTGAATGCTTAATTGAAATTGGGCACATAGACTCTAGGCTTAAAATTTGACCTTAACTTGAAAAAGTAGTCAAATAGGTTAAAGGATGGTAAAATGGGCTTAACATAAAAATGCATGCAATTGAGCCTTAGCATAAAAAAATAGTCCATTTATGTTTGAAGGTTCAAATTAAATGCATAATCTATAATTGGGCTAGACTAAGTATGCATTTGGACATAATCAAATAGTTATATAGGCGAACAAATCAAACATGGCTTGGGCATAATAAAATGGGCTAGACTTAAGAGGACCTCAGAAGTTTTAATGGATGCTTATAAGAAATACAATTGTTGCATTTATAGGGAATAGCATGTTAAACAATAAAATTAAGGACTAAGATAAACAAATAAAAAAGTTGGCTTCCAGATCCATCTTTAGATGTGTAATCCGAAGTTTTAGCCCTCGAGGTTATACCTTTAGCAAAAGGGGTAAAGGAGAGGGCTTTGGATGTAGGAAGCTATAGAGGACTTTTATAACACCAAGGAGGCTCCAAAAGGCTCTTGGGATAGATGAAAATCACTTGTTAAAAAGATGAAAAAAGTGAGTGAAAAAAGGGAAAAGGTATCCTCTAGGTCTTCTAATATATGGGTAGATAAGAGTGTAGTTTTTTTGGCGTTTTATATGAATAAAAGAATGGATTTTATGAAGGATATAATGGGTCTAATGGCTGGAACTATTCCCAAATTAGAAATTTTGACAGTGAGGTGTATTATTGTGGTGTAATATAGGCGAATCAAGGAACTATTATAGGTGGAGTATGGAGAAAGAGTTCATGATCTCATCTTCATTAAAATCAGGGTTGATCTTGGACACTTGGTTTAGGGATGGTGTGTTATTGTTGTTTGATCAGGGGTTCCTTTTAGTGGTGGGTTGGTTAGGGTCAGTGAGCTTTTCGGCATCGATAAGTGATAAGTGCTAGAAGCACTTACTTTTGAGTCTTATTTTATGTTGATTTCACCTTAAATTTAATTTAGTTTTTTTGCTAGAGTTTGTTTTGAGTCCTTTTTGGGTACTTGGTAAAGCTTACACAACAAGAAGAAAGTTTCGGTATCAAAATACATGGAAATTAGCCCAAGAAACACTTGTTTATTAGGAGATAGAGAAACACATGGGCACAACACAAAAAGAACTTGCCCATGTGGCCTTTTCGTGTGAAGTTCGGGTAGTGGTAGATTGAAAGAATGTGTCATATGGGAGCTATATGCCCGTGTGGGCTTCCTATGTGAGTTGCAAGAATTGCTAGATTTTTTAAGGCACATGAGAAAAGAACATGCCCGTGTGATTTTCTCGTGTGATTTAGAAAATTCTTTCAAGAGCGATTTTAAGCTAAGTATGTCACATAGCCGTATGATGGCCGTGTGGCACATAAAGAACTTAAGGGTTCTTTTGAAGAGAGTTTCGTCATATTTTCATTTCTAGAGAGAGAAACACTTAGAAACTTCATTTTCCTTTCATTTCTAGGGTTTTGATTGGTTATTTCTCAAGGAAGAACATCATTTCCTTCATGACTTCCAAAATTGAAGATTTTCATGTCTACTTTTCCATGAATAGTTTGAGATCTTCTTTTCCTAATCTTTATTTCCTTATTGTAAATGTCTACTCTTCCATGAATAGTTTGATTACTATTTAGATTTTGATGAACCCTAATTTATTTTGTATAGATTGATTGAAAATTAATGCAATTAATCTTTGCTATCAACCATTTGAAGCAGACAACGAATCACAAGTATGATCTGATGGTGATCACATGAATAGTAGTGATGGTTGGAGCTTTCGATCTAGAGCAAACTGAGCTACCCTAATTCTCGGATGCTCGATGGTGAACTTGGAAATTTCAGAGTCAAATGGAATGATTCATATGGTCGATGAGGAGTATGTGATTAAAAAATGGCAAGCAAATCATAGCCGGAAACAAGAGTTGACGAGGGGGATGACATGGAATTCGGTTCTAAAGATCCAAATAAGAATTCTTCTAGTAAAACTAAAATCTTGAAGAAATTGCAAAAGCTGGAGAAATGAGCTAAAGAGGCAAAGAAAGAGATTCGTGAGGTTAAGAAGATGATAACTCACATGCAAACCAAGGTGTGTAACATTAATGATAATGTTGAACAAATTGATGAATTCTAGGAGTGCCACCACGACCTTTTACAAAAATCTCATCTGATGAAGATTAGGATCTTCATTCTTCCCTCTATATGACTTTGCCTAATGCTCATGTTGATTAATTTAGTGTCAATTCTAAATAAGTTGAACACATGACAATCATTTCTTTTTATTATTAGTTTTATATTATATACATTTATAGTATGTTATCTTTGTTGAGTATTTATAGTGTGTTATTTTCTTATTCTTTTATTTGACTGGAATGTGTGAGGCATATGTGTGAAATTGTGAGATATTTATATGCATGTGAAATTACAAATTTGGATTTAATGCATAGGACTTTTTTATTCTATCCGCATAATCGTGTCACTTCATAAGGAAAAATGACATGGTTCATGTGGAAAGAAGAAAAAAGAGAAAGAAAAGAGTTTGCCCGATGACATGGTCCGTGTGGGTTTTAGCTTGAAAATGACATGGTTTGTATCATTGCATAGAAGTAAATAAAAATTTAATAAGGGAGGTAAGGCGGTCTGTGCTCTCATCTTCACAAAAGTGACATAATCCGTGTTGCTCGAGTAGTATAAAGTTGCAATGAGTTTCTTAATCCCATTTCACATTAAAAAAAAATTAGACTAAAACCTAGCCAGCACACACTTTTTCTCAACTTTCTCTACAACTTTTACACTTGCTCATTATGTTCATCATCAATTTGCTTCATTCTTATTCTTTCTTTGACGCCTTCACGAGTTTTAACCTTTTTCAAGCTATTTATCAAAGAAAAAAGCAATTGGGACGAACAAACTAAACATTAGTTCACCAACCACTAAGGAAGAGGGGAAGAGAAACATCTTCATTCCTAATGGCCGAAAAGTATCAACAAGAAAGGTATAATATGCTCAAAGAAAGACACATTTAGAAAAGTAAGTTTTTTGCCTCTACACCCCTCAAGGAATTTGGTATCTATAATCATGTATTGGCATATTGGCGAAATATAGGATGGGAAAGATTAATTAGAGAAAGGGCCAACCAGATCATATATTAACCTTAGAGTTTTTAAGCTATGTCTACATTGAGGGAACCCCTCAAGAGGCTTTAGAAAATGGCTTTAGGATGAAAGGTTGAGGATTTAAAGAAGGAGCATAAATCTTTTATGAAATATTGAAAGTGTAGAATGGTGACCATTATAGGGTGGACGGATTTAGAGCTCATGAGTTTTGGTTAGAAATCATAAATGGGAATCAATGGTGATAGATCCTAACTTAGTTGTGATCCAAGACTAGTTCCTTTTTATTTATGCCTTGAGAAGAGTAGAAAGACCTTCTAAGGGCATTGGGAGAATGAAAGTGATCATTCAACTCTAGAACTAAAGATGTCAATCTTTCGAGGCAAATACTTAACATTTGCAAATTTTAAGAAATGATGTAGGCCATCATTGATAAGCCTCTAGCCAAATCATCCTACCATCAATGTAAATTATTTATTTGCAATGCACTTTTTGAACCTTATAAATTTATCATCCAATTTTTTGATCACCCAATCTCAAACACTAACCTTATAACTTAAACAGAAACCTTACTCTTAATGTAATGATATGAGTAAGGAATTATGGTATCCTAGAGGAAGAAAACTTATTGGGAGGATGTGCAAATAAAAGAAAAAGAAAGGTTGTCAACCACTCAAAAAAAAAAAGGAGAAGAAATAAGAAGCAGAAAAAGAGAATTCCTTGAATAATATAAAGAAATTAGTAGAGTTGACATCTCAGTACTACATTAACAAGTTTTCCAGGAGCATATTGCTTCCATCACATAAAAAGGGCACCCTTCCCTTTGCATTACCATAAAGCCTCTTGTGTCGTTACATTCTCTAAAGTTATTCCTATTAATTTCCATTTGTTTATAAACACATTTATACCCCTAGCCCCATTATAAGCCAATAAAGTCCTAATTGATCTTAATCTTTGTAAGTGCTTATATTAGTTGAGATAGGTTGTCATTCACAGTATATGAGGTTAATGTGAGTTAGATTTCAACCATTGTCACTAGTTCTATATCATTTTCTCATAGTGATTTTTAAAATAGAAGTATTTTTGTCCTCTCATATAGGTTTTAGAATTAATTTAGAGTTTGTCGATGTGGGATTTTGACTCTCCATTTGTGAATATTCAAAGTAAGAAGAATCAATCATTTCTAAGGATATATATATGAATTAATTTCTGAATCAATGACACCCAACAGAAGTCAATTATGAGAACTTCTAGACAAAACTCAACGAGCACCTTGCAATTGTCCACTTCTATAAATTTAGCATGATAGCCTTTTCATGGTAACTCTTTTTCAATTTGCTTGAGGACAAGCGAATGTCCAAGCTTGGGGGTATTTGATGTAGGTGTATTTCACCTACAGATTAGACTTATTTGGCGCGAAAATTTATAGATATTGATGCAAATTAAGTTGAATATGACCTTTTTCACACCTTCTATTCTTTTTGTTGTAAGTTTGAGTAAGAGAAGAAAAATCAAGAAAGAAAAGGTGTGAAAGAAGGGATGAGCGAGAAGAGCCAAGAATGCATCAAGAATTCAAGATCCTTGTGTGACCAAGTGTTTGACATGGTAAGTGTCATTTTATAAGAAAAAGTAACACGACCCATGTCATCCTAAAGGGAAGCTATTGTGTTACAGCACGGTCCGTGTCATTTTTTGAGGAAAAGTAGCACAGCCCGTGTCATCCTGAAGGAGAGCTACTGTTTTATGACATGGTCTGTGTCAATATAAGAAGGGAAGTAATAACGTTCATGTTAGCCTCTTGGGATGCTATTGTTTTATGATATGGACCATGTCAAATATGAAGAAAAGTGACACAATCCATGTGACTTTAATACACAAAGCCAACACAATCCTTGTCAAGCTGAAAGTTTCATTTTAACTAAAAGACACATGGGCAACATCAAAGGGGGGTTACAAATACTCATCATTTGGACATTTAGGGCAAGAAGGTAAGGGGAGAGCTGTCAAACAAAAGAAAAAACCTATAATAGATTCCAAAGAGGAAAATTGGTAGATTTATTTTTGAAGGTGAAGATTTGGGGCTGAAAATCAAGTCTGAGGGAGGTGATTTCAAGATTGAAGCAAGAATCAACAGTTCTACAAGTGAAGTTGGAGAGGAAAGCTTTTATTTCTTAGTTTGTTATTCTTAAATCTATTTATTCTTAAATTTGTTTAATCCTTGTGCTTTGTGATTTTACAATCTCATAATGACTCTAGATTCTTTGTTTTCCTTCTTAGAGATTGCACTTTTGATGAGGAACAACTAAATCATTACTAGGGTTATGGGTTAACTTTGTGAATATTAGGTTTTACCTTGAGTTTAATAAATTTGAAATTCTCTTATGTTTATGTTCAAGATTTCTGTTACAATTGCTATTCTCTTTTGTTTGGCCAACAAATAGGAATGTATTTTTGCTTGAATCATGAACTGAGAGATTTGCTCATAAGGTACTTGATGAAATGCTTTCCTTGGGAGTTTACTAGGTAAAGATGCCTCTTAGACCCCAAGTATCACCCTTTTGCCTAATTGTTCCTAGTGAGCCTCCAAGATTTATGGGATTGTGAGTATTTCTTAGGTAAATGGGTGAGAGTTTCCCTCAAGAAAATGAGTGAATCCTTTAGACATCAAAGGTAGGAGTTAATCATTTAAAGATAAAGGTTAATTTAACTAAGTTAGGTGGGTGGAGCATTATACATTTGGAGCATTTAATTAACTCAAAATGACCCAATAGGATCTTAGTGAAACCATTAAGCCCTAGTAATCCTTAAACTTGATATTCTCCTTTTATCTTAATTAGCTAGAGTATAATTTAGTAGTTCAAAGTAGTGCCAAACTTGATTTTTACATATTTTTAATCGAATATTCATTGTTAGTTATTTGTTGGCTAATTAATTTCAATACTCATAAATTCAATCCTCGTGGGAGGATACTCTAATCTCACTTTATTACTTTTGTGTGATTTGTATACTTGTGAGAATTTCACAACAGGTAGTTGTCAACATCGATCTTTCAGATCTAGATATTAAAGAAATTACAAAAAAAACCCAATTATGAAGTTTACTGCCTTTCTCGAGTCTTAAGAGATAAAAGAAGGGCGAATCAAGTGAAGGATGTGAATAGTTGGACTTAAAATTACTTTTCTAAAATCCATTTGGACCCAAGTGAGAGAAAATATAAAGTTTGAGGGGTAAAACGATAGGTTTCATAAGCTTAGAGACTAAATCATCAAAATTTTAATAACTTTTGCTCTTTAAAGCCAATCAGCTCTGTGTATAGTTGTATCAGCTTTGTCCACAGTCGTATCAGCTCCACAAAGAGCTGATCGGCTTAGTATAGAGTTGATTGGCTCTACACAATGTTAATTGGTTGTTTTTCGAGTCTGGTGTCGTTTTATATATATTCTTGACCTAAAACACTAAAATTTGGTAAAAATAAGTTTCTAGAAGGCATTTATAATAATTATTAGGATTCTTTTAAAATATTTTTTATGATAATTATTTGAAAATAAAAAAATTTAATCCATTTTTATTTGATATTAATCTAATAAAAGGGAAGGATAATTACAATCTATTTTCTTATAATTGAACAATTATCAATATTTTTAGGATTTTCTAACCCTACTATAAATAATAATAATATGGCCTTACTCTAGGGTTAGCGACACTGAGAATCCTCAAAAGTTTTCTAGCTACATGAATCTATATAGAAGCCATTACCAAGCCACTAAGAAAGAGCTTCCAAATTAGGAAACTAATTGGAGAACGACATAAAAAAAATTTAAATCTCAAAAGTAGAACTGGGTTCCCAACCACTCTTTGATTCAATTGTTTCCTCATCTCTTGAGACTTGTAGAACAATAACCAACAGTGACAATTCAAGGGTTACCCTACATCCACATCATCAACATCTCTTCCCCAATTGTTTCTTTTATATATATATATATATATATATATATATTTGCTATAGAAACATATTAGGAATTTTTTTAATGTTTGTTCCACATAATTCACATGATTAAACTAGAGTTCCTTTCTACTTAACATGTTGATTTTATTGAGTTTTGAATCCAATAATAAGAACACATAGGGTTTTGAATCTGAATTGATTGGGTTTTGAACTTTATTAGTTAATAGTAAATATAATTAGATTATATTTTCATTTTTTTTATTAGTTTTACATATTCGAATTAAATTTTTACCCTCTGTACATGTGAAAATCAGTTTTGGGCACGAGAAATCAAGAAGAACTGCAGAAAAGCCACCTGAAGCCTGTAGAGCTTATCGACTCAATGCAGAGCCGATCGGCTCTAACCATGAGGCAATCGGCTGTGCATAATTTTTAGGTTGATTCTCAAGTTTTTGATGTATTTTTGGCAATTTCATGTACTGTAATTTAGTTTTAGGATTTTTTCTCCAATTGTTAGTTGTAGGTGGGTTGTAATAGCTAGATTTACTTTCTAATCTTTATTTCTTTGCTCTATTTATGATGATGTGTGATTATCTAATTAAAATGACATATAGACACAAGCTTTAAAATTGGATTTAGCGTGAAAATCATAGTCCATTAGGTTAATTAAATGGCAATTGGGCCTTAAAATCACATAGACTAAACGAGTTTTGCCATGTTTTAGTTAGGTTAAATTAGGACATATTAGATTTAAGATCACTAAGTTGGGCCTCTTCATAAAAAGTACTCTGTTAGGCTTAGAAGCTGGAAATTAAAGCATAATTTTTAGTCAGGCTAAACTAGGTGGGCCTTATATATAATTAAGTAGTAAGTGAGGTTAATAACTTTGAATATGGACTTGGTTTTAATAAAAAGGGCTAGAATCGTGAGGATCTTACATGTTGTAGTGCTTGAAAGGGAATAGCTCGTTAAACAATAAAATCAAAGATAAATATATACAAATTAGGAAGTTAGCTTCCATATCCATCTCTAGATTTGTGATGTAAGTTTCCTTGTGGAATCGAAAAAAAGTCACTCATTAGTAAAAATTGTGACAGCTTGGCCTAGAGAAGCGGTCCAACGAGGGCGGAAAGTGGACACTGGGGCAAGGATAGGATGCCTGGACAAGGAGTGGCTTCTAGCAGGCTTCTAGGATGGCAGCACTCTAAGGTACGGGAGTACATGAATGAATCGAATTGTACATTGAAATGGGGAGGGGGGGGGGAATGGTTGATAACATATACGTAAAGAGTTGGAACTAATCACATGAGGCGCTTTTTGGTTGTTTGGCCATGCAGTTGTAGGAACTCCAAAGTTAAACGTGTTTGGTTCAGAGAAATTTACAAAAGTGCTCTAGTGAATTACCCGGGTGGCGACTCCTATCTCTATGCTAGTTGCTGTGACTAGTTAGCATGTTCTCGATTAGGTTGAAAAGCCTTGCAAGCCGTAGTCGCTAAAGACACTTGGGTGCACGCCCGAAATGGCCACCCACAGTATATTTTGGTCTTCTAATGTATAGGTAGACAAGAGTGAGGTTTTTTGGTGTTTTGGGTGAATAAGAGAATGATTTTGTAAAGGAAATAGTGGGTCTTATGGCTGGAACTATTCCTAAATTAGGAATTTTGATAGTAAGGTGTATCTTTATAGTGTAATATAGGTTAATCAAGGAAACTCTTTATGGGTGGAGTATTTATTAATAAAGGAAAAGCTTTTGGGTTGGTGAATGTGTGCTTGAGATGAGGCGAAAGTTGTTGGAAAAATGTGTTGTTCTTTAGGGTTTCTTCTTATTTTGAGGATATGTGTAGCTTAGGGTTTTGAGAAAATGAATCAGATGAATATAATGGGGTAAAAGGGTGTGTGTTTTAGGGTTTTTATAGGAACATATTTGATTGGTTTAGAGGGTTTAAAGGTAAAGTATCAATTTTTGTATTTTAAGGAGTGAGGATGATTAAGACACACGTCCCTAGGAAGGAATATGCCTTCTAAGTTCCCAATTTCTAGGAAGATTGCATTATAAAGCGTTAGTCCACATAGGGCAATCGCCTAACCCATGGGGCTAAACATTACCCCATATGGGCTTAGCTTAAGGTTTAGCCCACATGGACCTTGCCAAGCCCATGTAGTTTAAGCCTTAGCCCATGTGGCATGCTTTTCAAGGATTTCGGGAGTCCATTTGTCTCGATTTGAGGTTATTGTGGTTTTAAGGTCTTGGTTAGGGTTTAAGGCTTCAATAAGGGTTTTTTAGGATTTTATAATCTTGGCTAGGGTTTAAAGCTTCTGTCAAGGTTTTTAGGGTTTCACAGTCTTGGTTTTAAGGTTTCATCAGTCCATTCTAGGGCTTTTAAGGGTCCTCTGGTGTCTTTCAAAGCCTTTTCCTCCTTACCTCAAAGCTCACCCCATCGGACTTATCCTAGCCTCGTTATCAGGCTTATGTAAAGGATGAGCAAAAGTTAAGTAATAATATAATGCATATAAGAGCAACTACTATGGGCGACGTATTGAAATTATACAGTTGGACTATTATGCATTATCAATTAAGAGAACTTTACTATTTAAGTGTGAATAGTTTGAACCGACATCGAACCTGGGAACTAAAATTCATCCTCGATATAAGCTTGTCGAGGTAAAAAATAAGAGGAGATTTAACAAGTATGAGCCATTTGTTTTAGCTGCTCAAGCTTATCAAGTGTATTTTTGCCCTTACCCTGGGCTAAGGCGTGATAAAAGCGACTAGTGGGCTATTTGCAAAATTAAACTTAGGGTTGTGGTTAAAATTCCAAAATCATTTAAGATGAAACAACAATCTCGTGTCGTATAGGCCTTCCAAAAAGATGAAATTAAGACTCATTCTATTGCAATTGAAGACATTACAAAATTAGTCCCCTTGAATGATCCACAAGGTGAATATTTAAAAACTGAAGATGATGACAGTGTTGAAGAAAAGGAAGTGGAAGAGTTAGAATTGAATGAGGATGAAGAAACTTAAGAGGAGGGTTTGTACAATTACCCTGATAGTGATTAGAGTTAGACGAGGAATGATATATAAATTTTTACTAATTTGTATTAATCTATTGTTTTGAATTTTAATCATTAATAATATATTGTTGGAATACAATTTTCTTTAAATATATTTTGTATGTATATTTGCCTCTTATTTTAGCCAGTAGTTAGTATAAGGGGATGAGATAGGGCTACGCCCTCAAACCGAGGGACAGATGGGCAGGAGTGACCCAGATGAGGATCAAATGGTCGAGTACTAGTTGGCCAAGGGCAAGGCGGGCAAGGGTTCAGAGGTTCTATTGCCTCGCCTCATAGTCTCTCTGTTCAATCTCTCTAAAATTGTCTGGTTTAAAAATTATTTGAAAAATTTCATGCATGATAAGTATCCCATCTTTTTGTTAATGACACAAATGGGGAGAGATTTATGATAATGATGTGAATAGCTAAGAGAGAGCCATGGAGCACACTTAGGAATCAGACATCTACTCAGGGGAAGAAATTCTTACAAAACACTGAACAATTTCTATTTTTATCTTTTGTTGATTGTGTGTGAATATTTTTGCTTGTCCTTTGCTAGTATATACATTTAGGCATACCGGGCAAGAGAAGGTTGGTTTGCTCGGGTGGATGATGATGAAGACGTAGGCAAGATAGTCAAGGATATATATATATATATATATATATATATACATCTACTCAGGGGAAGAAATTCTTACAAAACACTGAACAATTTCTATTTTTATCTTTTGTTGATTGTGTGTGAATATTTTTGCTTGTCCTTTGCTAGTATATACATTTAGGCATAGCCGGGCAAAAGAAGGTTGGTTTGCTCAGGTGGATGATGATGAAGACGTAGGCAAGATAGTCACAGATCTGAGCAAACCAACCTTCTCTTGCTCGGCTAGCTCTACTGCGGGCTCTATCGACTTAAATCCCTGTCTCCTTTTTGGCCTGTTTTCTGATATATATATATATATATATATATATAAATAGCTCGACGCCAGGATGATAAAAAGCTTAACACCCCTCATTCTTATTACTTTTTCAAATATGAAAAAAAAATGAAAAGGTCGTCTTATTCAAAACCCCAATTATGAAATCTCCTTTCTCCCACTTCACACCTCGTAACGCACCGTTCTTATAGAGAGAGAGGCGCTTTCGCATCTTCTTAACCCGAAATGGCTGGGGAGAGTAAAGGTTCCTTTTTTAGGGTACTCCCGGGAACATATCCAGTGGAGACGGGATATATTTGTGTTTGTCCTGCTTTCTAATTGTTGATTTTGTCATCATAAAAGAAATGGAGAGATTGTTAGCCCCAAAACATTGTGTAAGGGACCCTCATAAGCTGGAGATCTAATAGAGGCACCCCCATAGGCTTGGGGATCTAGGTTTCTCCTTTCTCCACGAACTCGCTCTAGATTACAGATTCAACAAAATTTGCCTCTTGGATCTAGAATAGATTCTATGCAATGTGTATGACAACCCTTCTCCCTTCTAAGAGCCCTTGATGACTTGATAAGCTCATTGTAAAGCAGAAGGAAATGAGCTCATTGTAGAGCAGAAGTACACGAGTTTATTATAAAGCAAAAGTATATAAGCTCATTGTGGAGTAAAAAATACATGAGCTTAATGGAGAATAATAAATAATTAATCCCTTTGGATGAACTAGTATTATGCAGTTCTTGGAATTTGTTTACATATTTATATGAACTAGTCTTTTATTCTCTAATGAGCTTGTGTACTTCTTCTCTATAATGAGCTCTTATAATTTTTCTCTTCAATGAATGTATTGTTGCTCTCCAATAAGCTCATGTACTTTTTGCTCACCAATGAGCTTATGTACATGAATCCTAAAGGAGAGCATCTCGACTAACAACATCCTCTCAAGCTCACTGACCAATCTCCTTAATATCAAGATCATTCAAGAAATTTCCAACTATCGAGCATAAATACTGTTACTAGAGGGTAGGGCTACTAATAACTGACTAAAATATAGGCCGAACAACGTAGGTCGGACAGTGTAAACCGAGCATACAAGAATGTGCCGAACAAACATGAGTATGTCGAGCATATAAGAATAAGCCGAACATACAAGAGTAAGCTGAATTGATGAAAGTCCAAGTCCTAGTGGGAATACAATTCTAAGAAAGACTAATCATGGTTGGACTCTACTTAAGTAATCCAATTCGAATGAGGAAACCTATATACAACTAGAAAGACCAATCTTGATAGGTTTGGGAGTTTTTCATATTATATGTATTAATCCTAATAGGACTAGAAGACCTTCAGACCCTATATAAGAGACCGAGACACTACACATCAAGTAGAAAATATCTTCTACACTATTAGATACTCAACATTCCCAATCCTTTTATTGACTTACTCATCGGAGTGAGTGGTCAAATAAATATATTCGGTGCTCTTGATTTTTTTTTTGCATATATTTCAAAATTGGGCTCAACCAAAAAGCTCTGTGGACAGCTAATTTCATGGATCGGTTATCAATAATCATGACATTTTTCATGTTTATATGCTTAATTATAGCTGATTTCATGGATCAGTTATCAATAATCATGACATTTTTCTATGTTTGTATGCTTAAAAAGATGGTTGGACATGGTTTGTTTCTTACTCACCGGTTGCCTACTATTACAATCCATGGACAGCTCTAATTAGTCTTAAGCATTATAGAGCTAATTCGATACAAGTAGTCTTAAGCATTATGTAGCACTGCGGATGTATTATTGTATGTGAAGTTGCCATTAGAGAGAGAATTTAGTATGCACGTAGACTAGGAATATGTGGTAAGCTAGCGGTGGAAGACTGAAAATGAGAGAATCATAAACTAGCTGTAAAAAACTGAAAATGAGAGAATCATATTCATGTATGAACATTGTCACAATCTAAATACAATTTTGAAATAATGTCCAACTCTCTTATCTAAATACAATTTTGAAATAATGTCCAACTCTCTTTCTTTTTCCTTGTTTTTTTTCTCCTTCCTTTAAATAATCCTTCAAAATCTTGCTTGTTTCTCCAGAAAAGTACATCACAGTATTATGGGATACAACAGATCGACTAACCAGTCATTTGTTACATTTGAATAATCTCACTAGGAAAAAATGAATCAAGTAAAAGCTGATACTAAAATGAAGATATAATATTAAATTAAAAATATAAATGTATATATTTCCTTTAATCGAGAAGCTCCGTAGGATGACATCTGTTTCTAAACATAATAAAGATTATCAAAACTCCCGAAGAGGCATACAGTCACAATAATGAATGCCTTTTAGTCTTGTAGGGATATAAAATAAGTGTTACAATTAATGGAGGGGGCAAACATCTGATCTGACAACTGATGATTTCCCTACAGTTAATCTTCTATCTCTGCTATAATAAATTAAGATGCCTTTCTGGAAGAAAAACGCTCCAAGATGCACTTCCAAAGTTTAAATTTGCAGCAATCCATCTCTCCAGTAATTTCCTTTGCACTGTCTTCACATTTTAAACTCAAAACGTAGCTAAACATCAATGGTTGTACATGTTCCATTAAGTTTTAATCACAACTCATCATGAGTTTGTTCTCTGTCGACTTTTTCTTCACCAGAGTCTTTTAAATCCGCTGAAGTTTGTTCTCCATCGACTTTTTCCTGAAAAGTTGAATTGGAAGTATTCAGATTCTCTGAGCTGGTCTCACTTTCGTTTTTCTTAGGCTTCTCAACTTTGGGCTTTGGCTTGGGAATTCTGTTGACAGTGGCAACCTAAAATATACCAAAAACCACTTGAAACTGTGATTTCATGGAAAAGCTTGCATGCACATCCGCATTGCGTTCTTAATCAAGAACATAAAGGTGCAATAGTAATTTAATACCTTATCTTGAAGATTGAACACCTTTTCGTATATTTCTTCAGATGTAATTACTGGTTTGCTGAATGCTGAAGTCCTGTTGAAAAGATAAGAACCAAAAAGAAATGTCAGTGAACATGTCAAGTAACCAACACTTTTTCCACAGACCACGCTGGAAAAAGTAGCAGAAATCTATTCGATATCTGCAAGTTCTGCAACATCAAGTCTAAAAATTACACCAAAATTATTATTAACGCTGAAAGATTATATAAACCACTTCCCATGTTCAATCATGCATTAGAAAATATAAGATTGTCATTAAACCATCATCAAGATAAGAATACAGAGTATAAGAGAAAGATTATCAAAGTAGCCATAATGCACAATCAGCCCATATATAGCAATTGTCGAGTATCAAATATAAAGCTACCAGCAAACATATTCATGCATTACCAGTAGAACATGGCCCAAATAAGCTCCAAGGTAAAAGGTAAAATAAGTTCCCCAGTAAAAGATCATACATGCATAACCAATTGGACTATGAAATATCACAATATCAGAGTGATTTCCCTGTCTACATAAGGAAATGTCAGCTTCACTAAGTGCCATGTCATAACCCAATTTATACTTTACATCAAAAGTGCCTGCCTAGTGTGAGCAAGTATATAAAGCTTATCTACCATGATATCTAGTTACATAAGGGGAACCCAACGCTTGAAAAGCAGTGCATTTATTAAGTTGAAGTTGAAGGGACGTGTTTCTATGTGGAAAAGATTGAGGAACAGCCTAAGCAGGTGAAATTGAAGTTGTGGGAATTGGTGAAAGAGAAATTGGGTGATTAGCAAGTAATAAAAGAGTTGCTTTGCATCCTGTCTATCAAGATTGCTAGAGCTAGAAGATAAGTAAGGAGTTTGATAAAATAGCTGAAACTGAGAAAGCAACAAAAGATTCTGATCCAGAATAAGTTACAAAATTGATGGAGATGAGGAACCTATGCTAAATGAATCATTGGACAAACACCAAGAAGCCCAAAGTAAGGATTCCAAAGAACTCAAGCGATGCAATACAATCTTACCAGATCAACATATTAAAGCTTTTCATTAGACCTGATTTCTCTCCATCACACAGGAAATAAACATTAAAAATAGGGATTAGAAAAGAAATTAGTATTGATGGAAAAACAATTCTTGCCACATTTAGTGCATCATTGTTAGTGCTCCTGTAGTGACCTTATTTGGGTTTTTAATGACTTCTCTAGTTTTAAATGAGCATTTTGGATGACTGATATTAAGCTTTGTTTCAGGTCAGAGTCTGATCATATCATGGCACTTGTATGTTAATGATTGTCGTAATAGCTGAATAAGAGCAAATTCAATTTCCTTATAAAATATTGACCATAGTTACACTTTCATCCCTCTTGCTTGAAAACTGAATAAAATCATCCTTCACTTTTTAATTTTCAATACAAAAGCTCATAAATGTGGGACTAAAATATTGTTTTATTAAATATATGAGGGACTACAGTCTCATTCTTATTTTAAAGTTGAAGGACTCAAATATTGCGCGAGGAGCTGAGGACTAGAATTTAAATTTTATTTTAAAAGTTAAAGACTCCATTCAGTTTTTAAACAAGAGGAATGGGAGTATCATTAAGATGAAGATTCAGGGGGAAGTAGTAATTTGCTCTTAAATAAACCAGACTAAGTTGTGACTTGCTCTTGAGATATTGTTTACTTCTTCAGCTCATAGCCTAGCAGTTTGTCCTTCTATAAGAAGAGGGCTTTCAAGAGGGACAGGTACTATTGAATCTTATAAAGCTCAAGTCCTCTTAAATCTTAGTCAATACGGGATGTGGTATCATCATATCTCCCCTAGTCAAGAGGACTTGGGCTCGATTTGAACCTTCCCATAGACGATAGCAATGATGATGGGTCAATCCATAGACTAGATCACAATCCGCTCTTAGAGCATTACTTCAACTAATAGACTCACGGTTTTATCCTCTACAAGAAAAGGACACTCAAGAGGGAGAAGTGGTATTGGAACTTTACAAGGCCCAAGTCCATTTGACTCTTAGTCAATGTGGCATTTGGTATCATCATATATCCTCTTAGAACAAGGGACTGGGGCCCGATTTGAGTCTTTCCATGGATTGACACTAGTTGATAACTGGTCAATAGAAGGTCAGGTATCAATAGTGACTTGATCTCTGAAATTCCTACAAAGATATCAATAGAGTACACCTGGGTCTAGTTACTCACTCTGATGATTAAGTCAACAAAGAGATCTTAATAATAGAAAAAATTCGATAGGTTTAGAATTACGTACTACGTCTTGTGGTCATGCCTTTATATAGGCTTTATATTCTTGTACTACTCGAGTTGGGACATAAGTTGTAGACAACTTCCAATCCTGTTTAGATTGGTGCTTCTCTAACATATCATCCTTTC
The DNA here is from genome assembly GCF_019578655.1 of Ricinus communis. Lineage (NCBI taxonomy): Eukaryota > Viridiplantae > Streptophyta > Magnoliopsida > Malpighiales > Euphorbiaceae > Ricinus > Ricinus communis. Next base: position 1,755,015 of record NC_063265.1, on the reverse strand, counting down.
AAATACTTGTTCTATCATAATGTTATAAATCCCTTACTTAATCACGAGTAAAATTGTTCTCAAGCAGAATTTGTAATAACAATAGGATTAGGATTGAGTCAAACCCGATTTACTCGACACTTTATGGTCGGATATATGTATGCTCGATTATCAGTAGCCATGGTCTGTTTACTTTGTAGTTAATCACTCTTAAGCACACTTTTTTTATCATACTGCACTACAAGCAAAGTTGTAAAGAAACTAGACTCCTATAACCTTTTTTTTTAATAGCAATTTCATTCTAGCAAAGATTGAGTTGCAACATAAATTGGAAAACAAATAAATTTAATCTTATAAAAATGAAAAGAAAATATTTTAACTAAAAGCCTATTACCCATTAATCATAACAAATAACTTATCAATCCAACTACATTTTTGACAAGTAATATTTCCAAACAAGAGAACACATTAGTCATAGCAAACAGCTAATCGCCGTCATGCTCATTGCAATTAAAAAAATCAACAGCAACACCAAAGTAACCCCAAATCAGCCTCTTTGATAGACCTCCTTAACCTTTAGTTCCTCTCATATAGGGTATCACACTCGCGTTTGAAACGCATTGGTAATGGAGACAAGGCAAACATCAAGAAAAAATTCAAAAGATCAGGAAATTCAAAATTTTGGTCTAATATTTACAACTTCAATACCCAAAGGGTATTTCTATAATATTTAGCTTTTGTTAGAACAATAGTTAAAATATATTTTAGAAGTCTTAATTTTATTTTAAGTCTAATTTAGGAGTTTTAGTTGGTTTAGTATTTCCTAGTTAATATTAGTTTGTAATTCTCCTACTTTGGGATTCCTAATCCAAACAGTGTTAGGAACAATTTAGTCTATATATCTGTAGGCTCGTAACAGTTATTATTTAGTGTTCTCAAATTCAATAAACAAAGATCTCTTGTAAATTGCTGCTCTACAATTATGTGTTTCAATTCTCTTTAAATGTGACTCCTAAAACGTCTAACTGTTGACTCTTAGAAATCTTCTTATATTTCCTTGCCTATTTCTCTATTTCGGATCTAAATTTCCGTCAAACTAAACCTGGAATTCAATTTTAAAAACTTTATTTTCCGCTAAAATCAACCTAGAACATATTATCTAAATTTGTCCTGCATCAGTTTTGGTATCAGAGCTTCAAAATCCTTATAGTTTGATGTTTTAATCTTCATCAATAATGGAAATATATGATTTGTGTTTTGAATAAAGTGATCCAACAAAATTTTGTGATTGGATTGATTCTCTCGAATCTTACATTGATAACATTAACTATGAGGAACTATGTAAGGTAAGATTTGCAAAGTGTAATTCGATCAACTCTGCAAAATTATGGTGGTATAGTGCTGAGTATGATATACAAATAGGGACGCAAGCGCAAATTGATGCATGGCAAGAGATAAAAACAAAGCTTCAAAAAAAAATCTTTGCCATTGTATTACCGCCAAGGAATGGGAGCAAAGGTATACAATTCAACATATAGTTGCACGCTAATGGCTAATTACTTGAACCAATTTGAAAAGCAGAGTTTTTTTCATCAAGAGCATGAATCGAATTTTAATCAATTGAATGATAAGATGAGTTCAAGTTTAATTTTTTGAATGCTATGATGGATGAGTTGTTAGAAGGTTCCCTTTAAACCCTAGCAATCAAACTTACAAAACTAATAGTCAAGTCTTTGTACGAAAATCAGCCCCAAGTCTACAAGTTGCATCCAAGATCAATGGAGAACGTCCAGAAGTTGACATAAGCCTACAAGCTGTACCTAAGCCAAACCTAAGACCTAATCTGCAACTATGCCTAGTGTTGGTGAAGGAGCAAGAAACCTAATAGTAGAAAAGCCAAAAGTGCAGAACCAACAGCTAGAAAGTTTTGCAAATTTTCAATTTGACGAGGAAAACTTCAATATGTGCAACTAGAAGCTCCAAAGCAGATTCACATGCATTAATTTCAAGAGAGCAAGTGATAAAGCCTATTAAACAACTAGAGACACTTCCTCAACAAGCAAAAGGGTGGAACAACAATTGCAACTAATAGAAGAGCCTATGCGACTCCATGATCAACTTGGAAAAGGGATAGAAAGTCAAAGTCTGCAACCACAAACCGTTAAACCTCGAAATCCGGTCTGGTATTCACATGTCCAAGACTTTGAATATGACGATCCGATTCAAACAAAGGAAGAATTAGAACGGCATCAACAAGTAGAGCCTTTGCAATATGATTATCAACATGTGGAAAAGAAACAGGAGGTAATGTTTAACTTACGAACGATGCTCAAGAGGTTGAATTATGTTATTTAAATAGAACAAGTTATTTAAGTATGTCCTACATCAATTAGACAATCCAGAGAAGCAAAATTACTAAATATTATCTACAATTTATTTCATTGATTTTATATATAAGATATTAGTAGACCTAGAATATTAAAAGCTTAAAATTAGATCTAAACCCTTGTGCCGATACATCCATTTCTAGATGAAAGGCATTACATTATTGCTAAGAACAATTAAGCCACTGGATTTCTCAACTTAGATCCTGTATGGATTTCTGCTTCTATAGAATAATATTGTTCGTTATTGGGGTTACACGTGCAAATTATTATTATAAAAGTCATAAAATGAAATATTTGATAATTAGTATATAATATAATATTTACTAAACATATATAACTATCATGGGTATTTTTCTTTGTTGTATAGAAACTCATGTGTTATTATATACTTCACAAACTTAATGAAAAATTAGACTTTAAATAAATTTAAATAAAATCATAAAACATTTAAATTTTTTCTTTACTTTAATTTGAAGACTCATTACAATACTAAGCTTTATATGTTTATTTTATCCAATTACATTTTTTATTAAAATTATGATTTATCAAAAATAATTTAGTTGAATAATTATTTGTATTTATTTTCTCAATATAATTTAAGTATATTATTTTAATAATTATTTAATAAAAATATTGAAAAAAGTCTCCATGTTAATAAAAAAAGAAATGTGAAAAAAGTTCAATATTTTAGTTTTAGTATAATACTTTTAGTAGTAATAGTATTATAATTAAATAAAAATAGAATTTTTTATTTTTCAAAAAGAAAATAGTAAACATAAAAGATTTAGCTATCTTCATTCCGATCAGTCTATCATTATCATTTTGCCTATGTTTTACAACGTCAATTTGGAGTTTAATAACTCCTAATTTAATTATTTGACTATTAAATCACAGTTTAAGAAGTCATTGATCCAATGAGATCGATTTAACGATCAAACAATGACTATTAAACATATATTGAGTCCTTGAACTTTTCTGTTTCATTTTATTGAGTCCTTAAAATTTTAATTTGTTTTGTTGAGTTCTTAAATTTTTATTTTTAGTTTTATTAAGGACTTCTTATACATACTGCATGAGACTTTTGTTTGTGCTATTGAACACTTGTACTTTTATTTTTGTTTTAATTAAAAACCATTAAGTTCTCAATACAAGCAAAAACAAAAGTAGAAGGGCTTAATGAAATAAAATGAGAAGTTTAAGGACTTAAAAATGTATTTTGCCAATAATAAATCCAGATCATAGTCCACAATAATTAATATTCATCATTTACTTTTCTCAAAATTAATGTAGTTTACACCATAGGATGCAAGACTAATAAATGCTAAATATGCAAATGAATAGAGCACATAAATATGTTTCCTTAAGAATTGAACAGGAAGTTAACCACAAAATCGCAGGTGTATGTGCATGTCTTAATCTAAAACTATAGACAAATGAACATAAGTGACCAAATAGTTCAAGAAACTCAGGGCAATATTAGCAACAAAAATTGATGGAAAAAACTTACCTCTTCTGCTCAGCCTCCTTCTCATCAAGCCAACTCTTTACCTTATTAGCATCACTTCGAACCTGTAAAAGCCATTAAAAGTCTTTAATCTTTTAAAGTTCAAGAAAAAATCATAAATATGCTGAGTTAAACTAAGTGTGAAAAAGCACCTCATCTATTCTATTCTTTGGAAGCCATGGTTTGTTCGTCTCCCAGCTCTGTACAATCTGTAGACACTCAAAGAAAGTAAAGACCAATCCTGCTATAAAAAACCAAACCACAGCCACATAGAGAAGGTAACATTGGCAGCTAAATGCTGTTAGTTTCTATCTATAAAAGTTTGCAAAATGAGTAACATTTGCAACAACTATTTGTAATAATCAAATCATATACAACCAATGATGATATACATGTCAACAGTAAAATGCAGGAAAGTCAGCAATGAAAGACCCAGCTAGCAACTAATTATGCTGCAGGACTGACAAGTGGTCGTTTTCATCAAAGATTCCTTAACAAAGACAAAAAAACGCAGCATACAATGGAGGACCAATTCGAACATCATACACAGTGACATTGTTAAATAATCAAGAGTAAAATTGATACAAGAAAAAAAAATTCCATGAGTCCAAGCAGTTCTTCATAAAAACATATGCAACTTCATGCAAAGGCATGTTATCATAATCTGGTCCAAACCGACTTGCCTAGCTTTTAAAGAACGGTTAACAGTTAACTAGCAATAAATAAATAAAAAAAGAGATATTCCACCAGTGATAACTGGTCCTATTTTTAGAAAATAAAGACACAAGCACATGGCAACAATTCTTATTACTAAAACGCATTACTATTATTCTTATGATTTAAATTGTATATTCCTCAAAATTTTCCATTTGGAAAATTTACTTCCCTCACTCCCATTTGAGGCCTATAACATCCCAAGAATACTGTTAATGACATTAAATAACAAATGCATATTACCAGACAGGGTAAGTTTTGGCATAGAAAGATTATTGAAGTTTGCTCAAATTAAAACTATTTGAAGTACCTGTTGCAGCTCACTAAGGTATTTTCGAGCAAGTTCCATTGCTGCTGGCCTTGCAGTAAGTTCATTGTACCTGCAGCAAAGTGTTACCAGTTAGCTCAAGACTCATAATTTTTAGTACGAAAAGATATGTGTCTCATCTCAGAGATGCTCAGTCCCAACTATGCCAAAAACGTTGTCATAACCTGAAAAATATAGGGTCACCAGTAGCTTTTAATGAATCTAGGCGATCCTGAAACTCAGTAGCAGTGGCATCTTCACCATCAGTATATAGCCATTCTTGAACCTGAATAATACAAGATGTTAATGGCAGCAATTTATGTCAGAACAGCTGAACGATAGGCCCTTTGAGCTCTAATGAATGAAGAGATTTGAACTAAAGAAAAAATAAAAATGAAATAGAAGTAGGAGAAGAACAAAAAAGAAAAGAAACGAAAAGAAAAAGGCTGTTCTCAGGAAAAGATAAAATTAAATGGGGAAGAGAAAGGATTACCTCATCAAGCTTTTCAATAAAAGACTTGCGTTCATCATCAGAAGAAATTTTCTCAAACTTCTCAGATGTTTCAAGCTGGCATGCCCAAGAATCAATATGGAAAAAAATAAATAAATAAATAAAAGAAATATAAAGTTGACTATCATATAAAACAATTCGACAGAGAAAAAACCTTCATATAGCTATTTTAGGCAATACTGTAAGCCTAAAAGCATATAAGAAAACAAATAGAAAAATACAGAAGAAGCATACCGCGCAAATTCAAGATAACCAAAACTATATGGCTACACCAGAAACGTAAACACGTCCCATTTTTTTATGGAAAGAAGTTATATTGACTGAAGAATTCTGACCTTATCTTTAGTTGAATATATATAACCTTCCAAATTATTTTTCAATTCAGCAGTCCTCCGCCGCTCAGCATCCTTTTTGTCCAATGCTTCTAATTTTAGTTTGGCTTCACCCTGAGATTCTCCTGAAAGAGGCATTCCAGGTCCTGCTGTCTTGTCAAGTATCTACAGACAATTAAAAAAAATTAGAAATCAAAAAAATGAAAGAATATGATGCAAAACACAATGACAGTATCAGGAAATTATCTAGCAGCTAAGCTAGAGAGTTTTCAAGCTGATATTTTCACCTTCAGTGGAATTCTAAATGTCCTCTTTTTCAGCTTCTTTTCTGTACCCAGCTCAATGGCATCTGGCTCTTCAATGTTAGGGTTGGATGCATTGCCTATCCCCCCATCAGAATGCAAGCTTTCAGTGCTCTCTTCTGAAGTATTTTTAGCTCCAGGGTTAACTGACATGTTTGGAGAGGAAGCAGTTGTATTTGCTATACTCTGATTCCTTTTAGGAACTTCCACCCATTCTGATATTTCAACAACAGCATCTGCTCGATCCAGAGAAAGAATCCCACTTCGACTAAGAGAAAAGTGCAGATTTGCCTTGATAGGAGACGACAAGTTTCGAGATGAATATCTAGACAACACAAGTAAAAAAAAAATAGAACAGTTCATCAGCAGAACTTTTCAGCATAAAATAATTTCGCAAGTTAGAAAAATGGAAGCACGGTATCCGTCCAAATAGGATTAGAGAACTAAAATCCTTACTTCTCACTTGCATCTGTCACACCAGAAACAGCATACTTTGCAAATACAGGAGAGACAGTGCCAGGCGGTAAAAGACCTTCACTCTCATATGCAAGTGAAACTTCAAAGTCTTTGTCATGAATAAGGGATCTGAACATCTGTAAAACATCAAACCTCATGTTAAAAGTAAACATACAGAGCAAAATTCATAAAGCCAAAGCATCAGAATGGATTCTCTTTCCTCTCATTAACCAAATCAGACAACAGATTCACATTCTGATTTCAAGCACAACAGACTTAATTGCCGTGTTTCACTTCAAATGAAAGACATAAATATTACAATGCTATTTACCTTACTGGGGAGTTTTTTCATCCTTGGCACAAGCAACTGCCTAGTGCTCTCATCTTTCAGAAGATTACGCCCATCTAACTCAACCACAAATCCATAGGAAGAACCGTCAATCATTCCTAGCTTGCGATTCAATTTGATCCCATCACTCAGATTTGCAGCATGCAGTGCTGCACCAAGAACTGTAGCCTCATCAGCATCAAGATGTTTGTCCAGCTCACTCCTTCCAAGAAATTCCTGGATCTTGGCCTGTTATCATTAAAAACCAGAATTATTACAAGCTACCTTCACTAACCAAACAAAAACCAATGGAGCAATGCTAGGGATAGTTGCCCAACTATGGCTGCAGTGACATAGTAATTTATCCTATATGGAATTCAATTTTTTACATGATGCATGCCAAAAAGCATCCAGATAGGCAACTACAGCACTGTAGCTATAGTTGTTCAACTAGCTCATGAACTTCTGAAATCAAATAACAGAGCTCAAATAATTTTTTCAGAAGCCTGTGTTGAATTGTTAGTTATGACAACAATGCTAAGCTATCAAAACATCACAGGCTTTTGAAAAGAATTTATTCCAACTATGTAAACAGCATACAGCATAATAATACATCTTCATATCAACAATTGTAAAACTTATGCCCACAACCATTTAAGATGAGATTTATTTGGAGTGCTGAAGGAAGCAAAACATAGAAGCATGTTTTCGCAGCTAATGCATGATAGGGAATTATCCAGGATTTGTCTTGAAGAACATATACTGCACAGAGGCAGATACACTGCAAATATAAAAATAGGACACCAACTGATGAAGATGTTCAGGAAAATGATTCAACCAGCAAAGAACAATTATAATCGCTAAAAGGATGAACTGCCAGATTATTATCCAGTTATCTGAAAAAATCGAGAAGAATCCATAAACATTTTTCAGTAGACCAGATATGAAAGTTTACCAATATACAATGATTTAACCCAAATAGAAGCTCTAAAGAAAATTAAGAAAGGCCTGGAACAAGCATTTCAACATATGAAAGTTCGATGTAGAAACGTAATTAATCATAAGAAACTCCAAAAGGGAAAGTGATACTTTTCCAACAATATCGCAAACAAGAGAGATCAGCTGCTAAAAGCTAATAAGTTAATTTGAAATCATCATCCATGTAGCATGAGCTCTAAAACCTGTTTTTCTCATTGGAATATATTGAAACAGAAGATTCTGAGGCATCACAGAGTCTAGCTTTGCTCTAATCACCTACTAATTATCAGCTACCTATGTTATATCCTCACAGAATTTACTACATTATTTCTAAAATCAATTACTACGCACAAATCACAAATAATATATATAGAATAAAATTCCAAGAAGTGGAGGAATTTGCAGTATAAGTTATGTAATGCTTGCACTATGATTAACTCAAAACAGAAAGACATAAAAGAGCTGCTTCAAAACGATAGATGATTGACCTCATTTAAGGAAAAGAAAAAAAAAAAAAAGACCATTACCCTCTTGTCCACTTCTTACCAGAGCAGCATCCAATCTATGTCACACATTATAAAAATTATTATCTTCTTTTAAGATCCTTTCAGAAAATTAATAAGGGGTTGAATTTTGACTCTCAAGTAATTAACCTCTGCTACATAGAAAAAGTAACAAAAGGGAAAAGACACAATTGGAATGATAAATCTGGAATAAGGAAAAACTGATTTATTGCTGGCTGAAATTCCATTTCTGCAGCGAAATGACTCAAAACCAACTAAAAAGGCAAACTAGAGGCAATGCACAATAAGGACAGTAGATATTTTGTTTTCCCCCACAGTAATTAATAGGCGAGACTACTACCATGTTTAAAAATCTAATCATAAACTTGAGTTCAATAGTGAATTACTGATAAGAAGAAATCAGCTTTTCAAGCATGCTGAGAATGATAGTTACAGTACCAACCTTCAACTTTGGCACTCTGGTAGCACCTCCTATAAGCTCTATAGCATGCAATTCATCCACTTTGAGACCTGAATGCTTAAGCACATCTTTGAGAGGTGAAAGAGATCTATCCCACAAATCTTCACACAGTTCTTCAAACTTATCACGTGTTATAGTACTCCTGCAAAAAGAAGAACAATTAATATACAACTGAAATAGAATATATGTCCCGATTGACTTATCAAGCACAGTAGTAAAGTATATAATACCTAAAGTCCCGATCATCATAGAGAGACTCAACTGATATTGGAGCCATTGAGTTCGCACTCAAGATTTCTTTTGTACGTTTAACCTGTTTCTTCAATTTAGCCATAGCCTTAGGAGACGTTCTCACATCAACCCCATTTCCAACTTGTTTATTAAACTCATCTGCGAAGTATTCCACCAACCTTGCTTCCATATATTGCCCTCCCAGTTCTGCGTCCCATCTAACATCCTTAACCTGGACAAACAATGATAAAAGGATAATAAAGTTATATTGCTATACAACTTCAGAACCATTTATAATTTTCTTTTTTTAAGAAAATATAATACCTGAAATTGATTAATGGAGACAGTCTTTCCGAACTCCTTGGCATTATAAGCTGAGTAATAAACAAGAGCAGCATAAGTAGTACTTGACCCCATATCATAAAAGATAACGTACCTAGACGCATTAGAAAAATCCTTATCAATCCCATATTGCAAAGCAGCACCAGAATGTTCATTTATCAAGGAAAGCACATTAATCCCAGCCAATTGCGCCGCCTGAACCAATCCCCTTCTCTCCGCCTGTCCAAAATACGGAGGCACACTTATGACCGCATCCTTGACAACCACCTTGGAATGAAACTCCGCAAGATTCATGGCATAACTCAATATCATAGCCACCAATTCCTCAACCGAAAAGACGGTAAGATTATCATCAATTTGAACAGCTATAGCCCCTCTAGAATCTTCCACAATATCAAATGGCAAATACATTGAATCCAGAAAGGACTTAACGTGGGAATAAGATTTCCCTATCAAGTCTCGGAGGTGGGAATAGACTTTCTCAGGGTAACGGGCTGTGATCCCAGCGGCTTCTTCACCAAGAAGGCGGGTCCCGGAGTGGAATGCAACTAAAGCAGGGGATTTTCGCTTGGACATTTCGTTTATTGCGATTGAAATTGGGGTTTGGCCTGGTTTTAGGTTTACAACTGCTACTTTTACCCATTCTGATCCTAGATCTATACTTGACACAGCTGATTCCGACGGAATTATATTTAAGTTTAAAAATAACCACACCAATAACCCTAATTTCAGTCCTACTAATTTCTTCATCATCCTCGATCACACACAACCAACTCCAAACAATTGTTCACGTTTTTCTTTCTGCTTCTTTTCCTTTTGGTTTAGCCTGAAACCTGTGGAATTTTGTGCAATACTTAAAACTGCTTTACGTTGTGTGTGTCGACGTGGATCGAGTGTGAGAAACGCTAGCTAATAAGATTCTGCCACGATGGAATAACTACACGTGGCGATACGTGAGACGTCAGCTGCCGTCGTGCAGACGACGATCAATTTACAGTGCGGCTTATTTATTATAGTTACCGAAATTTCTTATTTTATTTATTTGTTTTTCAAGTTTTCTATTCACGCTTATAATCTATAATCTATATATAAAGAAAAAAAAAATTATTATTTTTCTATAGAATATAAGTTATATTTATATTTATATAGTATAAAAACTAATAAAATAGTAGAAAAGAAGAAATTTTAAATGTAAATCATAAAAGTAATTAAAATAAATTTGTGACATATTAAAAAATTTATTAGTCTAATATAATAAATAAATAAAATATTTAATTTTGGATATATGATATCAAGAAATAATAAAAAATAAATAGCAAAAACTCTAATAATTTTATTTATTAAAGGTACTTATTATTTTGATATATAAAAATTTATTAACGTAATAAAATACATAAAAAATAAAATTAATAAATATATATTTTCTCATATTTATTTACTTCAGTATATAAAAAATATAAAGATTTCATAAAAATGAACCATATGGTTTTTATAAAAGACTAATATAAATAAAAAAATAATATTATAAAATAAAAATAAAATTTATTCTATATTGATATAATTATAATATATATATATGTGTATAAAAAAAATTTCTAATTAAATTTTATGAAATCATCTTATATTATTTTCTGATAAAAAAATGACATGTGACACGTTCATGAAATATTAACTATAAATTTTTTATAAAAAAATTAAATATAATCTTAAATATCAATAATGAATATAATATTTATAATTTATTTAAATATAAAATTATTATATAGTATAATAATTATTGTAGCTACTACAAATTAATAATAAATTTTATTATTTTCTATATATATATATATATATATAGGTAAGAGAGTAGACATTTTAAATTTGAATCGTAAAAATAGTTAAAAGAAATTCTTGACATATTGAAGAATTTATTAGTCCAATATAATAAATAGAAAAAAAATTAATCTATATATATATGATATCAAAAATAATAAAAATAAAATAAATAGTAAAAATTCTGATTATTTTATTTATTAAAAGTAATTATTATTTAGATGTATAAAAACTTATTAGTGCAATAAAATAAATAAAATAACAAAATATAAGTATATATACTTCTCATATTTATTTACCTTAGCATGTAAAAATATAAAATTTTCATAAGAATGTATTATATGATTTTCATAAAAAAATTAATATAAATATAAACAAAAATATTATAAAATAAAAATAAAACTTAATTTTGTATTAATATAATTATAAACTTGACTATATGACATATAAAATAAAATTTTGAAATATAATATAAATAAAATAATCATACAATAACATGAGTAAAGTGTTATTATATACATAAAGAAGGCTAGATTTTTCCATAAAATTTAATTTGGTAGAATTTTATGAAGTCATGTTATATTGTTTTTCAATGAGAAAATAACATAAAGCACACATAAAAAGGATCGTTATGCTCGCATCCCGCTACTCAAAATAGAAGCGGTCTCGTGCGATCTCATGGTACGGCCATCATTAAGTTGGGTTTGCTTGCGGTTAAAGAATCCTCCACGGAAATTTCCTCAACTCTCTTTTTTATATATAAAAAAAAAAAAAAACTTTTTACATCATCAGCCTCCAACAAGCTACTGCCAAAAGAGGGTGACGACAAATATTAACTCATAAACTTTTATAAACAAATTAAATATAATTTTAAATGTTAATAATAGTATTTATGATTTATTTAAATATAAGATTATTATATAGTATAATAATTATTATAGTTACTATAAATTAATAATAAATTTTATTATCTTTCTATAAAATATATGTTTATATTTTTATATGTAAAAAAAATTTATAAAATAATAAACAATTATAATAAGCCTATTAAAAGTTAGATTTTTATTAGCTAAACCTCTATCTCTTTATTTATAATAAGACAAACATTTAAATGCTTTCCTCTCCATTTATTCCACATCTCATCACTTCTCCTTCTTTTAACACTTCTACAGTCTTACACTTTTTATTATCATTATCTGTTGCATAACACAATGTATTAAATTTTCTTTTTTTTCCTCACTAATTCTCCTGATCGCTTTTAATCATCTAAATTTTAGGTTTTAAAAAATGGCATTGAAGCGAGAATGCTATATTTTGGAAGGAATAAAGGCAATGGAACTCAATTATGGATTGCTCTTGTTATTTTCTTCCTTATCCAACACCGATATTTTCTTTGCTAGCAGAGGTCTTTATACATGCGATTCAACTGGTTAGTTCTTTACTTTAATTTCTTGCGGTTTTACCTTTAGCCATTGAGAGCTTTTATTTATTCTTTATTGAGAATTGATATTAAAACATAAGAAAATGTGCAATGAAAGCAAAACAAAAAAATTTCAATTTCCATCAAGGATCTCATTAACGTAAAGTACTCATAACATAATAAACAAGCAAAAGATGGAGTAGAGTTACAAATGGAGTTTTCAGTGAATCCAATGGGTGCTTCTTGCTTTGTTGATTCTTAATTCTTTAAAGATGATTGATTCACTTTAAAGCTGCTCAGATGACCAGCCTCTTTTGGTGATTCGCACAAGCTTCTAAACAAATATCTCTTAAACAACTTTTAAGAGATTGAGAAAAGATGTAGGAGATAGAATGCTAGTTGCAAGCAAGGGGGATGAATCAATTAATTTTATTAATTGATTCACCTAGGGTATTATTCTCATTAAAATACTTCTCTTAATAAAAACATCAATCCTAGTTGTTTCATGCATCTCTTTCTATATATATGGTATTTTATTCAATGTCCTCAAAGCTTTAGGATTACTACAAAATCTTAGCTTATATTAAGTTGGGCTTTTATTTTTCTAATCGAAATTTGATTAATTAAAGATATTATCCATAGATAATAAACTCATCATATGCCTATTATACAAGACCCATTAGCTCTTAATTAATTAACTTTTAATTAGGCCCAATATATATGAGCTTAAGCTCAATATTTAAAGCCTCATTTTAATCCTCGCTTCTATTAATGTGTGACATAAAAGGTTCCTAACATGTTGGCAATGAATATGAATTATGAATTAAACTCTTTTAATTAAATAAATTCTATAATTTAGTTTAATCCATATTCATATATCAAGATTGACATCTAGCAATGCATCATGACCACCCAAATATAAAGGAATGATTAAAGTGCTTTAATCACACAGTTAACAATCTTATAGTGTGATTTAATCCTTTGATTGTATTTTTATCTCAATTGATTCATAGAGTATAGATGCAAGTTTCAACTCTAAAACTGAACCAATCATATTTATACTTGATAATTGTATATAACATTTTGATTAAGATTTATGAAACACTTTTCATAATCTTCATTCATACAACCTTGGCCAAGGATTTCTATGTTAAAGCATATTAAGAATTAGTAGGATAAGGTCACATGACATATTACATTGGGCAATGAATTTTTTATTAATAACTTATTATTTTCATATGCGCTTGAGCGCTTCATGGATAGAAGAACATAAGATAGTATCAAAATATAGTAATCCTCATATAAGATAATATCTTGTTATCTTAAGTCTAAGGATCACATCTTATATTATTATCATAAAAATATTGTCCATATATATTTGGGGTAAATTTCATACTGACTACTCAGTAAGGTCGTGTTTAATGAACTTGTTCTTGTAACAACCACTTATATGTTTATCTCGAAATCCTATTCCTCAACCTTATGAAACAGATTGCTTACTACATAAGTAAGTGATAACATATTATGGTAGTATCAAGCGTTTGATCAATATCTAATGATCAATATCTAATTCTTGATCAAATATTAACTATGAGCAAAGTTTAGGAACGTATGTAATGAGAATCTCATCATTATAAAATCACTTTATAATTTATCTTACTTTGTGTTTACACTCCATGGTGTTTGTGAGTAACCGGGATCACTACAGATCCGGGGTCCGCTCTTCCATTTCGATGAGTCATTTGGTTAAGGGCCCTAAGGGATTACGAATGAGCTTAAAAACAACCAGAGAAGGAGTCGCCACCTAATAAGATCGGGACAGGTTTGAGAGTGAGGATGACATCTTTATTCTCCTCGCCGAGAGCCTAAGTTTTCCCTTCCCTAAAATCAGAAATTCTATGTTCGAAAAGTTAGGTACGGATAGGAAAGTTTTACAAAAGCACCCTATTAGCCTAGGCAGTGAATCCTAGCCTCCACTAGAGCGGACGAGCTTTTGACTATTCTAATAACATTCTCTTAGTATATTCTTTACCCTATATTCTTTTTTCATATCAACCTTTTTTATTTTATTAGCATGTGAGGTGAGGAACTGAGGGATTAATCTAAGAAGGAGGTACTTCAGTATCTTAGCTAGTCCTAAATGGAAGGCACGGTGATGCCCTTACTAGTCCTAATTGGGAGACACTTTGGTGCTTTAGTTTTTATCTTAACATGTCATGGTGTTCACATCATCTGCAATTTTTATTAACCCTAATATAGATGTAAGATTTATTTTAGCCTTAGCATTTAGGCTAAATACATGTGAGACGTAGGGGCTTACTTTGGTAAGTTTTAACTTTATCATCTTTGCATGTGGGGGATAAAAACAATTACTAAGTGCAATTTTATCTATTTATTTACATTTGAGGTGATGTCCTAAGCAACAATTAAACATACATAGAAAGGAGGAGGAGAATAGAATCAAAGAGGGAGTAAGGAAATTGGGGATTAATCATGGGGGAATCTACACATGCAAATGGCCCTAGTGGCCTTAATACAAATTAAAAAATAATAAAAAAATAATAAGTGATGCTCCTCGAGGGATGGATCTTCAAAAACTATTCACTCTGCATATTGGATTAGTGGTTCAACATGAAACAAGTAATAGGATATACATGGTGAATCAAAGTATGTAAAAAGAGAAATAAAATTAAAATGGGACAGAATTAAAAAAAATAAGGTA
Source organism: Ricinus communis (assembly GCF_019578655.1). Taxonomy (NCBI): domain Eukaryota; kingdom Viridiplantae; phylum Streptophyta; class Magnoliopsida; order Malpighiales; family Euphorbiaceae; genus Ricinus; species Ricinus communis. The sequence continues at coordinate 1,739,703 of NC_063265.1, read as the reverse complement.
AGAAATGAAATAACATAAAGAAATGCATAAAAATACTTTTTTCTTCATCACAGAGGTTGACCTCGCGCACGTATAGGGTAAACTTGTGTGAGGTTAGTCCCCTCATGATATAAAAGGATCCTGGCATCCTTTGAGATGCTAGCCTTTAATTTATAGAGGGCGCGATCACAGGCTCACCTCGCGCAAGGTCAATTCCAAAATTCAGAAAGCATGAAGCACGGTATTGTTTTACTCAAAAAGTTATCGTTTAGGCTTGTGTGGCACCTAGACTCCTGTAAGTAGAGGGTAACCTCACGTGAGCTTAAGGTCTCAGGGCCTAGAACGTGCCAAATGCACAGTTTTGGAGCTAGACGTCGTCATATTAAAACCTCGGGCTCCCTGACCTCGCACGAGCTTAGTGGTTCAGGTCCCTAACAGCCTTAAGACAACACCGTTTATGTTGAAACAAAACATATCATATTAAAACTATAGGAAAAATAAAGAAATTTTTAGAATAAAGGTTGATCTCACATGAGCTCAATTAACCCGCGAAATGTTCAAGAATAGTGATAAAAAAATGTGCAAAAAATAAACAAAACTCAAAAACTCGAAATGCGAGTAAAAATATATTTAAAATAAGCACTTTAAATGTGAGAATCTAAAATAGATTCGGCCCCTAAGAGGCTACCTTACAAATCGTTGAATAAACAAGTTTGGATTTTGAAAGAAAAGGAAAGAAGAAAAGAGAAAAATGGCCATTTTCTGAAAAAACACAATAACTTTCAAAAGAAACCTAAAAGCTCCCTTTTGTTTTTTCCTAACTATTAATTTTTAAATTATCTCAATGAATAATTTTTGCTAGCCTGTGACCTAGTGCACCAAGTCATATATTTATGGTGTTTGACAAGTGCTAAGAGGCCATTGGAGGGAAAATTCCTGCCTAAAGCTTCGTCCAATGGATGAGTGACACGTTGCCTTGAGTTGACTCCTGCTCAGACTAAACGTGCGCTAGGTTAGGATGGGATCTCGTCCTGTACTCACATGAGGTTAGTCTAGGCTTGCAGGGGCTCAGGGTGTACAAACGCGAGTTCAAGGCTAGATATGATTGATTCAATTATAAAGTTGATTGAGATAAGAGTACAATAAAAAGATTGAATTACATTATGAGATTGTTCACTGTAAAAGTTGATTAAAGTACTTTAATCCTTCCTCACATTTTGGTGGTCATGATGCATTACTAGATGCCAATCTTGATATATGAAATATGAATTGAGTTAACTAGAGAATTAACATTGATTAAAATGGTTTAATTCATAATTCATTGCCAACATGTTAGGAATCTTTTGGGTCACACGCATTAAAATTGAGATTAAAATGAGGCATAAGTTTAGGCTTAAGCTTATATACATTATATTTAATTAAAAGTTAATTAGTTTATACATATTGGGCTATAATGTAAGGCTATAAGGGCTATATAACTATGCTTATATATTAATTAAGTTAACTTAGTCTAAACAAGCCCAATTAAGGCCCAACATAAGAGTAAGTAAGGCCTTGCTTGTTATAAAACTAGGTTAAATTCCATGTATATATATGGAGTATGATGGGCGACGGGGGGCATGTATGTGTATGTGTGAAGGAGAATGATGCCATCAACACTTAATTAATTAGATTAATTAAGACTCAACCTAGATTGGAACTAGCATTTACTCCTCATCATCTCCACTCTTTCTCTTACGAAGGATTGTTCATAGGAGATTCCAACTTTGAAGCTTGTGTGGATTACCAATAGAGGCAAGTCATTTAAGTAGCTTTAAAGTGCATCAATTATCCTTGAAGAATCAAGAGTCAACAAAGCAAAATGCACTACTTGGAATAGGCAGCATACACCCTTTATAAGCCTTCTCCATCTTTTGCTTGTTTTGTGTATTATGATTATCTAAATCAATGAGATCCCAGTGGAAATTAAGAATTTTTTTAAATTGCTTTCATTGTACCTTTCCTTATGTTTTAATTTTAATTTTCAATAGTGGTATCAGAGCCTCGATTGATTAATTTAGTTATAATGGTTGCATAATTTGTTAATTGATCATAAGCATGCAAATTTAAATTTTCTAGGCTGATTTAGAGTTTTAATTGGTTGATGAGCTGCCTCATATGTCAATTTGATTATATGAAGTTTTTCTTATATTCTTATAAAACTAACTATATATCCAAAGTTAATACAAGTAAAAATTAAATTATAACTTAATCCTTAAACTTATATCAAATGTAAATTCATCTAAAATTAATTTATGTTATCATGTTAGAATGAAATTACTAATTTTAGTGAAAGTAATAGTTATTTTTACAATAAGTTAATTTTAGTATTTAACATAATTAATATACTATCATATTTAATTACTTTAAATTTTATAGCAATCTAATTCTGAAAGTTTAAATATTTTAAATATATTAATATAAAAAGCAACATTATCAAATTAGTATGTAATTTAATTTGAATTACTAAAATAGAATACTTATCTATAGTCAAAAACATTTATTTTATTATTGTTTTGATAAACATTAGAACTAAACTATGTTAAAAATTTACTAGAATTTGATAATAAAAAATCAATGTTGAACGATTTTAATACTTGATAATAAGTTTAATAATTAAATTATAATTTTATTTATAAATCTAATCATTTCTTTACATTGACTCTAGATGAAAGAAAGTAATAGTTAGTTTTATACAAACACAAAAAGATTTAATATAATAAAACTAACACAGACACAATTCGTATATTAAAGTAAAACTCTGAAGGTAAGTAATTACCCTAAAATATTTCATCTAAAAAGGGAATTTTATAATGTCTAATGACACAAAAAAATTTAAACATTTTTGTCCAATTGTGAATTTGTTCTATTTTTTTAATTTTTATTTAAATTGGCCGATTTGACTAATTGATTGCAATTATGGTCAAATTAAAATTTCGGTCAAAATAAGATGACTGTCATTATCAACAATTTACATATCACTGGCATATATATTTATATATCATACACGAGTTATTAATGTCAAGTTATAGATGAATAAGAAAATGAATAACAAATGAAAATTATAAATCAAGAAGAAGAATGAAATGTAAAGTTATTTTTTTCCTTACTTCTGCCATGACTTTTATGTATTTTATTTGAAGAGACAAACAATATTAGTAAAGTAAAAATAAATTAATATTTAGAGTTAAGAGGATAACATCTAATTTTGATCGGAATTTTAATTCAACTATAATTACAATCAATTATCCATCGGAACATTTAAGTAAAAATTTAAAGGATGGATAAAAATTTAAAGGATGGATCAAATTTAAAAAAAGAGACAAATATTAAAATTTTAATGTGATTAGATTTTTTTATAATAATAATTATTATTGTAGAAAAGGGTATTTATAAACAATCCATTCGTACACAAGGCACGACACTAAGTACAAGGAGGCTGCGTTTGTTTGAGCAGGTGTACGGCTAGGTTTGAATTAAATCTAAAAATTTTAGCGGGAAAAAACAAAGGAAAGAGCGGGGCCGATTAGATAATAGATCAAAGGATCGAAATTGAATTTGAGAGAGTTGAAAACGTAAAAAGGAGCAAGCTTTTCACAAAATCCATGATAGAAATCGAAGAAGACGATGATATATTTCTGTCTCAGGTAGCAGAAGCTGAAGCCAAGGCTCTCTCCAATAAGTGGCGCCGCGTCAATTCCATTGATTCAGCAAATGGCGAGGAGAAGAAGAGGAAACACGAAGAGGTCAGTGAAGGTGTGTACATGGCTGCCCTAAGAGGAAGCAATAGTCTTCGCTGGCAACAGCTCAGTAATGCTAATTCTTCAAAAAGATGTAATGTCAAGCCTTTTGATCCTCTTCCTCAATATAATAACAATGAATCCCCATTCCACGGTGGCGGTGGCGTAGACTTGGATGAGAAGAGTTGTCCTTGCGGGTTAGGTAATTGTGTTGTTCTAACTGCCAATACTGAGAGAAATCAGGGGCGCAAGTTCTATAGATGCCCTTTTAGACAAGAAAATGGGGGTTGTGGGTTCTTTGAATGGTGTGACGGTGCTTCTAATTCCAAAGCAAATCGAATATATGCATCGGATGTTCCGTGTCCCTGTGGTGCCGGATTTTGTCTCATTCTCACTGCTAAAACTGGGAAAAATATTGGCCAACAATTCTATCGATGTCCAGCAAATCAGGTACTGAGTTATAATTCAATTCTCTCTCTTTCTCTCCCCCGAATTAAGGTTTTGTTTTGGAATTAATGTCGCTTGTGGGATGATTATGTTAGTTTCATTTGAAATTAGGAGCTCTTTGAGCTTTCAAAAACATTGATACAGACGGCTTTATCTAATGAATTATATATTTGAAACTCAATTATGGGCGGGCTATTGCTGTTTCTCGTTGTCCTTAGGAGTTGGAGACAAACAGAAAATAGAATTTGCAGAATTAGCACTTAGCAACTTTTAATGTTATATAACCTGATAGGCGTATGGCTGTCTTTGCTTTGCTGCATGTATAGGGAAGCTCTTGCAGCTTCTTCAAGTGGTGCAATGACACTGTCATAGCAGCAGGTGCTCAGCCAGCAAGTGTTTTAAATGTAAGCAGCACCAATGACTTGAGCAAGAAAAGCAACAGCGTAAGAACTGCTTCATCCTGCTTCAAATGTGGCAATGAAGGACACTGGGCAGAAGATTGCCCCTCCCATTCATCACCCCAATCTCGTGTTCCTGCTGATTCTAGAGCAAGAACAGCAGCCTCTTGTTTTCCTGCTGATGCTGAAGCCAGGACTGCTGCTGCCTCTAGTACTTGTTACAAATGCGGTACGCCTGGGCACTGGGCAAGGAACTGCACTTCTGGTCAATATAACTGAGGCTAGATATGTTGTAGGTTTCTGCAAGTTGTGAGGTTGTTCTTCTAATGTTTTCTGAACTTGTTATGAAATGGGAAAATTTCCACAAAGTACCGTCATTTGACAGCAAGAACTTATTTGCCAACTGTATCCATTAATAAGCATAGTTTGTGTGTGAATTCTCCTACTAATCCAATTCACACTTTTAACTTGGCAGATGCTGACATCATTGACGTACAGCACTAGTCAAGACGAAGAAAAGAGAAAAGCATACCCACTAAAAACAAGATTTAATTAGCAAAATACAATCATAAAAGGCACAGAACATTGATAGAAAATGAACCCCCATATTTTATACATTTATTTATTTATTTTTGGTATATTAATATAGATGGGTCTCATTCTCCTCTCACGTGACTTTAGCCTGAAGGATCTTCCATTTGCGGACCTGCAAAACTCAAATGCAGAATTAGTAAGTCAACAATTTCAACTCACTTTTCGGAGTATTGTTTTACTTTCCAAAATTAAGTTCATAATGTCTGTTCAAAAATATGTATATGTGATAAGATGTAGATGTGGATAAGGTGAAAACTAATAACATTAGTTGTTTATAGGGCTGCAAATGAGCAGAGCCACTCGCGAGTTATTCGGAGTTCGAGTTTCATTTTCGAACTCGTCTAGTAAACAAGACGAGCTCGAGTTTAGTAGTGCTCGGCTTATTTGAGTTTACGAGCTGGCTCATTAAAGAGCTCGTGAGCTGGCTCGTAAAGGGATTCGTGAGCTGGCTCATTAAGGAGCTCGCGCGCTGGCTCGTAAAGGAACTCACAATCCGACTCGTTAATTAGTTCAATAAATAAATAAATAATTAAAAATATTATATTCTAATTTAAAAAATAAATAAATAGACCATAAAAAGTTAACTTTTATTATATTAAATTAACAATATATATCAACAAATTAGATTTTAAATGTAAATTTTCTAATTGAATAATTTTAATGTTACTTAAGTATTAGTTTAATAACATTATTAATTAAGTTGGCATTTGATTATGTACATTTAATTATTATTAATGTATACTAATTTATTTTTTATTTTAAATTAATTAAAGTAAAACAATAAAATAAAAACTATGTATAAAAATAATATAGTTTTGGTGTATGATATATGTAACTCAAATCAACCTAAATTACATTATCTTATGCTAAAACTGCATAGTCTTAGTGTTGAATGAACAAACATATATTATTTAAACACTTATAGATATTTAAAAAATTATAGTCTATGTATTTATAAATTAACAAGGCATGGGTAAATATTTTTGCAATATGCTTAATGTGAAGCTTATAAATAGAGTAAAAACTATTATAATGATCATTATCTTTAGCGCTTTTTGTAAAAATAATATTGTATTATTTTTAGCGCTTTCAGAAGTTTCAGATCATTACATGTTACATTATATCTCGTGTTTTGACATGTTATATTCTAATTCTATTTGTTGTATTCATGAAATTTATTAAATTCTTTATTTTTATCAAGAATTTGATTTAATTATTTTAGTTTTTGAGTTTATATGTATATTTTATTTTTATGTATAACTTATCTATAATTGCAAAATTAACAGCTACGTATTTGGTAAAATTGAGCTTGTTTAACGAACTTGAAATCGAGGTTAAAATCGAGCTTAAAATTGAATCGAGCTCGAGCTTCATTCGTTTATATAAGTACCGAGCTAATAACAAGATAAGTTCGAGTTCAGCTTATATTTAATATCGAATTAATTATGAACCGGGCTCGAGCATATGAAAATTATAACAAACTGGCATTAAGTTTAGTCAAATTTCTACAAGTGGAGTCTTGAACATTAAAAAGCTCGGCTCGCTTGCACCCCTAGTTGATTATCTTGACATTTATAAATAATAACATAAAATACATTAATACAAAAAGATTTGCAATTTTTTTAATATTCTAAGAAATAACAATACTTTAAATTTTTCTTATATGACTTCATTAATAAAATATTCAATTTTCTAGGATTCTATTAATATAAGAAAGATGAAAGTTGCATCCAAAATATTTATTAGTTGATTTATATTTAAGAACCACCAAAACTTTTGAAAGGAAAAAAAGTATATGTGGCAAATATATGATAAAGTTACGCATCCTTATGTTTCCAGATATTTTATTAATACCCATTCTTTGAATGAAAATTATTTTATATAAATAAAATATTTATATAAATTAAGTATTATTAAAAATAAATTATTTCGATAATTATAAATTTATATAAAAATATAAAATTGACATTTTAATATAAGAAAAAGTATTAATATTTTAATTAAAATAAATAAATAATTATGAATTATTTTACAAATAAAAAATTTTATTATTTAAGAATTATAAATTTTGTAATATAATTTTAAATATAATTTTTCTGAAATTTTCTTATTCATTTGGACTTTAATTATATTTGAAAATAAAAATAGAATATATAAATAAAAAATAATCATTAATAAATTAATTATAATAATAGAATAGTCTAGTAGCCGTTCTTTGAGTGAAAGTCATTTTATACGAATAAAATATGGCTAAATATATAAATAGATCTCTGAACTTGTCTCGTTTTTATAATTAGTTGCATGATCTCAATTTTAATTTAATTAGACTTCTCAATTTTACAGGTTATTAATTTTAAATTTTTCAATCGTAAACATTATGCAGGTATATTTTACATCATTTCGAAATTAATAAGTTTAAATAAAATAATAATATATTTAAAATATAAAATAATAGCTAAATATATAATGACACCTTAAACTTGTCTTATTTTTGCAATTAGCCCCACGAACTCGACTTTGATGCAAATGGACTTTTCAACTTTACTGATTATTATTTTTAAATCTTTCAATCACAGATAGTAAGGACGTGTGTTCTATACTATTTAAAAAATACATAAGTTCGAATAAAATAATAATATATTTAAATTTTTAGAAAATAAATTAATCGAACTTTCAATATCTTAAAATTGATTGTATTTTAGATTATTAATTAAATTCGTTATGATTTCTATGCAATAAATATAAATCATACTAAAAATATTTATGATTTAATATGATTAATACTAAACTTATAATTTTAAGATTTATAATTATTATATAATTAAAGAACTACTTTTTAATTAATATATTACAATTTTCAAAATTTTTATCTGATTAAACAATTCGTTATTAACTAATAAATTATGTATACAATAAATACAAAAATTATAATCCATTACTATTTCTATATATTAATAAAATTATATATATATATTGCAGGAATATTTTTATATCAATTTTTTATGTAATAGTGGAAAAAAATAAACGAGATGCAGTGAACTCAACTTAGAAATCTGTAATAATAATAATTATGTATAGCAAGAAAGAAATACCTGCGTCGCACCGAATGCCGCACTTGATCTCACAGCGTCGCATAAGTCTTACTGAGATCGATCATTATAATATAAAGAATTCAAATTAATAAAATAATAATAACAATAATAATAAATTAAGTCATTTCAGGCAACCAATTGAATTCCATATGCCGTATATAATTATTTCAATTTCTAAGAATTAATTGGTAAGAGGGCAGCTTCTGATTCATGTCAATTATATTTGCATTAGATTCAGGAAAAAGTAATCAATTGGGTTTCAGATACGGACCTCCTCCGAAAGAAGAAGAGAAAAAAAAGAACAAAAGAAAAAAAAGAAAGAGAAATTATATACACATACAATTTGGCTGGACACAAGCAGTGATGCAACCGTCGTAGCAATCAGCAGCAGAAGGCTCAACCATTTGAAGATGGACAAAGATAATACAACACACTATCAACGCTGCTACTATTTTCTTCTTCATTTTTTTCCCTCTCTCTCTTCTCTTCTCTTCCTTCTTACCTTATGCCTGTGCAATTCCCCATTTTTATAGATCCCCTTTCTCTTTGAATTTACCCAGTTGCCAACTACCACCTATGACTGTTCGAGTAATAAATAAGTGCCTATCTTTGCAACTTGCTTCTCCAGAACTTCATTGAAAAACAGAAAAACATAAAAATAAAAAAGAGGGCAAAAATGTGGCCTCCTTCTTTGACTGCTTTCACATGCCTTCTCTTATCTCATTCCTTTTTCTTTTTCCTTTTCTTTTTCTATTTGCCTCCCTCAATTTTCTAACTAGGTTCAAATTGCCACAAAGTTAACTTATTGGCCTTTCTACACCAAATTTTTGCATTTATAATTTATATTTATTATTAAAGCTCTAATCTTTTAATTTTATTTTACCTAGTCTTCTAATTTTTCTTATATTTAGTAAACATTATAATTTTAATCTCAGTTTAATTAACTTTTTAACATAAAAATTGTTCTAAAATCAACTTATTGACTTTTCTATACCTAGATTTTCATTTACAAAAAAGATTCAGAAATCTAAGATTTTAGTTTATTTTTGAGTTTTTAGATTTTTTTTATTTTTGTAAGTCTTAATATTTTATTCTTAATTTAATTAAGAAACTTTATGATATTTATATTTATTTTATTGAGCTTTTATATTTTTTACTTTTACTTCAATTGAGAATTATCAGACTTTTAATCAAAATAAAAAATAAAGACTAAATTAAATTTAAAAATTGAAAATTTAATAAAATAGAACTAAAAAATTAAAGATTTTATATTTGATATTACACTTGCATTTATTGCCAATCACACCTAAATTTTGAAGAGCGGGCTAGGCGCGCATTTGATTTCAAGTGAAATAAATTAAGAGAAAAAAAGTAAAAATGTTAATACATAACTTTTCTTTTAATTTAGATCTCTTTCATGTTTCTAATATTAAAGAAAAGAATCTTAAAACATCTCAAATACTACTTTTTTTTTTATTTTAAAAAGTATTTTTTATTTAATAAAAAGCATCTTTACTTATAAAGAGTAGAAAGTTTTTTGAATTCAATTATCTCTTTATTTTTATATTTTTTTATTTTATCCAATAAGTATTAATATTTTAAATTTCTTAGAGAAAAAAGTTTAAAGAAAAAAGGCAAAAAATAGTATATATCAATTAATAAAATGTATAAAAACTTGTAATGTATTAATTATAATAAGAATAAAGAGTGAACTTGGCTCTCCAAATGTAGAGAGCCAAATCCACTCTCTACTTTATATTTAAAAAATAGAGAGTGTGTTAGTGAGCAACTGAAATCATTGCGTTCAGGATCCACTCTCTGTACTAAGCCAATTTCAAAATGAGTCATTCGATTGAAAGGCCTAAGGGATTATGAATGTCCTTAAGACCAATCAGGAAAGGAATCGCCATATTATGAGATTAGGACAGGTTTGGGAATGAGGAAGATGGTTTTATATCCTTTGCAGAGACCTAAGTTTTTCCTTTCTAAAATCAGAGATTTTAAGTTCGGAAAGTTAGGTACGGATAAGGAAAGTTTATAAAAGTACCCCTATTCGCCTAGGCGGTGATGCCTAGCCTCCATCAGAGTAGACGAGTTTTTACCTATTCTATTAACATTGTCTTAGCCTATTTTTATCCTATATTCATTTTGCACATCAATCCTTTTTTAGCATTATTTAGCACGTAGGGTGAGAAATCGAGAGACTAACCTAGGCGGGGTACATTGGTACCTTACTTAGTCCTAATCGGGAGGCACTTTGGTGTTTTAGATTTTATCTTGACATGCCACAGTGTTCACATCATTTGTAATTTTTATTAACCCTAATCTAGATGTCGAATTCATTTCAGCCTTAACATTTAGGGTGAATATATGTGAGACATGGGAGGTTACTTTGGTAAGCTTCAATTTTATTATCTTTGCATGTAAGGTGGTAAAAAAAAGAATTGCCAACTCCAATTTTATCCTTTTATTTACATGTTAGGTAATGTCCTATGCAATAATTAAACATACAAAGAAACGAGGAGGAGGATAGAACTAGAAGGGGAATAAGAAAATTGGGGATCAACCGGGGGGACCTACACATGCAAGTAGCCTTAGTGACTTTAATTACAAATTAACATATAACAATAATTAATCAAGTAATAATAATCGATCCTCCTCGGAGGGCGAATCTCTAGAAACTATTTACTATGCACTAAGGTTAGTGACTAAATAATAAACAATGTGATGAATTAATTATGCATGACAAGAAGTAAAACTAGCAGGATTAAAATAAGATAGAATTAATATAAGATGAGAAATTAAATAAAATTCAAAACACATAAAATATTTTTTGTTTCGTGCAGCATCGAGGCTAACCTTGCGCGCGTATAAGGTGAACTTGCACGAGGTTAGTTTGCTCAGAACATAAGAGGCTCATGGCGTCGTTTGAGGCACTAGCCTTTAGCTTCTATAAGACAGAGACCGAGCTTGCGCGAGGTTAACTCTAAAACCTAAGCAACATAAGACATATTGTCTTTTCACTTAAAAGGTTGTCGTTTGGGTTCATGTGGCACTTGGACCCATGCAAGAAGAGGGTAACCTCGCACAAGCTTAGGGTTCAAGGGCCTAGAATGTGCCAAACATAGAGTTGAGAGTTAGATGATGTCGTGTTAAGGTCTCGGGCTCCTTATGCAATCTTAGTAGTTTAGGTCCCTTATGGCCTTAAGACGATATTGTTTCAACCAAAACATACTATATTATATTTAAAACGGTAGAAAAAGAAACAAATCTGTGGAATAAAGGTTGACCTTGCCCGAGTACATGGTCAACTTGCACGAGTTCAAACAACCTAAAAGATGTTCAAGAACAAAGACAACAAATATTCGTATAAAACAAACGAAGCTTAAAAACTTAAAATATAAATAAATTTAAAACAAGCACTGTAAACATGGAAAAAATATATGAAAAATGGAAACTAAAATAAAGCCCGGACCTCAAGACAATAGAGAAAAGTGCGGCCCTCCTTTTTTTTTTAAATGATTAAATTTGAAAGAAAACCTAAAAGCTCTCTTTTATTTTTTCTTAACAACTAAATTTCAATTTTTCTAAATAATTGATTTTTGCTAACCCTTGATCCAATTCACCATGTCAACTATTTATGGTGAGGGTTTGATAGGTGCCAAGAGGCCATTAAAGGGAAAAATCCCATCCAAAAATATATCCAATAGATGAGTGACACGTCACACTTAGTTAACTTCTATTCAGATTGAACATGTGCGAGGTCAGGGCGAGGTCTTGCCTTGTGCTCGTGCAAGGTCAGTCTAAGCTTACGCATGCTCAAGGTGAACAGGTGCGAGGTTAAGGCTAAAGGCCCATGGTACCAGTTAGTGCTTGCCTTATGTGGCTGCTGGCTGACTCGCGTCGGCACAACTTGGGTGGGTGTGTGCTCACTTTAAACAAGTGCGAGGTCAGGTCTCCACACTTGCTCAGGTGAGCTTGCATATGGTCACCCTATCCTTGTGCTAGCTTATCTTTATAAGGCTTAAAAATTTCGAGCTCTCTTTTATTTCCTTTTTACTAAAGCTAATAAATAATAATGATAATAAAAAGAGTTTTTAAGATTTCGAGGGCCATAATCTTCCAATCTAGCCTACTTAAAGTACCATCTATCCATAAGCATCAACTACATTACCCTCTAGTACTCCATTCGCTCTAAAGTCATCAAGAAGATGGGTGATGATTCTTATGAAGCAATTTTAAGTGTTAGAGATATCTCCACTATGGAGCAAGCAACAGAAAAAGAAGAGAAAAATATTAAACATTAAGGGCTAAAAGAAAGAAGAAGTTGATGAAACCCCGAGTAAAGAAGAGAGGGCGAAGCAAGAAATAGACATTCCTTAAGGAAAGATTACCTTAAGGGATAAGATGATGATCCTCATGATAAAACAGGTTAAAAGAATTGAGAAATTCTATAGATTTCTTAAACATGTCCATGAGGATCTCATTGAGATTTAAAAGCACCATGTCATCCCTCTTTGTTATCCGGACTCTTGGAGGTTACCGATGATGAAAATAGTGATGAAGAAGAGAAAGAAGAGAGTGAAGAGGAGTCTAGTGGTTCTCAAAACATCTAAAGCCATTCATTTATACTTACATTTCATGTTTTCTTTCATACATTCCTTTTTTAAAAGTTTCTTTTTTGGCCCCTTATGATTGTTATTCTACATTGTCTTTTTAATAAAGTTATTATTTCTTATTTCATGCCTTACTCTTTATCTTATCTCAATTATTTTTTTATTTTCTTTTTATATTGACAATGAGAAAAAGATAATAGAGGGAAAATAATAGAGCCTTGTAAAATTAAAATGTTAATTAAAGGTTGTGGAAGAATTATGGGGGAGTCAAAATACATCTCCTAAAAAATTAAAGACAAAAGGTAAAAATTAAAAGAGAAAGGAAGGGAGTTTAAAGGTCAAAAGGGGAGATATATAAGTCCAGTGATTATTATATTTATCTTAAATCATGTCTTTTATCTTCTTATTTGTCAAAATGAAAAAAGAAGAATATTGTTAACCAAGATGATTTATCTTAAGGCTAAAGTCTCTAATTTTAATCTTGATACTCCAATTGAGTTTTAATCTAATAAACTTTTAAGTGTTGTTTGTGTAGCTAGATCATGGTTCAAAATTCAAATTTATTTAAAAATCACGAGCACACCTCTCAAAGCACAATCGTGAAAAGCTTAAGTTTGAGGACATAAGCTATTAAAGATTTATGGATTAGAGTCGCGACCGCACCCATGGAAGTGCGATAGTGAAAATCAAGACTTATGAGGCAAAGACTATTAGCTTTCTGAAGTTAAAAATCGTGACTGCTATATCCTTAAAGGCCCGATCCTAAAATTCAAGAAGGGTTATATGATTGTTGTAAACCGCCAACAATTACATTTAAAGCAGCCATTGCATATATGCCATGTCAAATAATTGTGGACGTTAGGTTTATATTTATTTATAATTCCCTAAGTCATGTATATGACATGTTGATTGAGTCGGTCCTGTATTTCCAGTCTTTTAATTTGCTGTCATTTAGGCTAAGTTTGTCAAAGCTGTTAGCCCATTTGCAGCCATAGTTAAGCATAGTGGACCGAGTAATTAGGAGGCAGTTTGTGTGTAATTAGATGTGGTATATATTGCTGCACCAAACTATGAAATTATAGAGGTTTTTTTCTTTTTGTGCTCGGAAATTCATTTGTTAATTTTGACAAATGGTATCAGAGCAATTATATAAACACTGACAGCAATCTGGTGATTGGGACGGGAAACACAAAGAGAGTAATCAAGGGAGGATCTCTAGGTAGGGTAAACACAAAGAGAGCGATTCGAGTGAGTGTGTTCCAGAAGAACTGAGAATGGGTGATGTAAGTTTTGTGAAGGCTTGCATTCCGACCTATGATGGAGACTATGACCATTGGAGTCTCTTGATGGAGAACTTGCTGCGTTCCAAGGGGTATTGGAAGGTAGTAGATGAGGGCTTCACAGAACCAGCCGCAGGATCAACATTAACCGTAGAACAAATTAAAGCTTTGGAGGAAATAAGGTTAAAGGATTTTAAGGCTAAGAATTACCTATTTAGTAGCATAGATAAAACTATCCTTAAGACAATTACAAAGAAGAGAACTGCCAAGGAACTTTGGGAATCCATCAAAACCAAATTCTAAGGCAGCGCTAGGGTTAAGAGAGCTCAACTTTAGGCTTTAAGGAGAGAGTTTGAGGTGTTGGAGATGAAGGAAGGAGAGACGATTAACGACTACTTTGGCAGAGTCATGATCATTTCTAATCCCATGAGAAATTGTGGAGAACTGGTTGAAGAGGTGAAGATTGTTGAGAAAATACTTAGGACTCTAACGGACAAGTTTAATTATGTGGTGTGTTCGATAGAAGAGTCTAAGAATCTGGATGAATTGACTGTTGATGAGCTACAAAGCTCTTTACTGGTGCACGAACAGAAGTTGGTCAAGAAAACAGTTGCAAATAATCAAGCTTTAAGGGTTGGAGTTGGGTATGGTAGAGGAAGAAGCAGAGGCCGTGGTAATTATCAGGGAAGAGGTAGAGGATGCAGTAGTTTAAGAAGTAGGGAAACAATTGAGTGTTTCCATTGCCATAAATTAGGCCATTACAGGAACGAATGCCCTGAGTGGACTCAACAGGCGCATTATACAAGTGAATTCAGTGAAGATATGTTGTTAATGGCTTTGGAGAACTCAGATGAGCAGTATGAGGGCTTGTGGTTCTTGGACTCGGGCTGTAGCAACCATATGACGGGCAGCAAACACTGGTTTACACAGCTTGACAATGCCTTTGCTTGCAATGTCAAGTTAGAAAATGGCACGAAATTAGAGGTTCTTGGTAAAGGAAGCATAAAGGTGAAGATTGATGGTACTGTTGCTGTGATACAGGATGTCTATTATGTCCCTGGATTACAGAATAACCTATTGAGCATGGGACAAATGCAAGAGAAATCTCTAATTTTTCTGATCAAGCAGGGAACTTGCAAAGTGTTCCATGAAAGAAAAGGCTTGTTGTTTGAAACATCTATGAAAGCAAACAAGATGTTTGTTCTTCAAGCTTTGTCATTAGGCAGTAAGGTGACTGAGCAAGGGCAGTGTTTGATGGTCTCAAAGGCTGAAAAGGAGAACCTCGAGCTCTGGCATAGACGCTTTGGGCACTTGAACTACCAAGGTTTAATCAAGCTCCACCAGAAATCCATGGTTCAAGGGCTGCCACAGTTGAAGGGAAGCAGTAACTATGATGTGTGCTCTATCTGTCTTCTTGGAAAGTAACATAGGAGACCATTTGCACAAAAAAGCTCATGGCGAGCAATAGAGAAATTGCAGTTGATCCATGCAGATTTGTGCGGGCCTATAACACCAGATTCTAATGGGGGTAAGAGATACTTGTTTACGTTGACAGATGACTACAGCAGGAAGTTATGGACTTATTTCCTTGTGGCGAAATCTGAGGCTTTTAGGGTATTTTAAAAATTCAAGGTGTTCATTGAAAAGGAATCAGGGAAGGAGATAGCTTGTTTAAGGACGGATAAAGGAGTCGAGTTCTTGTCTACCGAATTCAAGGAGTTTTGTGACAAAGACGGCATCAAAAGGCAGTTACGGCGGCTTTCACTCCACAGCAGAACGGAGTAGCTGAATGAAAAAACTGAACCATTATGAATATGGTTAGGTGTATGTTGAAGGAGAGTCAAGTACCAAGCAAAATATGGCCAGAAGCAGTGGCTTGGGCTACTCACATCTTAAATAGATGTCCAACCTCGATCAATGCAGATAAAACCCCTCAAGAACTTTGGAGTGGTTCACCGCCATCTGTGGATCATCTTAAAGTTTTTGGAAGCCTATGTTATGCTCATGTAGCTGACCAACAACGCAAGAAGTTGGATGGCAAAAGTACTAAGTGCATTTTCTTGGGAGTGTCACCAGAATCCAAGGCATACAGATTATATAATCTTCAAACAAAAAAGATTATGGTGAGTAGGAATGTTGTATTCGATGAATCTAAGGGGTGGCAAGACTGCAATGAAAGTGTGGGTGAGTCTACACAACTCAGATGGAATGGCAGTGAAGAGGAAGTTTGGGAATCGGAGGATGAAGCAGAATCTAAAAGTACAGTAATTGCAACAGATGACCAGAATATTGTAATTGCAGTTGATGATGGCAATGAATTTATTTCGTCTGAGAGTACACAAGCAGAAACAAAAAAGGAAGAGGAATCTGAGGCTGAAAATACTCCACAAGCTGAGCTGGGGCCAAGGATCAGAAATAGACCGGCATGGCATAATGAATATGTGATGGGCAACTTCTATGAACAACTTGCATTATTTGTAGATGGAGCCGATCTAAGTAGTTATGAGGAGGCCAGACAAGAGGAGAAGTGGAGGAAAGTCATGGAGGTTGAGATGGAAGCAATCAACAGAAATGACACATGGGAGTTGGTGTGCTTGCCATCTCAAGTCAGCCTAATTGGAGTGAAGTGGGTTTATAAAACTAAACTCAATGAGCACGGGAAAGTAGATAAGTATAAGGCTAGACTCGTAGTGAAGGGTTATGCTAAAAAACATGGCATATACTATAATAAAATCTTCGCCCCGGTAGCCAAGTGGGATACGATTAGATCTTTATTGGCTCTTGCTGGGCACCATGGATGGAAAATTCATCAGCTTGACGTGAAAAGTGCTTTCCTCCATGGGGAGCTCTCAGAGGAAGTCTTTGTTGTACAACCCCCAGGCTTCGTGGTTCAAGGAGAATAGTATAAAGTATATAAGCTCAAGAAGGCGCTTTATGGCTTGAAACAAGCGCCGAGAGCCTGGTTTAGTAAGATAGAAAATTACTTCTTGAGTGAAGGCTTCACCAGATGTCCATATGAACACACTCTGTTCATTTATGCCCACGAATCAAATGTACTTCTTGTGAGTCTCTACGTGGATGACATCATGTTTACAAGTAGCAGTGAAAGGCTTGTGAGAGAATTTAAGGTATCTATGCAATCCAAGTTTGAAATGTCTGACTTAGGCCAAATAAAGTATTTTTTGGGTGTAGAAGTCAGTCAAGGTGATCAAGGAGTTTTCATATGTCAGAGGAAGTACACGAATGAGCTCCTTGATAAATTTGGAATGCTAGACAGTAACCCGGTGAGAAATCCTATTGTGCCAGGGACAAAGCTGAGTATTGAGGGAGATGGTGTGCTTGTGGATGAAACTCAATACAAACAGTTGATGCGACCGGACATCATGTTTGTGGTGTGTATCTTGAGCAGGTATATGGCAAAACCTACAAGGCTACACATGATGTCTGCAAAACGTGTGCTAAGGTATATAAAGGGGACCGCGGAGTTTGGCATGTAGGGCGCTTAATTGGATATACTGATAGTGACTTTGCCGGAGATAAAGATGATAGGAAGAGCACCAGGAGTTATGTGTTTTTGTTGGCGGGAGGAGCAATTTCATAGGCGTCAAAGAAACAGTCGGTTGTAACTTTGTAAAAAACCGAAGCCGAGTTTGTTGCCGTTGCTTCATGTGCTGCACAGTGTATATGGCTAAAGCGAGTCCTTGAGCAGATGGGATGGGGCGAGAGTGTTGCAGGGGCAACTACTGTGTTCTGTGACAATAATTCCACCATTAAATTGTCCAAAAACCCTGTACTGCATGGACGGAGTAAGCACGTCGACGTTCGGTTCCATTTTCTCAAGGATTTGGTCAAAGATGGAGTTATGGAGCTGGCCTACTGTGGTACCAAGGTGCAAATAGTTGATATTATGACCAAGGCGTTGGGGCTTGAAGTTTTTGAACAGCTCAGAACTCAGCTTGGAGTCATGAAGAATGAGAAAGCTGTGGGAGTTGCTGGTATTTAAACTCAACTTAAATATGTTGAGTTTAGGGGAGAATTTGTTAGGTTTATATTTATTTATAATTCCCTAAGTCATGTATATGACATGTTGATCGAGTCAGTCCTGTATTTCCAGTCTTTTAATTTGCTGTCATTTAGGCTAAGTTTGTCAAAGCTGTTAGCCCATTTGTAGCCATAGTTAAGCATAGTGGACTGAGTAATTAGGAGGCAGTTTGTGTGTAATTAGATGTGGTATATATTGCTGCATCAAACTATGAAATTATAGAGGTTTTTTTCTTTTTGTGCTCGACAATTCATTTGTTAATTTTGACAGTGGAGACTTTTTTAGATTCGCGATCGTGATGCAAGAAGTGCGAATGACTTGCAGTCTAACAATGCATTTAATACATTATCTTAAAGCAAAAGATTGTGTGTTTTAGGGGATATACTTGTAACGGCTCTTTGAGATTTGTATGCTATAAAGATAACCTATAAAGGCCTTAAATGATTTATTAACAACCTCCAAAAGTCTACACTTATTGTGCATTAGTTTTTTTTTTCTTTTTGCAATCAATTTTACAATCTTTGGTTGTAAGAGTTTGAATTCTCTTGTGAGGTTTAAGCGTTAGCCTAAACACTTGAGACTAGATTTGAGAGTTGGCTTAGGTAAAACTCTTATAAGGGTTATGTGTGAGCAATAAAGCACAAGTGTAAAAAGTTTAGTGTGAGCCCAAAACACTAAGTCTGGAGTGAGCTTGTGGAAACTCATTTGTAATTGATTGAGTGTATAATGAATACCAAATTGGAAATTGGAGAGTGAACATAGGGTTGGTTAATACCTGAATCACTATAAATCTTTATTATTCTTTCTTATCTACTTCTTTCCTTTCTATCTTCAAACTTTTTAATTCTCAAACATTCTACAATTCACCAATTCAACTCACGTTCTAGGTTCATAAGAGCAAACACCCCAAATATCAAGTTTGACATTAAGGGTGTGTAACAAAAAAGAAAAATAAAAAGAGCTTTAAAAGCAAGTATTGTGAAGAAATGCATATTACTCTTTTGTGTTGAATGATAGTTTGCCTTTTGAATAGGGTAACAATGATTTAGATTGTGCATTATAGTTGTACCTTTTGAAAATGAGTTAGGTTATTTATTATGAAACATGTGTATTGGGATTGGATACTTGAATCTTTTATTAACAATGGTCGAGTTTACATTTTAAAAAAATTATGATTCAAGTTATTCTTAGATTGTCATGATTAGTGCATTTGTGAGATTCTTTTGAGTAGTATCTTGAAGCCGAGTATGATTAATTTTTCATGAATTTTTGCAAAGATTATTTTCAGCTGCTATTTACTCGAGGACAAGTAAAGATTTAAGTGTGGGGTATTTTTTATATCTAAATTATACATAGTAATTTAGGATATTATGAAGTTTTGAAGTTTTAATGATATATTTTCTATGTATAATTTGATATATATATATATATATATATATATATATATATATATATATATATATATATATATTTCACTTAAGCTTAATTGTCCAATTTTTAGATGATATTAATCAAGAAAGGAATTTATGGAGCAAAATATGCAGAAAAGAACTTAATAAGACGTTTTGCTATCAAGACCCGAGATTGAAACACGTGGATTCACTTGTTTACTATGCTAGCCCTGATTTTCATTAATTACCTAGAGATGTTTTAATCATTTATATCTTTATTAGGATTTATATTAGAATTATTATTTTGGGATAATAAATGGTGAAGATAAAAATATCTAGATACTTATCTGTAGAGACATATCATAATCCATCTCTCTTTATATTTATCATCTCTCATATGCAATTATCGACCATTCCTTTCTCTGTGATTTTTTCTACAAATCTTCTTTATGAATAATTTAGAAAATTAATTATTAATTATTTTTACTTTTTCTTTAAAAATCAAGAAAGCTTTTCAGAATTGAAGAGTGTAGATCAATTATCTCCATCCTTGAAGATATTCTGAATCTTGACGGAATTTTATCTTTTTGTCATTTTATTATGCTTAATTATTTAATCACCATGATAATGGGATTAAAGATGTTAGGCTAATTCTTCTTAAGTATTTAGTTCAATTTTTCTATTTTTGTATGGATCTTGTTAGTTTATATTTAATGAATGAATTTCTTTATCAACTTACTTTTATTAGTTTCAATTATAATTATAATTTGACCATCATATCAAATTAATGGTTATGCTTATTAGGAAATCATTTAGGTTGTTGTATTAGAAATATCATATTTGCTTAGTTTAAAAATTTTAGTTATTTCATTAATTTAAGTAATTAAAAGAAAAAGAAATATCACCTCTCATCCATTATTTTATACTTATTGTTTTAACAAGGGTAATACTTAGTTGGCGAAACAAAATATTATTTTTATCATATAATTTCTAAAATCATAGCATTTATATTTTATATTTATTTTCATTGTTCGGTTATTATTTAATGAATACTATTTTCAGAAAATCTTGGATGAAAGCATTTAGATATATTTTTAAGTTAGTTTGTTCAATAATTAGTTTTTATAATGAGTTTGCTATAAATTCTTTAAAAGATCAACTTCGAAGTGTTTTTGCCGCTTTACTATTATTTAGTTTGTGCATTTTTTAATATTAAGTTTGAGATATCATTTAGTATTCATCTATTACCAAATTGTTTGAAGGTGGTTATATTTAAAAAGTTTTAACCAAACAATCATCACATTGATTCTTAAACAGTAGAATCCCATGATAATGCTTAACTGGAGGCCAATTAACATGTGTACATTCTTTTATTAGAGTACCTAAAGGAATGCAACCTTGAGTGGATGACATAATGAATCAAATACTTATCCAGTTGATTAGCCCAAAGGAAATCAAAGCAGCAGTGTTTAGCATCCATCCAGATAAAGCTCCGAGTTGGGACAAATCCATAGGCAGATTCTTTCAAATTTATTGGGAGGTTATTCAGTATGATATATGTAATGCTATTACCAAAATATTTGAATGTGGCCATATTGTTAAGAAGCTTTAACCAAACAATCATCATATTGATTCTTAAGCAACAAAATATGAGGACAATGCTTAACTGGAAGCTAATTAGCATGTGTATAGTGTTTTACAAAATTATTTCCATGATGTAATTAGAAGACTTCAATTGTACATACCTCTGCTCATTAGCCACAATCAAAAGGGCTTTCACCAAAGGTCATTCAATAGCTGATAATATTCTGACTAGCCATGAAATCAAGCACTATTTGAAGGGTAAAAGTTAAAGCAGTGTTGGAGGTCTTGCATTAAAAGTTGATATGCCAAAAACCTATGATAGAATTGAATGGTCTTATCTGCAACATATTGTCCAAGTCATGCGTTTCTCTTCAATTTATATTAGTTGGATCATGAGATACATTACCTCAGTTTCATATTTGATTAATATTAACGGTCATCTTACAGGTTTCATTAAACCTTCCAGAGTATTACGTCAAGATGATTCTTTATCTCCTATATGTTTCTATTATGTGCAGAAGACTTATCTCACTTGCGTGCTAAAGCTTAGACAATTGGGATTTTGCAAAGGAATAAAAAGTGCTCGATGAAGTACAACAATTGATCATCTTTTATTGGTTGATGATTCTCGTTTCTTTTATGTTGCCAAGCAAGCTGAAGTTATTTGTGTCCAGTCAACTCTGCATGACTATTCTAATGCCAGTGCCAGTCAACTAATTTTTCAAAATCTACAATGTTTTTTGAGTCCCAGTACTCCTCTGCTTATTCAACTTCATCTAGCTCGCATTCAAAGGTTATCCACATAAGAGCTCAAGATCATTACTTATGGCTTCCTGCTCTAATCAGTCGATCCAAAAGGTAAACATTTCCCGCCTTGATTGTCAAGGTTAACAAAAAAAGTTATGGGTTGGAAAGCGAAATTGCTCTTTTTTACTAGTAACGAAATCCTGATTAAGGCGATGGCCTATGCCATTCCGGTCTTCTAATTAGTTGTTTCCTAATTCCTATTAGAGTATGCCAAGAAATAAACAACATTCTAGCAAATTACTGGTAGGGCTAAAAATGAGTTCAAAATGCATTAGAAGTCCGGATTATCCCTATAATAAATATGTTGGGCGGTGTTTATCAAAGACCTTCACGAGTTCAATGTTCGTTTGCTAGCCAAGAAGGTATGGAAGGTGTTTACTCGACCTCAGTCTCTTTTGGCGCATGTCCTCATCTTGCGCTTGGTGTAATCTCTTAATAGGAAGAGATTCGTGACTAAGGGCATTAGGGAAAAACCACAAGATTAGCTGCTATATTGACTTAAACTGTCATCATTAAAAAATTAACCTTATTCGAAGGAGCTTTGTTCCCGCTCATGCTAAGCAATCCTCCAATTCCCAATTTTAATGTCAAATGTGGATGATAAAACATTATGGCACTATAATCGTTCAAACATGTATATTGTAAGATCAGGCTATTTTGTCTGGAACTGATTCTCTATTGATGAGCCTCACAGTCATCTTTTACTTTTTACTTCTAGATCTATTGGGGAAGCTAAATTAAAGCATTTGTGGAAAATGTGTATTTCAAACAAGCTTAAGGTCTTCATTTGAAAACACCTTGGCAATGCTCTTTCCGGTTGGATCTCTATTGGCTCGCAGATGGGTAAGTCGGATTTTTGTCATCGTTATGAGCAATCTGAGACTTATGCATCTCTATTTTCATTACAATTTTGCCGAGGCGGTTTGGAGGTTATCACTTCTAGGTCTTTTATCTCAAAGTTTTATTGGTTTAGATGTTAAAGAGTGTTGGAATGTCTTAATTGACAATATGAGGAGTTTGGATCCCTCAAGATCAGTAGTTTCTATTCTTGTTCTCCACTAGAAGTACTTAGGTAAATAAGGATGTTGAGAATTACAATAGAGCAACTCAAGTACCAAATGCGGCTCCTTTATAAGATGTTTATGCTCAAGTTGTGCCTCACGCTATTGCAGAAGGCTGGATCAAAGTCAACTTTGATACTGTCACCTGTAATATATCATCTTCTGAAGGGATTAGCTTAGTGAGTCATAATCATCAGGGGATTTTACTGGCATCTTCATCTAAAGTGTATGTACCTTTCACTTTGAAGGGCCTTGCTCTTCGTGATGGTGTTATATGGGCTTAAGGGTTGGCAGCAAGTAGTGTTTGAAGGAGATGGTACTGGAGTGATTGAATGTGCGAATAATCAAGCCACGACTCCAACGTTAGTTGCTAATATTTTTCCTTGATATTACTACGAATAGCATTTCTTCCTCAAATGTTATTCCTCAATAATTTCAATGCTTTAAATTTAGCTTGATATTACTACTAATAGTATTTCTTTTTTAAATTTTATTTTTCATTTTGTCCCTCAATGTTTCAATAGCTTTGGCTCATATCACAACGAAGCAGTGTTACTCCTTCTCCCTATAATTTTCTTTTATCTTTGGACAAAAAAAGACATGCTTTTGTTTTCTTTTGTTTTTTAATCGATATATTCAGTTTTCTAATTGATATTATATAACATAAATTAACTTATTAAAATGGTAAAGAATAAGAAGAGGAAGAGCATATAAAATAGAAAACGAATTATTTTTTTTTAAAGAAAAAACTAAAAATTTTATGTAATGCATTTAAATTAAACTTAACCCTCTAGGGTCCAGCAGTATCTTGAGTAGCGAAATCCTCATCTGCCAAAACCTCATATACCTATGACTTTCAGTATAAGTAGATTTATTATCATAGAATCACCCATTACCAAATAGGATAAAGGCTCAGTTTGCCATTTCAATTTATGTCAATTGGTCAAATAGGTCACGTTTTAACTTTTCCATCAAATAGACTCTAAATTTTTCAATATCATGTCAAATTAATTTGAAACTTGACCAAGTCAAATGGTTGTAAGACACGCATCTAAAAATGAAATGAATGGTTATTTTATTAATAAAATAATATAATTGATGCTTCTTTTTTAATATATAAATCTTAATCTTAATTAAAAAAACCAAATAAAAAAATTACTAAACTAACCACTGCTCCACCACCATATGCCATTGGTTCACGGCTACTATCACCTCATTCACGCCACCTATTCCACCACCAACATCGTCCTTCCACCTCATGAGTCTTCCTTTTTCTCTCTTTCTTACTTCGTTTTCCTACATTAAATTTCTTCCATTTCCTCTTTTCTTTCTTTCTTTCTTTCTTACTCCAACAAACACAAACATAAACCATTATTTGTTTTTCTTTCAGAAATTATGAGTCTAAAAGCACTTAGGATTGAGAAGATTTTCCGACAACCTGAGCACATAAAGTGTTAGGAGTCTCCTAGTTGACCTTTTCCTACAGTTTGTTAGAGTATTTTTAGCTAATCTGTTAGTCTTGGTTATTAGATGATATTTTGGTTTTTCTGTTTTGTAATGGCTTTATAAAAGCCTAACTTTTTCTTTCAATAAGCAATTCTCCTGCTTCAATAAGCAATTCTCCTGTATTCAATTGTTTTGTATTTTCTGCAGTATTTCTTAATACTTTACATTTGATATCAGAGCCCCACTGGGCTTATAGAAAAGAAGCAGCAGTCTTTGAGTGTTTTAACACTGAGAGAATGAGTGATGACAAGACTCTTACGAAAATCCCTCACTTCGATGGTCACTATGATCACTGGAGTGAGCTGATGGAGAACTTGCTAAGGGCAAAGGGTCTGTAGAGTCTGGTGGAGAATGGCTTTACAGAGCCAAGAGCAAGGACAGTGCTCACTGATACCCAGAAAACGCAATTGGAAGATGCCAGAACCATGAATTATCAGGTCAAGCACTATCTCTTTTAGGTCATTGATTGTACCATTTTTTAACAAATTTTGGATCGAAGTACAGCTAAAAATGTTTGGGACTCAATGAAGCGAAAGTTTGGAGGCAATGACAAGGTGAAGAGATCTCTTCTTAACTCACTAAGAAGAGATTTTGAGGTTTTAGAGATGAAGAATGATGAAAGCATTACCGAGTACTTTATAAGAGTAATGACGATCTTCAATAAGATGCGGAGCAATGGAGAAGACATGCATGACTCAAAGATTGTTGAGAAAATCCTACGAACTTTAACTGAGAAGTTCACGTATGTTATGGTATCCATCGAAGAATCAAAGGATATAGATAGTATGTCCATTGATGAATTGCAAAGTTCATTGGTGGTACACGAACAAAAATTTCAAAGGGTGAGCAGCGAGCATGAGGATCAAGTCTTGAAGGTTGATTCAGGATCTAGAATAAGAGGTAGAAGAAGATCATCTCCTAGAGGTAGGGGACGAGGAAGAGGAAGAACAACATTCAACAAGGCAACTGTTGAATGTTATTAGTGTCACAATTTAGGACATTTTCAGTATGAATGTCCAAGTTGGAATAAGGAGGCAAATTATGCAAAGGTGGAAGAGGAAGATGAAGACGAGTTGCTGTTAATGGCATATGAAGAGCTGCACGAAGACAAGATTCATGATGCGTGATTTTTAGATTCAGGGTGCTCAAACCATATGTGTGGAAATCAAGGTATATTTTCATCTTTAAATACAACTTTCTCTCGTACTGTCAAACTTGGAAACAATACCAAAATGAAGGTGATTGGAAAGGGAGTTGTGAAGTTGGTTTTGAAAGTTACCAGTTGTGTTAGTGGTGACGTGTACTGTGTGCCGGAACTCAAAAATAATCTTTTGAGCGTCGGTCAGCTGCAAGAAAAAGGATGGGGAGTACTGTTCAAAGATGGGGTGTATAGCATCTATCATCCAACAAAAGGAAAAATAGCGGAATCCATCATGAGTTCAAACAGGATGTTTAAAGTAATTGCCGATTCTACCATTAAAGCTAAGGAAGAAAAAATATCTGCAAATCAGTACCACAGATCAATCCAAGCTCTGGCATCATCGTTATGGTCACCTAAGCTACAAAGGACTGCATACTTTATAAAGCAAGGAAATGGTGGTTGGTTTGCCGAAAATTGTAGATTCAAATATCACCTGTGATGCATATATGAAAGGCAAGCAACACTGAATTCTTATTCCTAAAAAGAGCCATTGGAGAGCAACGAGAGATTACAATTAGTATATGCGGATCTTTGCAGCCCAATTACACCAGCTCTAGCAGCTATAAAAGGTCCTTATTGAATTTCATCGATGATTTCTCTCGAAAGACTTTTTTTTTTTTAGAAAAGTCAAAAACTTTTTATCACTTTAAACATTTCAAGACTCTTGTAGAAACAGAAACTGAAATATTTATTAAGTGTTTAAGAACAGATAGAGGAGGAGAATTCAATTCTACAGAAATTCAATGATTTTTGCAAAAAACAAGGCGTGAAGAGACAGTTGACAACAGCTTATACTCCACAACAAAACAGAATGTCTGAGCGCAAAATGAAAGGACCCAAAACCTTTTGGGCAGAATCTGCGAGGTGGGTAATTTATATCTTAAATTGATCGCCTACTTTAGCCGTGAAGAATATGACACTAGAAGAAGCATGGAGTTGACAAAAACCTTCAGTGGAGCACTTTCGAGTATTTAGTTGTGTGGGACATATCCACATACCAGATGCAAAGAGAACAAAGCTTGATGATAAAAGTGCAAGTTGTGTTCTACTTGGAGTGAGTGGCGAATCTAAAGGGTACAAAATGTATGATCCAATTTGCAAGAAAAATTATCGTAAGCCATGATATGGTTTTTGAAGAAGACCGTGTGTGGAATTGGGATGCAGATTACCAAAAAGAACATGAGGATTTAGAATAGGGAGACAATTCTGAATCAATTACAGATGAAGGAGAGATAGTAGACGATGAGAATGAAGCAGTAAATGAACAACCAATTATTGAAGAGAATTTGACAGCAAGGGAGGGTAGAATTCGACATCCACCAATATGGATGACGGATTACACATCTGGTGAAGAACTATCAGAAGATGATGAAGTAAATATGACAAGCATAACGCTTAGAATTCGACATCCACCAATATGGATGACGGATTACACATCTGATGAAGAACTATCAGAAGATGATGAAGTAAATATGACAAGCATAGTGCTTATGGTGTCATCTGATCCTACAAGCTTTGAAGATGCAGTTAAAAGTTCAAAGTGGAGGCTGGCTATGGATGAGAAAATCAAATCCATTGAGAAAAATAAGACCTGACAGTTAGTTAAGCTACCAATTGGAGCCAAAAAGATAGGAGTGAAGTGGGTTTATAAAACTAAATTGAACGAGCTTGGTGAAGTGAACGGATTGTCGAAGCCCTTCAAAATAAATTACTGATTTTCCTAAACTAACTTGTAGAAATAGTGAAACCAAGTCGAATTCTAAGGGAACCAATGTGGATAGCTTCTCAAAGTAAAATAAAAGGGGGGATCTTGAATGTTTGAATCAAAATTATAAATAAGCAGAAAATAATGAAGGTTGAATATTAAAGTAAATAAAAATCAATCTTAACAAATTTTCAATTCAAGAGTACTAATTCCATCCAATTGTAATCATGATCATAGGCTAAAATATCAATTCTTTTATTCAAGTACTTAGTCTACTTTTTCGAAAAAGCCGCAATAAGTGTAATTCTCTTAATACAATTGACTCAAACCCAACATCCAAATCAAGACTTATCATTAGTCAACTGGGCACGATAACGTTCCATATCAACTTAATGATAGCATTAAGAATAATGAGAATGACTAAACCAACATTAATTTAATTGAAATAATTGAAATAACCTTGTTCCTTTATTTCCCTAGAGCCTATCATGCAAGCTATGTAATTCGAATAAGCCGCAATCACACACACATAAGCCAGCTCCTTGCTACTTGTGTCAATCGTTCATGACAATTACGGATCACAAACTCAAAGTTTAGCAATAGAAAAATTAATATCAAAGTTGAATCGTCAGTTCAATCAATATCAATAATTCATAAATAATAAGAACAAGAAATAAAGAATACTTGAATTAAAGAAGAATTCTGTTAAGCACAAAGCCTCACAAAATCATAATTGGAATTTATTCACTCTTGAATTAGAAACTAAGAACTTAGCCACTCACGGTGGAGTAAGAATTCACAAGAATTGTAGAGAGTAGAAGAAGAATAAGAATATGAAATCCTAGCTCAAAGTATCTAGCCGTCCTTATATAGGAAGTAAAATCCTAAACCCTAATAGTAGAATCCTTATAAAAAAGAAATATGCTTCCTATTTAATCTTATCCTTATAAGGAATGATAAGATTAAAAGTGATCTAAATAAATTAAAACCCTAAACACATGGAAGAAAGTTCTATTAATCTAACACTTCTAAAAGTAAAGGAAATTAACTAGGGATAGGTCCACCACAAATTAATCTCTGAAAATTTTGAAGCTCTCTTTCACATCTTTTAGCAGCTCATGGGACGCAAGGCGTGGTCACGCCTTGTTGACAGTAGTCTTCTGCACAGATTTCTGCCGAGCTCATGGGCTGTAAGGCGTGGTTACGCCTTGTCGACAGTGATCTTCTGTGCAAATTTCTGCACCTCCTCCAAAAACTTGGTTTTTGACGAAAGATGACTTAAAACATGTCTTCAGGCTGAATTTTGCTCAATCTTTGATATTTCATCACCTAAGTCAGAATAAACAGAATTTTACAATTAAGTACATTATTCAACCAAATCGCAAGGAAATTAAATACAATAAATATAACTATTTACGACCTATCAGTTGATAAATACAAAGTGAGATTAGTGGTAAAAGGTTACTCCCAGTAGCATGGAATAATTATACGAAAATATATACACCTGTAGCTAGGTTGGACACGGTGAGAATGATTATTGCTCTTGCTGCACAAAGGGGATGGAATCTCTACCAGTTAGATGTCAAATATGCGTTCTTGCATGGAGAATTGAAGGAAGATGTGTTTGTTGAACAGCCAAGAGGATATGAGAAGAAAAAAAGTGAACATATAGTTTATAAACTACAAAAGGCTCTTTACGAATTAAAACAAGCACCTAGAACTTGGTTTAGTTGGATTGAACACACTTTTCTTTAAAAGGAAAAGAGGTAAACTTTTAATTGTCAGTATTTATGTAGATGATTTGTTATATACTAGTGATGATGAAGTGTTGCTGTGTGAATTTAAAAATTCCATGAAGAAGCAGTTTGACATGACAGATTTAGGGAAAATGAGGTTATTTCTTGGAATTGAGGTGTTGCAAAGAGCTGATGGTGTCTTTATATGCCAAGGAAAATATGCAGCTGAAATTCTAAGTCGTTTTAGCATGGAAGAAAACAATTTTGTTCGCTATCCCATTGTTCCTGGCCAAAAGATTGATGCAGATGAAGGAGTCAAAGTGAATGTAACTCAATTCAAGCAAATGGTAGGAAGTTTGATGTATCTTACAGCTACTCGAACCGATCTCATATTTATTGTAAATTTTATTAGTCGTTTCATGGCAAATCCTACAAAACTACATTTTGCAGTAGCAAAAAGGGTCTTAAGGTACTTAAAGGGAACTATAGATTATGGTATATTTTACAAAAGGATAGGAACAAGTGAATTGGTGGCTTATGCAGATAGTGATTATGCTGGAGATAAGGAGGATAGCAAGAGCACTTCAGGTTACGTGTTCATGATGTGTGGAGCAGTAGCTTGGTCATCTAAAAAGCAGCCCATTGTCACTTTGTCAACCACTGAAACAGAATTTGTAGCAGCAGCTGCATGTGCTTTTTAAGCCATTTAGATGAGCAGAATTTTAAAAGATATTGGTCATATGCAGGCTGATTGTAACACAATAATGTGTAATAATACTTCAACCATAAAGCTGTCGAAGAATCCAGTTCTACATGGATGTTGCAAGCACATACGGGTAAGATTTTATTTTCTCCGAGATCTTACCAAGGATGGAGTAATTGAGCTAGTCTTCTGTAGCTCTGAAAATCAGCTTGCAGACTTAATGACTAAGCCTCTCAAATTAGATGTTTTTGAAAAGTTTCATGAAAGACTTGGTATGTGTACTGTTATAGATTTAAACTAATTACTCAGGTAATGAGTTCAAGAGAAGGATTGTTAGGAGTCTCCTAGTTGACCTCTTTCTACGGTTTGTTAAGAGTAATTTTAGCTAATTTGTTAGTCTTAGTTGGTAACTGATATTTTGGTTTTTCTGTTTTATAATGGCTTTATAAAAGTCTAGCTTTCTTTTCAATAAACAATTCTCCTGTATTCAATTGTTTTGTATTTTCTGCAGTATTTCTTAATACTTTGCATAAAGCTGTAGAAGATCCCCCAACATCATTAATTAGAAGAAGCTAGCTCGCTAATTTAAGTGATGGGTATGTTTTGAATATAGATTCTAAAAAGCAAAACTCTATTTTCCAGCAATGATTGATGTTGTCTTTGAACTGGTGGCTATGCTTGATAACTTTGCACATCCATAAACTACGTGGAAGTTCAATTCACCTTTTTCTTTACAATCTTATAATTTGCTTATTTCTTTGCAAGTGGAACGCTTGAGATTAACTGTGGAGAAGGTCGAACATCTATTACCTTATAAATCCCTGTTACTAAACGATGTATATTTTGTATTGCAGTTTTCAGAACCCAGAAGGTTATACATTGCTTCGGGTTACAATTATTACTGGAAGATGGCCACACAGTGCGCTCTTACTATCATGGTTTTCTGAAATTCAAGGCAATCATTGATGTGTTTTAAGTTATTTTAAACGGGTTAATATTTTCTAGAAGTTTTGAATACCTTACATTTTGTGGGGGGATCTCATTTTGAAATTTATAAAAATGATGATAATCAATTTTGTTATAAAAGTGAGATAGTGGCTTCAATGAAATAGTAGGCGTGGTGGTGCCGGTGGCTTGCGTGAGCTGGTGATGGCGGCAAGCACAAAGGAGTGTGTGGTGGTAGATGAAATTAAAGGAGTTCTATAATAATAATATTTTTTTACAAACTATTTTCAACACTAAAAATCAACAAATTTGAATTGCGCTGTGTACATTAAATTTTGGATCAATTTGGGTAAACTAGAAAGTTATGACCCTATTTACTGGAAAAGTTAAAATTCTGACCCCTTGACACAAGTTAAAGGGGCAAAATTGACCCTTTGTCCTTGCCTAATGTATACACAAGGCTATATGACATGCTGAGCATTTGATTTATTTGACCCCCTTGACACGAGTTGAAGGGGCAAATTGACCCTTTGTCCTTGCCTAATGTATACACACGTCTACATGATATGCTGAGCATAAATAGAGGAAGGAATCACAAGAAATTACAGAAAATTCCAAGACAATTACAGTGTAATAAGAGCAATTTAGGAAGAAGTAATTAACTAATATAATTCAGGATCATCAATTCCCTTAATCTAACACTTTATCTCTTACAACCCCAACGAGTTTTTTTTTTCTTTTTCTCCTTGATTATTACAGCCCTCTGCAAGTACATCTTACCTTTTGAAACACAATTGTCTTCAAATTGTTATGGTAGATGAAAAGGACTTTTGATGGTCCTCTAAGACCACCCTGTACAACCTATCCCCTGTGCTTGTAATTTTTCCTGCAGCTACAACCAAAATAGTCAATTCTGAAACTTCCAGTCAAAAACTCCCAGGAATCACCTTTGATCATAATACACAATGTTGAAGACCATCCTTTGTAATCTTCTCAAGGAAACATAATTATGCAGTTAAGCCTTGGATTGATTTCCCCAATAAAGCGGCGCATGTCCACTCCCAGTAATAAAGCAACTTCATTCCACCAAAGTATCAAAGAGAGAGATCAGAGAGCCACTCTATATCCATAGTTTTGTTTTCTTTTCCTCTATCAACTCCTCACTGATTCAGAATTCATGTGGTTATTACTCCCTGAATGTGCATTGAACCCTGTAATAGGACTACGTTGCTGCCCAAAGTGCCTTAAAAGCTCCATCTGGCGTTCATTTGTATGAGGAAGGCATGCACGTAAAAGCTCAACAGGCATTTCCCGTTTTGTAGCTGCTCGCACCTCTAATTCAATACCTTCTGGGCAAGAGGAGTCCTTTGCATAGACTGATTGGAGTATTGTCTCATACTTGATCAGGCAATACTTTGTAAGAAGATCAAAAAATTCATCAAAAGATGCCTGCCAGAGGGCAAAATTGGGCACAGCACGGCTGGCTGCTGTCTGAGGATCATTTAATAGTTTACTTGCCCTCTCAAGAAGAGACTTCAAAATAACAGAGGCCCCATCCCCAGAAGGACTACCAAGAGGCCGAAATGGTGGCTGCTCCAAAGAACAAACAACTGCAACAAGGCAAGCACCCAGGGCATGAAGATCCATGCTGTTAACACATGCAGAAACAGTCTCCACGAGATTCATAGTTGTCTCAGCTGCTCCTGAATCAGAAGGAATTCCACCAAACAAAAACCTCAAGTGACGGAATATAGCCATGCAGACAATTCGGGTGAGTTCGCTACCAGGGAAAAGAAGCTGAACGAACCTAGAAATAAGCTTTCGACCCTTGGGAAGAGAAACAATTCGCAGAAACACAAGGTCATCCTTAGAGGACATCCCAGCTGTATTCCCGCTCTGGCCAAGAGGATCAACAAGCTGAAGAGATGCTGCTAATCCTTCAAGCATAGTCTGACGCTTACGCCTAAGGTGAGCCCCTCCATCTTGGGGCTGATTGAACTGTAGAAATCGATCAATGTCGTCCACCTCCAGAAGAAGCCATAGGCCATCTTCGACAGCAATCCTAGCTGCAAGCATAGGTTCCTGTTCCAAAGGCCTTTCAGAGATCTGTTCAGAGTTTCCATCACCATAACCGGGGGGCGGATCAACATCAAGGAGAGGCTGCGGAATACGTATGGAAGTTAGGGGAGTCTTCCCCAGGGCATTAACATGGAGATGAGACTGCTGGTCTGTGCTGTTACGACTTCGAGAAGGGGGTTCCTTCATATGCGATGGGCAGAAAGGTTTCTTTACTCTTGATCCATCTGATCTTTTGGCAAGACTGGCTTGGTGGTAATAATCATCTATGTATGGGTCATTGCCGTGTGTGGCAGCATGCTGCATTTTCAGAATACTTTCTATCTCCTCAGCTATCATATACTTGGATCTGAATTGCAACCAGCCACTATCACTTTTCTGACTGCTAACATCAGAGCCCTGTTTAGGAAGACGTGCATTGTGTCTGCCCTTATGCGATGATTTGTGTTTTTGATCCCTAATATCTGATAAACCAAGCATCATTTTATGTGCTGATGAAGGATGGGAATTATAAAGATGAGACTGCATCGCTGCAAAATGAGCCAAAGATGGTTGGCCTGAACTATGCAGTCTCTGTTTTTGCGGTGGCATCAACTGTGCAGACATTAGGCCATTTTTCTGGGATAATTGTTGCTGCAATATACTCTGCAGGAGGCTAGACTGATCTACTTGTAATAGGCCAGCATGGTTAACCCAATGATTTAGTGGCCTGTTATTAAAAGAAAGGCCAGAAGAGGTTATTGGGGACATATTTCCACGGTAATTTAAATCATGATGTATGCCAGCCAAATGAAGACTAGAGTTGGACAAAGGAGAAAGATTTGAAGAAGAAAATGGCTGTGGTCCACTAACAAGAGAATGGTTATTAAAGAGATCTGGTGAGATCTGTTGATTTCTGACACCAGGAGGAGGGAATGAAGTGAAATTTGATTTAGGTACAAGAATTGGTTCACTTGAATAGCGATGCAGCTGTGGTTGCTGCTGGGGATACGAGGAAGTTCTGTACAAAGGTTTTGATTCTGAAAACCGGCCTGACAAAGGCTGGGGTTGTGATGACCATCTCTTGCCTTCCTGAGTATTTTCAATATCAAACATCTGCTGATCTAACCAACTAGCGAGTTCTTCATCTTGTGCCCAATCAGTGGCAGATGAACCTGAAAACAACATGCTGTTAGATGCGTAACGATTAAAGTAATTGAAAGTAGTCATCCCCTTCCTCTTGAAGAAAACAAAAATTCCCTAAACTTGCAAATCAGAATTAATCTGGGAGAAGATGCAAGTTAGGAAACTCGAAATTACTAAAAGGCGTTAAAAACTTAAAGTCCTAAAAACATATTTTAATTCATAAAATAGTACAGTTAACCACTAGAAGCAGGAATTATTCTTTTCCTTCATTCCAATAAGCAAATACTATAACATCAATGTAAATTCTGTAGGATTAACCCACAAGACTCTTGACTTGCTAAATAAAAGCTAAAAGTTTTTGATAAATAGAAGAAAGAATCTCAAAATGAATAACTACAAGCATCGGGTGAAGTCAATCCGTTATGTAAAAACAGAAACTAAATCATCCAATGCTTTGGCACAGAACATCATGATAGAAAAGAATCAATTCACAAGCTTATTAACAAGAATAACAATTCATAAGCTTTCCCATAATCTGACCATTTAGTAAATAAAAAAATAGCTATTTACTGATGCATGGTCTAGGCTTTTAGAATTTGAAATTTATCCCAACAAAATTGGATCTCCCACCTCTGTTAATAATAATACAAATCCAAATATCACATTTACAACAATAACTTGATTGAATATATCAATGGGGTTGGCCGGCCTTCATAATTTGGCACTAATAATTAGCACCAGGCTTCTACACAGAAAATGAATTTCTGGCCAGGATACTTCCTACTGCATTTGGCTCCACCAACTAAATAATCATTCATGACACAAGTTTATTTTATGCACAATCTAGCTAATATTCACTTCAAGCTCTTCTTCTTCCTCTTCAAACTTATTTTAAATTTAATTTCTATGTCAAATTGCTGGTCGTGATCCTATTTTGCAAGATTTATTGCTTCTACCAAGGATTCTGAATTGTTCACCTGCCCTACAGTCCCTAGAAATTTGTTTCTGTTCTGTGGTAATTTTCAGTGTTCTATATATATGTGGATATAGTCTTTATAGGTTTTGGTCGAATAAGAAACAAATTTGAATCTAAGAACATAGGGTACTTGATAGAATCAGTAATAGCAGAAATTTATGCCACCACCTTCATAATATATACACGTACATAAGTTTCCATATGCGCCTTACGCCTCAGGTGCACCTTTAACAACTATGTCTATAAAGGATCAGAGAAATTTTCGACGTTCTTTCTCTACAAGGATGTAACCTCTATATGTATATCTAAATTTAGTTGACTAGAAGCTATTTTGGAATTGAGAACTAGTGATAGAGGTAAGAATGCTCGAGGCTATCCTATTCAACAAGACAAAAAGAATTCACAGAAAAAGCAACCTAGAGAAATTCTCAATTTGCAAGCACAAGATAGCATGAACTGTCATTTTAATAATAACCATACAAATAGTTTTAACTCTTAACTGTCATTTTAGAATAATCATACAAATAATTTTAACTCTACAATTATTAATTTAAGAATAATAATACAAATAGATTTAACTCACTTTCTCTTGAAAAAGATCCAGATCCTCTATCACCAATAACACCTGGATGTCTTGGTCCAGTAACAACTCTGTTCAACTGTGCAGGAGAACATAAATTTCAAAAAAAAAAGAAACAATTAAGATAGCATTATCAAGCATCCAAAAATTTTAAGATTGAAAAGTGAGAAAAGAAAAGGGCATCTGCAATGAGAATTGTCAAGCATAAAAACACAGAAGCAGTAACATGAGCGAGAACAACAGCAACATTGACATCCAAGAAAATATTTATTTGGTCAGTCATGTTATTAATATATACATGTTCACCATGTCCAGCATCAGAAGTTGTTAGTATTTTATAAAAGTATATCTATACAAAAATTGATTGAAATCTACAAAAAAGAGCTGTCCAATCCATTAAGAATTAAAATATTAATAATATTGAAAATTTCTTGTGAAACTGTTATGGCCCTGCATTTGGGATCAGATGGGTCTATGATTCACCATGGGGAAGGAGCCTAAATCGACCCCCTTCCTTTTTTTTTTTTCAAAGAAAAAAAACAGTACAAAGAGATTAGACTCTTGGATGAGACTAAGCAGCCACCAACCGACGCGTTCCTGACCTATCTGGTCGAAAAAAGGGAAAGAGTGTTTTCTGGGAATTTATACCTTTTTGACCTATGTTGAATTAAGGGCTCATTAGAGAGAACCCTATGATCTCTGAACTTTAGGAGTTCGCAACCCTGAAGAATTTTATGCTTATTTTATTCCATAAGAAAATAGCGTTTAAATAGTTACAAGAGAGGGTAGGCTGGCCCCTAACCCTTAAACCCACTTGCCATAATTAAGGACAAACAATTAAGGAAAACTTATATAACGAGGCCCTAAGAATTATCTATAATAAGTAAATAGAAAATTAACTAGCAAAATATTAAGAAAAACAATTAAGGACAATTAATAATCCTAAGAATCACCTATAAAGCTAGATAGGACATTGACTAGTAAAACATTAGGAATACTGTAACAGATACTGATCATAAAAATTGATTGGCATGGTATCAAGCAACTTGCATATAAAATCAGATGTCAGATAACAATATAGAGAATGAGATAATGACCTAACTCTTATATTTCCCTTGGGCTCAAGGGAAAGTTTTTCAGCTTTGCAGCATAGAAGGAAAAATTAAGAAACTCGTATAGGAGAAAAGGACAGGCCACTTCATATCACCCCAAAGATAACTAATATGATAGATAACCAATTTAAGAAAAGAAAACAAAAAGGGGGAAAGAAAAAAATGAAAGGGAAGATACAAATGAAATTAGCTCTAATGGGTATCTATCCAGAAAAATCAAAAGGCTAATAAATTTTTCACCTACATCAAATATATCCTCAAACATGGGGCTTCTGTATCAACAATAACCATCCCATATTTAGCAATATTATTAATCTGAAGTGATTTATCCAAAAAGTTAACATTATCTATTTATATATAGCCTAATAGAACAGTATCATTCTATTTTTTATTTTTTTAACCTGCAGACTTACTAAAAACAAAATTACATTTTTTTTTTTAATACTACAACTCAAAAATTTCCAGAAAAAAAAAAAAGGAAAGGGAAAACTTTGAATCCTGATTGGCTGAGAAAAACTATTATGCAAGATAAAAATAAAATAACAGATTCAGGATTCACAAACTGGGTGTATGTAGATTATGGATTAATCTATTAAAAAATTTGAAATTGACAATGCCTCAGCAACTACTGAAACAAGCACCAAATATTTGAGCATAAATTGATTCAACTAAAAGTGTTTGTTAAAACTAATACAAGAACTTCTTATCATCCTTGTTTCTACCTCCTCAATTCCAGTTGTTTACATTGCTTTATATCTTGATGCAAGGAATACTTGAGAAACCAGAGCATATAGTTAGAAGGCAATTTTACTGTTGCGATATCAAAAGATAAAGCACTATTTGTTGGGCAGCAAGGATACCAAAGAATGAAAAAATGACATGCCAAAATCATAAGCAGAATAAGCATAGATAAAATAAACATAACTAGACAGAAGAAGAGCGCATTTGGCAAACATGCTATGCTTACAATACTCAATCTGAAGTTACATTGATTAACTATATGAGGTAGGCAAGAAAAAAGGAACTCAAAATCAAACACTTAATGTAAGTTGAACCATGATCCACATTATATGAAGGGTTTGTAATGCTTATTATTCAGTTTTCACTAAACAAAAAATATTCCTGCAACTGTTGCCTCTTGAACTGCATGATGCAATACTCCCTTAAGGTATAGAACCTGATATGATGCATGTGTTTGTATGTTAAGCTTAAACTCTATTTATTTATGGTAGTATTCATCATTATTATACATAGATAGTGCTCTTTGGTTACTGTTCATGGGTGCTGTCCACAGTGCCAGATCAGTAAGTTGCTTATACATCATAGGAGAGAAGTACCTAAAAGCATATTGTCTAACTTTATTGCAAAGACTAAAACTACAGAAAGCAGAATTCCAAAATGATTAAAAACAGACCAATCACAGCAGGGAAATCACTGCACCTGAAGTTAGATTAAAGATGAGAGAAAGACCAGGCTAGAAAATATGCTTCCCATAGAAAACATTCCAAAGCCTAAACTCACTTTTCATAAGTTATAAGACAGACGAAACAAAAAATCACTCATGATTTTACAAAAGTTACATTTCCTTTTTGTGATGGGAACATATAAAGCATCATACCACAAACAACTTAACCATGACTAACTGGGAAATTACCATAAAACAAACTTAAGACCAAAGAGAACTTCATAAGACTATGTGAAGACTAAATTACTGACATACTCTCAACTGCCGGACTTGCAAAAATTAATGAATCTCCTTCAGGTAATAGAAATAGCTGAATTTCATCACATATTTATAAACCAATATAAATAAAAGAACCCTGGGCTCTAGCCTGCAATTGGAACTATAAAAATTATAGCATGTAAACGGCTTCTTTACTGGTTGCAACACTTTTAATATGATTAATTCATCAAAATGAGGTCACAAGCACAAGCCTCAAAGACAGAGAGAGAGAGTGTGTGTGTGTTTTCAATTTCACAAGTTCACTTCTACAGAAATTCCTTGGATGAGTATAGCTAAGTTTGATCTTGTTTAATTCCCCAAAAGTCACTTGGAGCTCTAGGGGCCCTTTGAACTGTTTGAACCCAAAAGTTGAGATCTCAGATACACATGTGCAAATAATTCCGTCTATAGGCCAGTTCAAACAAAATCTACAGCTCGCTCCAGCGTCCTGTAACTCCTATCTAACCCCCTATACCATTTCACAACAATTTAATTTCCCTATCGTTATGCAACCAGCAAAGTTCTCTATAACATCAAATAATCTAATTTCAGAGCCAAAAAATTAAAAAATTTAAACATGAGTAATCTTTTTATACCCTGGATTGTTTTTTCCCATGCATTTGATGTGTCAAGAGATAATTGAACACTAACCAAATGATTACTTCTTCTTTTCTTTTTTTCTTACATACACTGCAAGGTCAAATACAAATCCAGTTAACCAAGCTCCACACCCATTGCGGTCAATTTTATTACCATCAGTCTCTAATATAAGATATGGCCTGTTTGCCCTATGCAGTCAAACAGTTGGGCTACACTATTGGGTAGAGGTCCACCATTACTTGCTAAATTCTAGTTATTGCAAGTTTGTAGAGTAGTTGTATCGGCACATTGGCTTGCATAAGCAACAAATTTCGTAAAAGAGGACACTTCACAAAAATGAGTAAAAAACTTATTATTACTAAACGTGCAAAATATGGGGATAACCCACATGGAAAACTTATAAAGTATTTCACCTGCACAATTCTATATATAAGCAAAGAAATCTGACCTTTGCAAATGTGGTTGCCAGATCATCCATATCTGATAAAGCTTCTAAGCCTACACCCTGGAATTAAAAAAAGAAAGATACATAAACATTATCAGAGCTATTAAAATGTGTTTAATGCCTGATACCCCACACAACTTTAGAAGTCGAAGGACAAGTTTAACAAGGAGCTTATTGCTGTTACAAGGAAAATAATCCAGCAGTACTAAGAAATTGGATAGCATAAAAAGTAAATAAATAAATAAAAAAGAATAAAAAAAAAACAAGTCTTGTGTTTCACCTGTGCAATTAAGCTAGTAAATAAATTTGCACAAATTAAAAACAGCTCATTGCTAAATCATTAAAATCAGTTCTTCTCCCCAATATCTAAAGAGCTCCACTAATTTGATGGTGTTAACAGAAGAAAATGCAGAGCCGTAAAAAAGGTTGAAAACTATGTCGTATTACGCAATTAAATGTAGCAAAAAAAGAAAAGTAATGGCAAACATAGATAACGAACCTTGTCCATAACTCCAAATGAAAGAGTAGATTTGAGATCTATTTACCCTTTTTATTTGATAAAAATTGGGAATTTAGGGTTAACAGAGCAGAAATATTAGGTTGGATTAGAGTGGAGTGGAGTGGATCGAATGATTTCTAGGGTTAGATGAGCTGAAGCAGAGTTGCAACAATTTGTTGGGCACCGAAATACAGAGTTTGGATTTTAGGATTTATGGTACTGTTAGAAAGTGAGAAGAAAGAAAGAAAAGAGAGCCTGTTTTTTCTTTTTTTTTTTTTTTCTTTTTTCTTTTTGTTTTTTGTCAATGGTTGTTCCCCGAAATTCTTCCCCTAGATACTCTAAATGCAAGTCTCTGCGCTTACACTCAACACCCCAAGTCAATGTTTACTCGAGTTTCTTTCTTTCTTTAATTTTATTTACACTAGTCGGCCCTTTGCACGTGCACGTACCCTCACTATTATCTTTTATTACAAATAATTTTTTATCTCAGAAATCATATTAAAAAATTATATAAAATATAAAATTTTGAATAACAAATACTGAATACATATTTTAATATAAAATTTTGAATAACCCGTTACTGTGGTATATGATTAAAAATAACAACTATCTAATTAATAATAATTTTTCACTTAATAATTATATTAAATTATTTAGTAAAATTTAAAGATATATTAAGTACAGTTAGCGGCTCATAGCTATTAGATTACATTCTCAAATAAAATTTTATTTACCAGTTTCTATTAGTACGTTAACTAACTATTGAAAGTATAATATATTGTTATATATATTTTTATTTTATAATGTTATATTCAATGATATAAATTAATAAAATAATTTATAATAATTAAAAATATTTATAATTAATTTTTTAATTCAATCATATTTAATTAGAAATATTTATACATTATTTTAAAAATAAAAATTTAAATTTAAATTATACCAAAAAAATTCTAATTTTAAATATCATAATTATAAATATTATAATTACTTAACTAC
Source organism: Ricinus communis (assembly GCF_019578655.1). Classification (NCBI taxonomy): domain Eukaryota; kingdom Viridiplantae; phylum Streptophyta; class Magnoliopsida; order Malpighiales; family Euphorbiaceae; genus Ricinus; species Ricinus communis. Next base: position 1,698,702 of record NC_063265.1, on the reverse strand, counting down.
TAAGAACAATTTTAAAATAACAATTAGTTATTACAAAATATAAAATTTAATTATATTACATCAACTTAAAATAAGTTGTTATTAATAAGTTTTAATAAGGGTAACAGTGCCCAAATAAATAAATAAAAATCAAATCAGCTATCAATCTACAAAAAAAAGCTCTAAAATATAGCTGATACAATCCACAACTAATTAAGATTAAATTATTTATCAATTGTTATTTCTTAAGTATTTACGAAACTTTTTAATATAGTTATTCAATAAGAAACAACTATCACCTGCATCAAACCTTTGAACCAAACACTCTCTAAAAATTAACAATTGATAATTAATTTTGTCACGACCCCATCCATGGGCCCGTGACCGGCAGTAGAGAATGGGTAGGCGTAAGGCCACCGAATCCCGTAGTAAGCCTGACACTCACTAACTCAATCAAATCTCAATTCAAATTTTACTATTATTAATATCACAATTTACAGTAACATTAAATTTTACACAATTAAATCGGTCTGCTCGAAGAATTAGGCGAGACCCGAAACTACAAAAAATTACCACTGATATCCCTACTATTACTACTGCGGAGAATCTAAGATTTTTACAATTTGACATACCAAATCAAACACCACCCGATGATGAAGAAGTCGGGTTACTGAGTAAGAGTCGAGGAAGACTAACAGTCACGAATCTGAAAAACAGTAAATGGAGACTATCAGTCTCGAGAGTGAGCTAAAATCATATATCTAAAACAGTTTTCAAACATCTCAATATCACATTATTTAATTTTTAAAATAATTAATAAATCATGATAACCATACGTGTCATGCCATGCTTATACAAAAATAATTCCACATGCAACGGGATGAAGTACTTCAGTAGAATCCTAATCCCAACTCTAACATCTCGAACCTCTCATTCCAACAGGACTAGCGCCCAGAGAGCAAAGCTCGACCAGGTACCTTACCTCCAGTCTGGTCACTTAACTCTCAGCCTTAGCCTTTCGGCTCTCTTATCCAATAAGACTGGCGCCCAGAGAGCATAGCTCGACCAGGGACCTTACCTCCAGTCTGGTCACTTAAATTTCTAAATAAGCCGGTGCCTAGAGAGCAATGCTCGACCAGGGACCTTTACTCCGGCAACCACACTCTACTAAGCCCAGAGTGTGATGCTCGACCAGGGCAGATTCTAATCTTTCTTTCTTAAAACTTTACCTATTTATCCTTTCTCTATTTCATCTCTCTCAGATTTATACTGGAACACTCATCCAACTCCTATGTTCTTCTGCCGTCCCATCCCGAGACATCATGCAATATTAAAATTGGTGATAAAGGAAAAACATATTTAAATGGTAATTAAAAATATCATGCAAATAATAATAATAATAATTAAATAAAAACTGAAATTTGCAAATGAATAATCACAGTAGCAAATCAAATTTTATGCATGACACGTGCATAAGCGATATATGACTTTAACTCACAGATTTGGCGACCTCCTAACTCTACTCCGGTGCCTCGGTTGGAGCGAGCCGAACAAGCGGACTATCTAGTCACGGAAAATAATTTATCAAAACGCTGAAACAATCGATCATTAATCTTAGGTCTAGACTCCTAGGACTGATTGTCTAAGAATCTCGACTCGGATAAATTCTACCGAAAATTCGGCAGAACCTCCCCTACAACACGGACATTTACCCCCTGTAAAACGGGTTTAGGACATGCCAGAAAAACACTTCAAATATCCAACAATTCAAACAACGGGAGTCGGGTCCTCAAACTTCACTATTTTCCCGACTCCGCCGCACAATACAAAACACGAGGCAGGCAAACTGACAGACAATTATTTTTGACTCACAAATATCATCAAATACTCAATAGAAACCATTAGACACACAATTAAACCAAGAATTCTAAAATTACGGGCTAGAGAAAAATTACCGAGACGCTTGATCGCTCGGTCGACTCGTCTCCAGCCGCCGGAGTCCGATCGACGATTCGAACTCACCATCGGACTCGAAACGACGTGCTGACGACGATCCTTGCTTCTGATTTTTCAATCTGACACCCGATCATCTGGAGAGATTTGCAGACGATCTCGGTCGTCGATTTGCAAACGGAGCCCAATCGCCACGAAACCGATGCCATTGCGAAGCTTGAGTTGAGGAGAGTCGGGATATGTCCTCTGATCATCCATAGCTCACCGGAGCTCGCCCAAAAAACCCAAAAACGCCAGTTGCCCTCCAAACTTCATTTTGCCGGATCTCGCAATTCCGGTCACCACAAGCATCGGAGCCGATTACACCCACTTGAAATGGCCGAAAAGCCGCCTCTTCACGCTCTTCCGCTCCCGCCGGAGTCGCCATTGCGCCGCCCACGCCCTCGCCGCCACCGACACCTGCAGCGCCCCCTTTCTCTCTCTTCCGACGCGCCTCACTCTCTCTCCCCGACAATTCTCTCCTCTTCCTTTCTTCTATATCGACATTTGACCTCTGAACTTTCTTAATTACTTACAATTTCATCCAGCAAAATTTTAATTTAACCCCTAAACTTTCCTTTAGCCTTTCAATTAAGCCCCTAACTATTTAATTTGGGCCAAATTAGAATTATTGAAAATACACAATTACAAAAATACCCCTGACCGACATATTTATTTATAAAATACCAAACTCACAAATTTCCATTAAAACCCCATAAAAATAAAATTATACTTTCAATCCTTATTCTAAAATAAATTTCCAATTTAGTCTTAACACAAAATTAATTTAAATAATAAATTTCCAACTTAAAATTTAATACCACTAATCAATTAAAATACCAATTTTCCCAAAATTCTTTTATAAAAACATCCCTTACAATTTCTACCATAATCTTTTCAATATATAATTTTATTTATACATATACATATACATTGGGGAAAAATTAGAATAACCAAAAATATATTCTACCCTTCAAATAATTTACTTAATTAATTCTTAAAATTTCAACTAATTGGGTATAGAAAAAGTAATTCATTCAATTGACTAATATTAAAATTTCCATTAAATCTTTTCAAATTAAACCAAATAAAAATAAAGCTAAAATTAACTTAAATAGAAACTTATTATTAAATATATAAAAATTTTAGGTATTACAAATTTAATATCAATCAGTTGAAGATTGTATCATGTCTATTATAACAGGCATGCCTAAACTAGGCCTAACTATATAATCTTCTATCTTCGCTTTTTTGAACCGCGGAGTCTAGCAACTCGAAGCTCTAATTGCTAGAATTTTTAATATGATCTAACTCTTAACATCTTGCGTAGCACTGGTGGAGAAAAATAAAGCGTGAATAAAACTCGGTGAGAAGATAAACAAATAATAAATGGTAACAGATAATGATTTAGATAAATTCACATAAAACTATACTATTCTTGAATTTTCTGTGGAGAAAAATATTACTATCACTTTAAACATAAATATTAGATAAAATAATTCTATCTAGACAAATGAAATTTAATAAAATACATAAATAATAATCACTTCCATATGTATCTAAAACTGCAAATCCTTTTCTAGTCTGAAATTAAATAATTGCATAATCTTGATTCCATCCAAAAAAATTACTACTACTAATTTAATCTTAAATATCATCATAAGAAAATAGTAGCAATAAAATAAATAATTTAGTCGAAAACAATATACACTCATATATATACCTTATTGATTCTTGGCACTTTGGGCACAAAGACGTCTCACCTGGCAACCCAAAGTGCAAATCCTAGTCATACGCGCATAGACTATAAGCCCCCAAAAGGCACTATCTAGTATATGCTCTAAAGGCGATGTGTATACTAAGAATTGTTCCAAAGACAATATAATCTATTTACACCCAACGTCCAAGGTGTGATCTCATAGGTCACATAAATGAGTGTATACTCATTTTTCTAGCTAAGTAAAATCATAATCGCATATATAGAGTAAAATCAAAAATACCATTATTTGTTTCTAAATTTCTATAGAAAATATCAAGTTTCTAAATTTGCATTTAAAACATATGCTTTAATAGCATTATTTCGACAAATCATGAGAAAATAAATATAAATAATGTATTACTGAAAAATATAATATTATAAGTTTATCCACTCACCTCGTATGCAAGACACAACCGACTATAACTTCACTTAATTTTCTACTAATTTTCCTCCAGACTGCTATCCAAACGCACAATCCTAAAATTTCACGCATAAACATACTTTACAATTAATCTTAAATCTATTTCTCATAATCCTCAACCAACGTTCATTATTCTATATCTAAAATCTATATTTTAACTCTTTAACTTCTAATCTTATTTTAACATAATTCTATTAATGATCTATCTAGTTCAATTAATTAATTTTACCGAAAATTCGGCAGCACCTTCCATATAAAACGAAGTAATTCCCTCCATAAAAATGGATCCAAGACTTGCAAGAAAATCACACAATCCATAAAAATTTCCATCCGAGATCTCAAAATTAAATATTATTAAATTAAATCTCCTTCTGATCAAAGCAATTTATCATCATAACCGCTGATAATTATTTTTACTCTATCTAATTATTTTTCCAGCACATTAAATTTCATTATGATTATTTATTTATTTATTTCCTGACATTAATATTTATTTATTTGCTATTATAATTAACTTTGAGTATTAAAAATTAATAACTAATCTGCCTCACAAATTTAAGTATCATACCCAAACAAATTATTTTATACCAACAATATTATTTATCATACATCTAATATAAATTCTACTAATTCTCTCTAATCATTTATATATAAACTTTTAATTTATTTATTCCAATAAAATTTAATATTCTTCTATCATTATATCAATTATTAACTAATAACACAATTAAATTTAATTATAGGCTAATCACTTAATTAAAATCTCAATCGTAATTATTTAAATAAATCATTGAAGTTTCTGGCTATTGATCTAGGGTCCATTAAATTATTTATTCTAATTATTTTGCTTCACATTATTAGTATTTATAACGCAACTAAATGTAAAGTCTTATATAAGATTATACTATTGCTCGAGTTACTCAATTTCAATAACACATATTTAATTTTCCAAGGATACTTACATATATATATCTTCTATCATCTTTCTCCAATTAATAACTAATATAGTTTTAATTAACAATTTTTAAAATCATTAAGCTTAAGGAATTATCCAGACGCGTGCTAAAATTAGTTGACTCGCATCCGGCCATCAGAGTCTGATCGACGATCAGAGTCGCCTACGGACTCGAGATAACGCGCAGATGATGATTCTAGCTTCTGACCAAATTAGACGCTGATCATCCTGAATCATCCCGGCAGTTTCCAACCGTCAATTTTTCTATAGAGTCCAATCACCATGAAACAGGTGTCATTAGGAAGCTTGTGACGAGGGGAGTCCATTGGTGAGCTCTGATCATCCTAACCTCGTTGGAAATGGCCGGAAAAGCCCAAAAATCGAACTGCCTACACAACTTTTTCTTCACCAGATCTCAGTTCTCTAGCCACTAGTGCCACTAATGCGGCCCCCATATGAATTCCCATGCCCATATGAGTGGATCGCCACCAAAAGTAGTCGTTACCATCTTCGGAAATGCTCCCAACAGCGTCGAAGAAGTTGTTGTGACCCTTGTAGGTTTTCCCCCCATCCACCGCCATTAGAGCTGCTACCGTCGTTACTGTTGTAGTCGCTGACGCCTCCTCCATCTTTGGCCAACTCCAGCGCACCTTAAAAGCTTTCCTCCTCTATCTTCGATTAAAGGCAGTTCCAAGCTCTATCTCTCTCTCTCCTCCTTTTTCTTCTTCTTTCTTTCTTTTCTTTTTTTCTTCTTCCTCGACCCACATCCATATTTAGTCTCTCTTTTTATTATATTTGGTCTTGACTAATTTATGTTTAGTCCTTAAGCTTATATAAGTTATTTCAATTAAATCACTAACCACTATTTTTGGGCCAAATTAAAATTATTAAAAATGTAATGTTACTTATATATCCTTGCTTTTAATTGAGAAATTACTAAAATACCTCCACCAATATACTTATTTATAAAAATACCAATCTCGATACTTTCTATTTTAACCCCATATTAATTTAATTATACTTTTAGCACTTATCTCAAATATAAATTTCAATTTAATCCTAATACTAAATTAACTTAATTATTAAATTTATTTATATTTCTAATTAAACCAATATCATCTTGCTAATTAAAATTTACCTTTTTCCAAATAAATTCCTCAAGAAAATATTTTTTATAGCCTCCAATTATAATATTTTAAAATATATATTCATACTGAGGAAAATTTGGGTGACATGTCTAGAGAAATAATTTACCTTTTATATAAATCACTTATCTAATTTGCTATTTAACTAAACTAATTAAATATAGGTTAATAAATCTTTTTATTTTAATGCAACATTAAAATCCTCTTTAAATTTAAGACTCGACAATGATCTCTTATATTTCATCTAGAGTTTTTAAAATACAATTTGTTACTTTAATTTAACACATTAATTAATTTATTATTCATTATCATTATTATTATTATTATTATTATTATTTTATTATTATTATTATATTTTAACCTATATTTTGAGATTATTGTTATTATTATTATTCCTTAGATATAAGTGTTATATTTATTTTAGAGTTTTTTTCTCATCAACTGATAGCTGGTTTGATTTTTTTTATTCAGACAATATTATTCTTATTAAAACTTATTAATAATAACTTACTTTAAGTCGATATCATGTTATGATAAATAATTATTATTTTAAAGTTATATTTAATAGTTAAATAATTATTATATTCTAAATCATAAATTTTTATTAATGGAATTTAAATTATAATACTACTTTTAGAATAACTTTTATAAATAGTTTTAATAATAAATATAATTGAGCTAGAGAAAATTAACTATAGTATTTTTAATTATTATAAGCTATTTTATTAATTTGTATCATTAAAAATAGTAGAATAAAATAAAATATCTTCAATGGTCATTCAACATACTAAAAGTGACCGCTAGAAAATTTTCTCAAACGGTTTAATCTATCAGTTATATCAGTTATCACCTATTAACCATCAGTAACCAATTGCATTCATGAGCCAAATTAAATAAGCCCTAAATTTGGTCAAAACTAATCCCTCAAAGCTAATAAGGAATTCTATGATTGTATACGAAATCCCAACTAAAGCATGGATATGAATGATATTTTCTTGGATTATTTATAAATTTTTTTTTAAGGTTTTAATAATATTTTTACCTTCAAACTTATATAAATACTTTTCTTCATTTGCAAGATTACCTTTGTCCTTTGAAGCACCTACAAGTTTGTAAAGAAAATAAAGCAACCATCAATATTTCTTTAAAAAGACATGATATGGAATAATCATTCACTAAAAAGTACATAAATTTTTTTATGATAATATTAAAGTATTTGGTTAATGTTGGATGTCTATAATTATCTCTATATATGTATTTTTTTATGTAAATAGAACTCTATCTTTATAACCGTTTACGCCTATAAATAGATGTTAGAATCAATGAAATGATACAAAAAAAAAATTACTCTCTCTTATCTCTTTATTTTACAACATGTTATTAACACGATTGCTTAACACAAGATTCAAGGTAAAACTATTCTTCCTTTTTTATTTTTTTAAAAATCGTATGAGGCTATACTCAATTTTTATTGAATTCATTATTAAATTTATAAGGATTCATTTTGATAGTCCTAATGAGTATAGAACACATTTTTATTTATTTTGATTTTGTAGCTTTTGGATTTCTATTAATTTTTTTTGTTTAAGCCAAAAAATAAAATATTAATTTTTATTCCAATGATAATTTTATCTGCATATTTCATAAGATCATAGTTTTATTTTATTTTTTTTTATTTTTTTTATTTTTTATCAAAATAAATTTGCTTTTAAAGGATTTTTATTCAAATGTCATATTTTACCATTGTAGCTTTTCAAAACATGATTGTGCACGATATAATTTAATAAATTTTATAGATTATATTATTTGATATTAGTGAATGTTAATTAATTTCTAGTTCATGAAGAAATAGTATTATATATAGTTTCTGAAGAACTTGTATTATAAATTTTAGTTCCTAAAGAACTAGTATTAGTTTTAGTTCTTGAAAAACTAATTAAATAAACAACTAAAGTATAAATTCCTGAAAAAGTTTTGATCCTAAATTTTTGAAGAACTAAGCATCTTAAAATCTAGTATCTCAATTTATTAAAAAAAAAATGTTTATACTCTTGAAGAATTAAGTACATTACTCTTTGAATAGATTTAGATGTCAAAATATATCTAGATGCTATGGGTCTTAAAAATATAATCAAAGATGAAAATCCAAAATATCTATAAAATTGTGCCAAGGCAATGATTTTCTTTGTCATTATCTTCAAGGAGGATTTTTTCTTTATGATCATCTTCATGAAGGACTAGATCTAGAATATATGACAATTAAATATCCATTAGTTCTTTGAGAAAAATTTGAAAGAGGATACGACCATCATAAGTTAGTCATCATTTCAAAGGCTCGTTATGAGTGGATGTATTTATGATTGCAAGACTTTAAAACTCTAAGTGAATATAGTTATGCAGTTTTCAGAATTAGTTCTAAATTATAATTATGTAGAGAAAAGATTACTGACCGTGATATGTTAAAGAAGACATTTTCATGGCTCGAATATGCTCATGCAGTAATAATATCGAGAAAAAAATTTCAAGAAATATTATGAATTAACTTCATGTCTTCTTGTTGCTAAATAAGTAATCTTCTATTGAAAAATTATGAAACTTTGTCCAACTGGTTCTGCTCTATTCTCTGAAGCGAATAAGATAACACATAAATGGATGAGAAATATGACGAAAGAATACTCTTGGTTCGATGATGTGGCCAAGGCTATGGTCGAAATTATAATAATGTAATCGTGATGTTAGAAATAATATGCATCTTTTCCACAATAAGTGAAAGAATCATGAAGAGAACAATGGTGCAAAGCAAAATTCAAAAAATTAATACTATTGGTGTGGCATGAAAAGAAATTGGTCTCGTACCTATCATACACAAAAGCATCTTACTGATCTATATCAAGAGTTCTTGAAGAAGAAAAACAAATATAAAAGCAAATTTGGCAGAAAATGATGATGATTTTGGTGATAACGTTTTTGATCTTAGACATTTAGATGTATCAAATTTCTTTGAGAATTCTAAAGAAAAAATTGATCATTTGATCGCGATGGCAATGTAAATGTCTAAAAATTTCACGTTAATACGATATGTGGTAATAAAAAAATAATTAAAGGCTCCTGAAAATTAAATATATTACTACTTGGTGGTAGATATTCCTTTATTAAAAATATATTTTTCTCTTCAAAATCTTGAAGAAAAATGAATAGATATCATATTGAGTCTACAAATATAGAAAATATTGAATATTTATATATTACAACCCTCACAATAGGCAAGAAAAGTGTATTAGAAAAATTACTTGCTTTCTCCTCTAGCTTATATTACACATATATGTGTGTACTATTAAAACAAATTTAATAGTAAATAAAAAATTACTAACTCAAATATTTTCCTTATTTGGCATGATTGATTAGGTCATCTTAGATCAACAATGATACAAAAAAATATTCAGAGCTCATATGGTTATCCATTAAAGAATTAAAAGATTCTTCAATCTAATAAATTTTTATGTTCGATATGCTCTTAAGGAAAGTTGATTATTAGGCCTTTACTAAGCAAAATTTAGAATGAATCACCTAAATTTTTGGAAGGCTTAATTGTAAAAAAATTCTCGACCTTTGGCATTTTTCTCAATCTAATCACGTGTTTTTAATTGTAACAATGTCTTGTGTGACCTTATCAATTTTGTCAAATCGATACATAAATGAAATTTCCAATGAAATTTATTCCACGCAGCTGCCGGTGCTCTGGTAATTTAAACACGTAGAAGCGGTGCGTTTTAAAGTAAAAGCAGAAATGGTGCATTTTGGAGATGAGAAACGGTGTGTTTTTCACATCTTAAATTGAAGATCCTTGTTCCCAAATGCATCGTGCTTCATATGCCCCAAATCCCTAATTCCTAAATTCATATGCAATCTGTAACCCTAGTTGTTCTTATTCTCGTGGTTCATATGCCCCCAAATTGACATTTGTATGCTAGTTTGAAGGTCGTGCATGGAAAAGGTAATGGTGTTGTATTAGGTTGATTGAAAGATTCATTTGGAACTTCTGATCCTGTAATGCTTCAATTGTGAACTGGATCAGTAGTTCGATGGCTTCACCCTGACACAGGAATGCCTTCCTTATACGAAAGAGGTAATGAATCATTTGAAGACTGAAAGGACGTATTGGAAGAGGTAATGAAAGTAAAGATGGTAATGAAGTCAATGATGGTTGATGATGGGTGCTACTCGTGTTAGCTACAATCTAAGGCAGTGTACCTATCGATGCAGTCTAGCACTAATGGCGAGTATCAAGGTCGTATTCCTCGGAAAAGTGAAAGCCTAGAGTTACTCCTTTGTTCTTTGTTATATTAACCTAAAATTAGCGATAAATAATTTCTAAACTAACTAATAGCTACAAACTAAGTCCTAAGAGAGATGTAAGAGTGATTGATAAACGAAATAATCAAGACAAGAAGACAAACCCAAAAGGAATCTAAACTAGTTAGCAATCAAACAAAAGATAAAGGATTGGTGAGTCTAATTATGCTACCCGTGGACGAATTCTTAACCGAATTCGGTTTCTCTCTCTCGATAACCGAATTCCTAAAACTAATAACCTAAAGTTGGAATCTCTTCCTAACGATTGATTCTTAAATTAGCATTAAGCTTTAATCCGCCTCTATTAAGCTTTGTTAATTCTTAATCCGGTTAGTTAATTATCCTTATCTCTAAGTGATTATTAACCAGTTTTTGCTATTCAAAATTCCAATTGCCAAACGGATTTCTCAATCTCATAAAGCAATCTAAACATCACAATTCACAACGTCTAATGAATAATGCATAATCTTATTAATACTGAAAATAAGAAGAATACAAAACCAACTCAAACAATCCAACAATATAATATCAAGCCAACATAGTAAAGAAATCCCAATGGATTTAATCAATCTAGCTAATCATGTTCATTCTCAAAATATACAAGAATTCAATTACAACAATAAGCAAAGGTAGAGAAAACCCGATTACGCCCTTTGGATGAGAGTAAACAACCCTAAATCCTTTTGCTCTAATTGAATCGATTCTTGTTCCTCTTGCTCGATTTGAAAATCAATCAACGAACCTCGCCCAATCTTCGATCCTTCAAGGAAATCTGATTGAAACCTTGATCCAAGTCTCATTTTCCCTTGGTTTCAACTCTGAAAACCCTTAGGGAGAGAAAAATTAGGGTTTGGGACGTTCTAACCCTAGCCTCCCTTCCTTTTTTTTCCTCTCTTCGTTCTTTTAATTAATACCCCCTGTCGCCTCAAACACGGCCGTGTCCCTGGCCGTGTTAAGGACACGGGCTGGTGTTCCTGGCCGTGTTACTCTCTGTGGCCGTGCTCCATAAGATCTACTTCTTCTTTGATGACCAACACGTCCGTGTTGGTAACACGGCATGTGTTTGTGACCGTGCTAAGAACACGGCCAGTGTTGAGACCAACACAGCCATGTTCAGCTTCCTCATGCTCGTACTTAGCTCGTTTCGGCAGCTTTGACGTCCAATTATGCTCCAATTCTTTTCTTTTTCATTCTTTGACTTCTTTTGGACCTAATGCACAAAAACATACGCATAGGGTGAGTGTTGTTACCGATTCACATCCAAATATCCATAAAATCGATCTTAAAAACTCCATTTAGATGTGTGTATTTTACGCACATCAGTTGAGAAAGTATTGAATTACTGCAGAAAAATATTGATGACTGCAGGAAACTATTGCAGACAACTTGATGACTGTAGAAAGCTTAATTATGAGAAGAAAATGCTACAAAGAGAGTGTCCTGATGTGGTTTGAGAAAGTTTTGTATTGTACTACTCATTGGTATTGGTATTGTAATGCCTATGAGTTTAGTTTAACTGTTGGATAAATGTTTGTATTGTAATTTGAACAAAAATATTGAATAAATGAAATCGTTCATTTATGATTATTGAGCATTTTGACATAGGCCATATAACTTGAAGTTGGATGCCTTTTGCATAAATGGTACTAGTATAAATCACAAATGGAGAATACAAGTGTTTAAGAAGAGTATGAATTGATGAAAATAAAGGCAATATCTGCCTTCAAAACATTCTATTAATATGTGTGGGTACAAAAGTAGTATTTGCCTACAAAAAATTAGTATAAAGGCTGCTATGAAGAAAGGCACAAGTTTGCAAACAAGATAACAGACACAATATTTGCCTAGAAAAGGAAAAAATATGCTCTACATTTAATCACAATTGCATTGTACTACTCAAATTGCTTGACTCTCTTGGGTTCCAATAGGTGCAGCACCTCTCCCACCATTTTTAGCTCCTCTGCCATGACTTGTACCACCTCTATTGTTTGTTGAACTTGCAATTGTTGGTCTGGCATAAGAGGGAACTGATTTGCCCTTACTTGCTGCTGCCTTTGCTGATGCTGCCTTTGTACCATAAATGAATTTCACTCTCCTTGATTCAGGCATCTAGAAACTAAATACAATTGTTCCATTAGACTAGGCATAAAATAATAAGAACTAAAATGTTGTATTGAAATTACCCTCAAATACATGTTGCCAGAATCTTCAAAGATTCTAACTCCATAATCTTGGTTAACTTGTTTGTACAACCATAACGAATACAAATTGCTTCCCACTATTCAAATGTAAACCAAATACAGGTATTCAAATGTAAACCAAATACAAGTGTTCAAATAACTTACTAATGCAGTTTCTTTTTTCCACCTTTGAGGTCCACTTGAAAAGGTATGCCAACAAATTGAGTTGGTCCAGATTGAGGTCCACTTTAAGGTGTGCCAGCAAATTGACTTGGCCTAGTTGAACTAGGGACATCAGACTGAGTTGTTGGGGAAGTTGCAGTAGATCCAAGTGCAGAAGTTGCTTTTCGTGGCCTGCCACGCTTGATTGGCAGTTTAGGAGGCCTCTTCAAAGATGGATCATTTTTCATCTTACAATTCCTCTTGTTCTACCCAACTCCTCCACAAACTGCACAAGTCATTTGAATTCCTTGTCTAGACAGCTTATTAGGATTCTTTGGATCTTCAACGATATCTCTCTTCCTGTTCTTCTTAGGTCTGCCAGGCATTTTCTTAAATTTGGGTGCCTTGATCGGAAGCCCATCAGCTTGTGGCCATATTTTTTTGCCATTCAGTGGCTCAAGAGCATTTTTGTAGGTTTCAATATAAGTTTCTACACTATAGTACTTGTCCACAAAGGTTGCACTATCCTGGTTCATCCAATGAATGCTAGAACATGCCTGGATACAAGGAATGCATGTTATCTGCCATGCTCTACAAGTATAAGTATGCATATTTATATCAACCACAAACTTATCCTCTCTTATGTTCACTTGGAACTTGCCACCAACAACAGGTTTGCAAGTACATAATCTGCTATTATACTTGATTTCTTCAAGCTTAGTTCTAATTCTAGGTTTGATGGAGTCAGTTAAACCACTAGCATGCATCAACTTACTGTGCATTCTCTCCATTAATGCACATCTAATCTCTTCTAGCTTGTCTATAATGGTCATACTCCTAAATTTCATAATGTAACCATTGAAGGTTTCACTAACATTGTTATCAATCATATCACACTTAGGAAGCTCACAAATAAATGACTTAAAAAATTTGGATGGATCCCTCTGTAAAAAATTGTTATAGGCAACTTCATTCTCTACTTTAATTTGATCAATGGCTTCCTTATAAGCAGCTTTATAAGTACTTCTAGCTGCACCCCAAAACATGTTTTTTAAAACTTGCCCCTTAAACTCCTTCTTCCAATTACAATAAACATGCCTAGCACAATTCCTATGTTTAGCAAAAGGTGCTAAGTTCTTTATAGCATTAGTAAGACCCTGTGCAATAAAGCAAATATAATTATTAAGCAAATACAAATATAAAGTAAACAATAATTAAAACAGTTAAGAAAAATCACCTTTTGTTGGTCTGATATAAAGGTCCACCTTAAACCATCTGTAATTTGTAGCTCCTATAAAATAATGGTTAAAAACGAAGTCCAAAAGTACTCATTTTCACATTCAACTACAGCCCAAAAGATGGGGAACATTTGATTGTTCTCATCTTCAGCAACTGCACATAATAATGCCCCTCCTAAAAAATTTTAAAAAACACACATCAAATCCAATAATGGGCCTGCAATCCTTCAAAAACCCTTTCCTCAAGTAACTAAAGCCTATAAAGAACCCTTTAAAAGTGTAGTCTTCATCAAGGAGGAAATCAAATCTGCCTTCTTTATCCACTCTAAGCAATTCAGCTTTATAGCCTCTTAACTTAGCATAATGTTCCTGTGCAGACCCTCTTAGCATATTAAGTGCTTTCCATTTTATCCTATAACACTTTGTTCTTGACACTTGAACACAGAACTTATCAAGTAAGTCAGCCTCCAAGTCCTTCACACTCCAATTGCCATTTCTTCTGAATCTATGTATATAATCCTTAGCTGTCCATTCAGAGGTAGCTTGCTTATTTTTCATCTCCCTAGGGCACCTATGCTCACCAACATATGTCTTAATAGCAAAGGTATGCTCTCTTTTAATCATGCTTAGTTTCCACAGGCATTCCTTGTCACATCTCATTTGAAGTTGGTACTTGCTGCTTCTCATCACCTGCACATTGTGACCATTAATAATTGCCCATTTACAAACTACAGCTTTACACTGATGTGCATCTTCAAATCGCATTCCAAGAATTAGTTGTAAATACTTACGATCACATCTGGGATCATATACAACCCTCTTTCTCCTCTTTCTTGAAGCCTCTTCAATGCCATCCTCATCAGTACTGTCTGAATTCACATCTTCATCAGAGTCTTCGTATTCACTTAAAAAGCTAGATGCTTCATGTCCAGCATTTTTTCCCCAGTAGTGCCATCAGTAGATGATCTTTTAAACTGCAAACTAGTGTTGCCATGTAATCTGGCAGCAAGCTCATCAACAGGCACATAATTCTTATACTTTGCTATCCTTTTCCTTGCTTCCACATACTCATCATCATCTGACAGTTCATTATCATTTAGTCCATCATCTATGTTACTCTTATCAATTGGTAAGTACTTAGGATCCTCTTCTGATTCTATTTGCTGTTGCAATTACTCACTATGTTCAACACTGATATTAAACACAGTTTCATCTAAATCATCTAAATTGTCACTCTCATCCTCAGTTTCATCTAAATCATCAGTCTTACTCTCATCAGCTGGTAAGTAGTCAGGATCCTCTTCTGATTCTACTTCCTGCTGCAATTGCTCACTATGTTCAACACTGACATCAAACACGGTTTCATCTAAATTGTCACTCTCATCCTCAGTTTAATGTACACCTTCTGGATTTTCACTAATACAGCTAACACCACCATCTTTTCCATGATTAGATTGACTTGTGCCACCAGGCAATGCTACTTTTCCTTTCTCTGCTTCGACATAGACTTATAATACTCCATTGCCTTCATATATATACTTAATCATATCCATTAAACCTCTATCATCCACCATTTCCCTTAACCCATCATTCAAACTCATTCCTAGAATCTTATAAGAAACCTTTACCCCATAATACCCTAGTTTTTCTGCTCCATCAAGTATATCCAAATATCCTATCTTATCTGGGTCTAATCCATATTTAGGCATAATATCTCCACCTACATAAACCACATTCCCATAAACAGATGCAAAACGCCCACCATAGTTTATATATACAGAAAAGCTGTCAGACATTTTGTTGAAAGAGTGTATGAGTTAATATTTCAACAAGACAAACATAATAATTACATGAATAAGACCCTACAGACCATGAAAAACTCAAATAAATAAATACGAAAATCACAGTAGTCTAGAATGACAAACTCAAATACATTTTGAGAAACCCGAAAGTGCGGTAATAAAAAAATTGATTGATGTTCTACTCCACACATATCGCACTCATCTCGTTAATATAAAAGTTTCTTAGAAAAGCCATTAACAATGTAATAACTTACTTGTCCTTTTCCAGTGGTCGGTACTTCAAGGGACCACAATGTTCGATGGTTTCAGTGTCTTTGCTGCTTGAAGAGACCACAATGTGTTTGATTCTTCAAAGCGGCTTCACTTTCACTCTCTTTTACTTTCACTATATTCTTCAAATGGTTTCAGTAATCACAAACGGTAAGAAATAACGGGTATTTCAATTTTGGGGATTTAGGGTTTTCTTACACCATATACGCTATCGTTTCGTGCTTTTTTTTTTGTTTCTATTTAAGATGTGAAAAACGCACCGTTTCTCATCTCCAAAATGCACCATTTCTGCTTTTGCTTTAAAACGCACCATTTTTACGTGTTTAAGTTACCAGAGCACCGACAACCATGTAGAATAAACTTCACCGAAAATTTTATTTATGTATCGATTTTATAAAATTGATAAGGTCGCGCATGACGTTGTTACAATTAAAAACACGTGATTAAATGGAGAAAAATGCCAAAGGTCGAGAATTCTTTTGCAATTAAGCCTTTTTGGAATATATACAAGGTGATATTTGTGGACCAACTCATCCACCATGTGGACCATTCAAATGTTTTATAATGTTAATACATGCATTAACAAGATAGTCACATGTATGTTTATTATCAATTCAAAATCTGACATTTGCTAGATTATTTGGTCAAATAATTCGATTAGGAGCATAATTTTCAAAACATGTTATCAGATAATTCATCTTGATAATGCTGGTGAATTTAAATTTAAGGCCTTTAATAATTATTACACGTTAATTGGAATAACTGTTGAATATCCTATAGCTCATGTTCATACTTGAAATGGTCTAGCATAATCTTTTATTAAATATCTCCAATTAATAGTTAGACCGCTTATGAAAATAAACCTCCAAATAATTACTTGGGGACATGTAATTTTATATGCAACAACTATTATTCATATAAGCCAACTAGGTATTATAAGTTTTGACCATTATAGTTGTTTTTCTCTAAGAGCCAAATATTTTCCATTTGAGAATTTTTTGACGTGCTGCTTATGTCCCAGTTGGCCCCTCCCACAAAAATGGAACTTCAAAGGAGATCAGGAATATACATTGGATATGAATCTCCATCTATAATTAAATATCTTGAGCCATTAACGAAGGATGTGTTTACTGCGAGATTTAATGATTGTGTTTTAATGAGGCTTTATCTCCTAAGTTGGGTGCGAGAGAAAAAAATTAGAGAAACAAATTGTTTAAAATGAGCTATAATTAAATCATCTTGATCCTTATTAAACACAATGTGAACTAGAAGTTCAAAGGATCATTCATTTGCAAAGCACGACAAACTAATTGCTAGATGCATTTTGTGATCTAAAAAGAGTTGCTAAATCTCATATACTAGCTGAAAATGCTTCAATTAGAATTGATGTCCCAGTAGAACAATATGTTAATATTATAGCAAATATGTAACACCCGGATTTTTTTTTTTTATATATTTAATAGTGAGTTTTTATTTAAGTTAATTTTAGCTTTATTTTTATTCGGTTTAATTGGAATGATTTAAATACAAATTTTGAATGTTCATGTTAGATAAATAAATGAGTTATTTTCCATATCCAATTAGTTTGATTTTTAAGGAGTTAATTAAGTAAACTATTTGAGAAATGATTATATTTTGGTTATTCAATTTTTTTTTCCAAATGCATATTTATATAAGTAAAATTATATATTGGAAAATTATGGTAGAATTGTAAAGGATGTTTATAAAAGAATTTTGGGAAAATTGGTATTATAATTGATTAGTAGTATTAAATTTTAAGTTGGAAATTGATTATTTAATTTAATTGTGTGTTAGGACTAAATTGAAAATTTATTTTGGGAATAAGGATTGAAAGTATAATGTTATTTTTATGGGGTTTTAATGGAAATTTGTGAGCTTGGTATTTTTGTAAATAAATATGTCGGTCAGGGGTATTTTTATAATTGTGTATTTTCAATAATTCGGATTTGGCCCAAATTAAATAGTTAGGGGCTTAATTGAAAGGCTAAAAAGAAGTTTGGGGGTTAAATTGGAATTCTGCGGGATGAAATTGTAAGTAATTAAGAAAGTTGAGGGACCAAATTGTAATAAGGAAAAGTTCGGAGGCCTAATGTCGATATTGAAAGGAAAGAAAATCGGGGAAGAGGAAGAGGAAGAAAGGGAGGAGAGAGGGCGTCGGCGTCCATGGTGGGAGGGCCGGGGTGGCGTTGACGTCGGAAGGAGCGCACGCCGCGTCGGCGGAAGCGCAAAGTAAGCGGCGGCGCCATTCCGTTCCGGTGGCCTTTCGGCCAATCTCGGTGGGCGATCGGCCTCCCCTTGGAGAGAGCTTCCTTTTGGCGGCAAAGAACGTCGGTTTTGGTGGCCGGAGGAAAGAGTTCACAGTGAAGTGGTGGCGTGTTTTCCGGTTTTTCCCATGAGCTCCGGCGGAGGATGGATGATCGGAGAACGTATCTCGACTCTCCTCAGCTCAAGCTTCGCGATGGCACCGGTTTTGTGGCGATCGGGCTCCGTTTGCAAATCGACGGCCGTGATCGTCCGTAAATTTTTTCGGACGATCGGGTGTCAGATCGGAAAATCGGAAGCTGGGATCGTCATCAGCGCGTCGTTGTGAGTCCGATGGTGTGTTCGGATCGTCGATCGGACTCTGGCGGCTGGAGGCTAGTCGACCGAGCGACCGAGCGTCTCGGTAATTTTCTTTGGCCCGTTAATTTTAGAAATTCTTGGTTTATTTGTGTCTATTGGATTATATTGTGTATTTGATGATATTGTGAGTCAAAAATAATTGTCTGTCAGTTTGCCTGCCTCGTATTTTGTCTTTGTGTGAGGTCGGAAATAGTGAAGTTTGGGGACCCGACTCCCGTTGTTTAAATTGTTGGATATTTGGAGTGTTTTTCTGGCAGGTCCTGGACCCGTTTTTACGGGGGGTAATGTTCGTGTTGTAGGGGAGGTTCTGCCGGATTTTCGGTAGAATTCCCGAGTCGAGATTCTTAGACAGTCAGTCTTAGGAGTCTAGACCTAGGATTAATGATCGATTGTTTCAGCGTTTTGATAAATTGTTTTCCGTGATTAGATGATCATGCTCTGGCCTCCAACCCGAGGCACCGGAGCAGAGTTAGGAGGTCGCCCAATTCTGTGAGTTAAAGTCATATATCGCTTATGCACGTGTCATGCATAAAATTTGATTTGCTACTGTGATTATTCATTTGCAATTTTAATTTTTCATTTAATTATTATCATTATTTTCATGATGCTTTTAATTACTATTTAAATATATTTTTCCTTTATCACCAATTTTAATATTGCATGATGACTCAGGATGGGACTAGAGAACATAGAAGTTGGATGAGTGTTCCAATATAATATGAGAGAGATAGGAAAAGGGTAAAGAGGTAAAAATTTTGAGAAAGAAAGATTAGGACCTGCCCTGGTCGAGCATCGCTCTCTAGGCTTAGTAGAGTGTGGTTGCCGGAGTAAAGGTCCCTGGTCGAGCATTGCTCTCTGGGCGCCGGCTTATTTGAAAATTTAAGTGACCAGACTGGAGGTAAGGTCCCTGGTCGAGCTATGCTCTCTGGGCGCCAGTCTTATTGGATAAGAGAGCCGAAAGGCTAAGGCTGAGAGTTAAGTGACCGGACTGAAGGTAAGGTCCCTGGTCGAGCTTTGCTCTCTGGGCGCCAGTCCTGTTGGAATGAGAGATTTGAGATGTTAGAGTTGAGGTTAGTTGAGACATAAGTGTTGAAATATATCGAGATGTTAGAGTTGGGATTAGGGTTATACTAAAGTACTCCGTCCCGTTGCATGTGGAATAATTTTTGTTTAAGCATGGCATGACACATATGTCTTAACATGACACGTATGGTTCGCGTGATTTATTAATTATTTTTAAAATTAAATGAATGTGATATTGAAATGTTTGAAACTGTTTTAGATATATGATTTTAACTCACTCTCGACTCATTTTTATTTTTTTGTATTTATTAGTTCTCTGGCTCTTATTCAACCCGACTCCTTCATCATCGGGTGATGTATTTGATTTGGTATGTAAATTGGTAAATCTTAGATTCTCCGCAGTAGTAATAGTAGATGTATCAGTTGTAAATTTTCTGAGTTTCAGGTCTCGCCTAGTTTTAATCAAGTATTTATGTAGAATGCTGTTAAGATAAATTGTGGCTTTAATAATATTAATTTGATATGAGATTTGTTTAAATCAGTGAGTGTCAGGCTTACTACGGGTTTCGGTGGCCTTAAGCCTACCCATTCCCTAGTGCCGGTCACGGGCCTACGGGTGGGGTCGTGACAAAATAAGTCCATGACAAGCCAAAGGCATGGTAGGCTAGTTGGTTCCAATGATAAAAATCTAAGAAAAAAAGAGAACAAAATAAACAAAGTGATAATTTCAAAATTGATATCTTGAAGAGCCTATAATAAAAGACATATAGATGAATAAGTAACCCTAGAAGAGGTTCAAGTGCCTAAAGATGATGAAAACAATAAGATCTCAATTAACTATGTCATTTCAAGTAAGAGATAGGATTGAAATAAAACTGTTATCGATAATATATTTGCATATGCAATAGCAATTGATATTGTAAAAGAAAGTGAAGACATTAAACCTAAATCCGTTACTAAATATCGACAATAAAATGATTGGCATAAATGGAAAGACACAATTCAGGCAGAGTTAAACTCATTAGAAAATTGTCAAGTCTTTAAGCTCATTGTTTTAACATTTAAAAGTAATAAGCCAATAGGCTAGAAATGGATTTTTATGCGTAAATGCAATAAAATAAAATAAAATTGTGATATATAAAGCATGACTTGTAGTACGAGGGTTCTCACAAAGACTTGACATTGATTATGAAAAAATTTAATTTTTAATTGTGGATGCAATTACATTAGATTTTTAATTAGACTGGCAAATTTAGAAGGATTTCATATGCATTTTATGGATGTCGTTATAACTTATATATGTGGATCACTTGATAATGATATTTATATGAAAGTTCTTGAAGGACTAAAAATGCCTGAAGCATGTAGCTTAAAACCTCAAGAAATGTATTCAATTAAGCGATAAAAATCCCTGTATAGATTAAAACAATCTGGATGAATATGATATAACTGACTTAGTGAATATCTTTTGAAGGAAGAATATACTAATAATTCAAATTATCCATATGTTTTAGTTAAAAAAATAAAGAGTTTTACTATAATTGCAATTTATGTTGATGATTTAAACATCATTGGGACTCGTGAAGAGTTAATAGAAATTGTAACTTATTTAAAAAATGAATTTGAAATGAAAGATTTGGAACGAACAAGATTTTATCTCAGCTTGCAGATCGAGGTTTTATTTGGAGAAATTTTTATTCATTAGTCAACTTATATTTAAATATTAAAATATTTTAATATGAATAAATCTCATCCAATGAGTGCTCCCATGATTGTTAGACACCTAGTATGAAAAAGGACCATTTTTCGTCCTCTAGAAGATGGTGAAGAAATATTTGGTCCAGACGTACCATATCTTAGTGATATTAGAGCATTAATATATCTTGCTAATTATACAATATCTGTTATAGCTTTTTTTATGAGTTTACTAGCAATATATAGTTCCTCACCAACTCAAAGACATTGAAATGGTATGAAATAAGTATTATGTCATTTATGTAGTATAACATATATGAGTTTATTTTATCCACAAGGCTCGAAATTAGAATTAATTGAATATATAAATGTTCAATATTTATTTGATCCACATAAAGCTGGATTAGAAACAAGTTACTTGTAGCAAGCTCTTATTGCTATATCATCTAATCATATGCTGAAATATGGGCAATTCACCAAGCTAGTAGAGAATATTTATGGTTGAGGTCTATATGATCCAACATATCAAAGAAATATGTGATCTCCTATTTGATAAAGAAATATTGCTTGTATTGCAAAACTCAAAGGAGAAGACATTAAAGGAGATATAACCAAACACATTTTGCTAAAGTTCTTTTTCACATACGAGCTTTAAAAGCAAGGAGTTCTAGACATTCATCAAATTCGATCTATTGATAATTTGACATATTTGTTTACAAAAGCACTCTCTATAACAACATTTGAGAAGTTGGAGAATAAAATAGGCATGCGCCGACTAAGGGATCTTTGTTAAAAGTCATATTGTTATGAGGAAGAGATTTTATATATTGTACTCTTTTTTCCTTAGCTTAGGTTTTATCCCATTAGATTTTTCAAGTAAGGTTTTTAATGAGGCAATATTATAGTGCAAGTTTTTACATGAATAATGTACTCTTTTCCTGCACTAAGATTTTTTCCTCACAGGATTTTTCTTAGTAAAGTTTTTTAACAAGACATATTCATTGTGATAGACATCCAAGAGAGAATGTTATGATAATATTTAAATGTTTGGCTAATATTGGATGTCTATCATTATCTCTATGGATAAATTTTCTTATGTAAATAGAATTCTATCTATGTAACCTTTACGCATATAAATAAGTGTTATAATCAATAGAAAAAAAATATGATAGCCTTTGTAGTAACTGTTAGCCTAAGTCTTTTTAAGACTTTAAAATTCCTAATTTTAATCTTAACAATTAAATTGAGTAGTTTTAATGTTGGCTCTTAAGTGCTTATTTTGAAAGAATTGTCTTTACTTTAGAAAATGTACATTTCCATACTTGCCTCCTAAATCATCATCAGTACATTGTGACCATGACATTCATATTTCTATAGTTGTTGTAGTAAAGACCAACCTCGAGCAAGGACATTACGACCGCGAGAAATAGAAACATGAAGACAGTAAACATACCAACCATTGTCGCAACTGCGATAGAACTCGCTATCTCATACCTCTTGATTTGGGTAGATCATAACTGTAACACAGCCATTGCGATCTCGATGTTCATACATGTTAGGAAGACTACCAATAGTTTATCTTTAACACGGTGAATTACAGAGTATCATGTGGATCATAGCCATTGTACCTTTAAATATTGCGACCATGATACTGGTGCCTCAACTGCGAAATCCTAGTTACGAGAGCAATTTTGGTGTATCAACTGTGATTGTGCTCTAACAGTGCATATAATATATAATCTGGAGCTGTAAGCAAGATAGTAGCCTATACCCTATTTGTAATGACTCTTTGGCTTTAAGGAGATACAAATACCCCCTCTAAAGATCATTTATGGTTGATCAAAAACCTCTAATTGTGTCAATTTATTGCTTATCATTTTTCATACCTCTTTAATTAATTTATGTCTATCCAAACTTTGAAAAGGTTGTTGTAGAGCTTCTAGTACTCTTATAAGGGTTTGAGTCTTAGCCAAAATACTTAGGTTAGGTTTGAGAGTTAGCCTTCAAGAAAAACTCTTATAAGATTGTGTGTGAGCCTTACACACAAGTGCAAGTTTGGTGTGAGCCCTAAACACTCAGTTGAGAGTGAGCTTAAGTAAAACTCTATTGTATTGTGTGTTTGTGTTAATAGAATATCCAGTTGGATATTGGAGATTGAATATAAGGTTAATTAACACCCGAACCGCTATACTTATATTCTTTATTCTTTACTCTTCTTAATTCTCTAAAATTTAATTTTTTAATCAATTTTTTATTCACCAATTTAATCCTCCTTCTTGGTTGATAAGGGCAAACAAATGGTATCAAAGCTTTGTACTATTCTTCAAGCTTAAGTGCAAGAGTCAAAGATCAAGATGGCCAACAAAGAAATTCATCATCTTAAACCATATTTCAATGGGTCTAGTTTTGCCCATTGGAAATACAAAATGAAAATCTACTTAGATAGTGATATGGTGGATGTGTAGGATTATGTAAAAAAGAAGTGGAAGCCTCCAACAAAGCAAGAAGATGGCAATGACATTCCTCTTGATAGAGATGAATGGGTAGAAGCTCATAAAAGAACAAATGGTAAGAACAGAGAAGCCATGGTCATCCTTTTTAGCTTTCTATCATGGGAGGAATATGAAAGAATTCAACATCTCCCTACCACTTTCAAGACTTTAAGACTTTGGAGAACTACCATGAGCGTACAAGACAAGTAAAATCTAAGAAGATCCAACTCTTCGTGATAGAGTACGAGCCCTTCAAGATGAAACTTGAGAAAAACATTACGGATATGACTAATCGACTCCCACCATCATTAACAACTTGAGAAAGTTGGGTAAGTACTAATAATTTATTGAAATCAATAACAAAATCCTCAAAGCTCTACTACTCAAGGACTATGTTTCAAGGGTGGCAAGTTGTCAACATCCATTTTCCGGATCCAAATATTGATGAAATTACGAAAAACCTGATGATGAAAGTTATAGCCTTCTTGAGTCTCAAGAGGTTGAGGATAGACGAATCCTAGTTAGGTTTGAGAATAATTAAGCTAAAATTGCTTTTCTAGAATCAATTTAGATCCAATTAGCAGAAAAAACTAAGTTTTAAGGTTGAAACGACTATTTTTACAAGTTCAAAGACTAAAATGTAAATATTTTTAGAACTTTTTTTCCCCCAAGCTAATCGACTCCGCGTACAGCAGAATGGGCTATGCACAAAGCTGATCGATTTAGCATAGAGGCGAATCAACTCTAAACCGTACTAATTGGCTTATTTCCTAATTTTGACATCATTTTATGTATATTTTGACTTTAAAATACTAAAATTAATAAAAGAAGATTCTAGAAAGAATTTTAGTGATAATTATTGGATTTTATTGATAATTATTTGAATTTATTTAAATTTGAAATGGTATTCATTTAACTGAATATCTAATAAAATTAAGGAATTTAATTACTTATTGACATTTATCTAATACATCTAGGGTTTTCTAAAATCCAAAGGCTATAAATATATCGTTAAGCCTTAGGTCTAAGGTTAGTGTCAACACTCCTTTTTCGGATTTAGATATATCGAGGGAATTACGAAAAACCTTATGATGAAAGTTACTGTCTTCTCGGGTCTTAGGAGATGAAGGACGGAGGAACCTAACGGGGAAATTAATCCAGTTGGAATTACCTTTTCCAAAATCAATTTGGACTCAATTATCAAGAAAAATAAAGTTCGAGGGTCAAACAAGGGATTTCACAAATCTAGGGACCTAATTGCAAGTTTTTCTTAAACTTTCCCTATGTGGACCCGATCGACTTTGCCCAGTGCTGATTAGTGCTTTTTCACTTGGGCGTCATTTTCTCGATGATTTTACATCCAGATACAAATTTTAGAATCCTTTTAGCGATAATCATGATTTTCATTGATAATTATTGAGATTTAAAGAACTAAATTTGGATATTTATCAACTTATAATAGAGATTATCGTCTCCTTTAGAGTTTTCTTTGAAACCCTTCCTCTATAAATAGAAAGAGGCATCTAGGATTTTGAGGAGGATACTTAGAATATACTCTAGGAATACACAGAGAGAAAAAGTAAGAGAGAAAAGAAAGAAAAATTTGTTGTTCTTTAGATTTAAGTCACTAAGAAAGAAAAGACTACTATATAAAGAATCATTTTTGGAAACTCTTTTTTTTTTAATCAACAAGAGATTCTCAAACTCTCTTCAACACTGGATTCCCTACCAGTCTTTGATTCAACTGCATCCTCATCACTTGAGACTCGCAAAATAATCAATTATAGTGATAATTTGAGGGTTCCTCCAAACATGCATCCATCATTATCCTAAACTGGTTTTTTTGTTCTTTTCTTTATTTCTTTGTTATTCTTTTAGAAATTTGATTAGGGTTATTATTTTATTTATGATTAGTATAATTAAATTAGGGTTTCTTGTGGATCTGCATGTTAATTGGGTTTTAAAATCTAATAATAAGAACACTAGAGTTTTAAATCTGATTAGACACATGCAATAGAATTAAAGATTAGATTTATGTTTTTATTATAATTCAGTAATTAAATATGTTTAATAGGATTGTATGATTAATTTGCCATCTTTTTGTTTATTATAATTTTAGTTTCTAAGGTTTTCATCAGTTCTTAAGATTTTTTATCAATTAATTGATTTTTATTATTCTATTTTATTTTTTTATTTTATTTCTTTTATATCTAATTAATTTTATTTTTTGTGCATGTAAAACTCGATTCTGGGGATGTGAGAAACACTAACGAATTGATAAAAAAACTTGCTTGGAACCCTAGAGCCGATAGGCTCAATGCAGAGTCAATTGGCTCTACATTGAGCCGATCGACTCTATGCTTTATGCTGATCAGATGTGCAATATTTTGTCCCAAATTCTAGTTTTTCTCAAGTTTGATGTATTTTTTATGTACTGTATCAGATTTTTAGGTCTTTTTCCTTTACAATTTTAGTTATAGGCCAGGTTGTAATAGTTAGGTTTATTTTCTACATCTTATCTTGTTTATTTTGCTTACTGTATGATTGATTAAATATGTATTATGTGATTGATTAATTAAAGCGGGCAACACAGACTTAGGGATAAAATTGGACCAACATGAACATTGTAGTCCAATAGTCTAAATAATCTTAACTGGGCCTAAAACTCTAAAATTGACGTAGACTTAGTGGGCCTTGGCGTGTTTCAGTTAGAATTGGGCTTTATTAGAATTAGGTTCACATAGAACAAGCCTTGTTATAATAAGTAGTCCATTAGGTTTAAAGGTTGGAAATCAAAAATATAATATGTAATTAGGCTAGACTAGGTGGGCTATATGTACATAATTAGACTAATAATTCCAATATGGGCTGGGTTTGAATAAAATAGGCTAGACCTAGATGAATTATGTATATTATTTGATATGC
Source organism: Ricinus communis (assembly GCF_019578655.1). Taxonomy (NCBI): domain Eukaryota; kingdom Viridiplantae; phylum Streptophyta; class Magnoliopsida; order Malpighiales; family Euphorbiaceae; genus Ricinus; species Ricinus communis. The sequence goes on along the minus strand of NC_063265.1, from coordinate 1,671,668 downwards.
TAGTGTATGAACTGCTTATGTTTATAAGGAATAATTTGTTAAACACTAAAATTAAAGACTAATATACACAAATAAAGAAGTTGGCTTCTGAACCCATATCTGAATTTTGTGGTAAGCTTCTCTATGGAATTTGAGAAATGCCACTTATTAGTAAAAGTGTCCCACTGATTACCCGAGTGGCAACTCCCATCTCTGCGCTAGTCTGAGGGACTAGTTAGTGTGCTCTAGATTAGGTTGAAAAGCCTTACAGTATTGTAGTCACTAAAGACACTTGGGTGCACGCTCGAAGCCGTCGCCAATAGCGGTGACCGCACTCAGAATAAGAGAAGCTAATTCTAGTGTATGTTTATTTTTAATTTTCTTATTTAATAGATTATTCTTGCATCACTACACTATTTTTCACAGACTGTAAACTTTGGTCTCTACAACCCCGATGGCATCAATTAGTAGTTCTTTGGTTCCACTGGAATCTTAGAATTGTGACACTAGCTAACCATCACTCACAAGTAATGAGTGAATTTTCTTCATCGTATGAATCCTTGAGTGGGGAGACGAGTAAAGGAAGAACACTTTTTACTTGTGGGAACCTTTTATCTTTACTTAAGACTCAGCTCATGGTAATGACCGTAGTAATCTCCCTTGGGAACCTTGTTGCTTGCTATATCATATGTTTTTCCTTATAAGTATCTTAAGTCCAAGTATTAAAAGGCTTGGGCCTAAAAATATGGAACTAGGCTCTAGGCCAAAATATATAGGCTTATACTTATACTGAGAAACATGACCTTATGTGTTTAAATATGCTTTGAGAGCTTATGGCATATGCATCGGGTTTACTATCTTCTATTGATAGAAAGCCTATACCTAAAATTCTAGGGAAGAAAGACTTTCCAGGAACCATGTGCGAGAGTAATAAGGTTGGAATGATGAATTTATACTATTGTGTATGCTAACCTCATTTTTGATCTTTATGCATTGCACGTGCATCTTACATCTCATGCATTACATGCATCATACTAACCTTTACTTTTTTAGCCATATAGATTATCGTGTGGGTTTGAAAAGATAAGATAGTGAAAGGTTAGAAAGAGTGCCTATTTCTCTAAGGATCATAGCTGTGTTATAACACCTTGAAAGACCAAGACGCCAAGCTATCTAAGAGATGGCCAACGAAAGAGCTAACCAACAAGATGCTGAAATTTTAAAGAATGTTGTCATTGATGATTTGAAGGGTGTGATTCCAGAAGAGGTCGAACAACTCTTAGCTGGGATGCCCACAAACCAAGCCCCATCTACTGCTCCTATTGCTGTTGACCCGGTTGTAGTTGCCGCTATTACTGCTGCGGTCAATGCTAATGCCAATTCTAAAGACCCAGCTAGAAGGGGAGCACCCTAGAGTTTTTAGGACCTTGATGAGTTCATGATAGACCAAGCTAAGAGGGAGACTGCCCTTGCTACTAAGGAAGCTATAAGTGATATGAGCGCCCAGCTTGGCAAAATGTAGGGTATGCTAGAAATCAAAGGTTTATATCCTACCTTGATTTTGAAGAGTTAGTTTTGCCAAGAAAGACAAGCTGCATGTGAAGTTCAAAATGCCCAAGATGAACAAGTTCAATGAGTCTGGTGACCTAAAGTTTCATCTAAAGCAATATGTAAACATCGTGAGAACTACTCAGCTAAGTAGGACCTAGATTGTCAAGCCGTTTGTGCTGTCACTTAAAGGACCCATTGTCAACTGGTACTATAGTATGGAGAAATCCACCAAAGCTGAATGACATGATTTATATAATTCCTTTGTCAAGCATTATGACTATAACACTAATTTAGAAGTGTCGATTAGGAATCTTGAATCTACCAAGTAGAAGCTAAATGAATCCTTATCTGATTTCCTGACTAGATGGAGGAATAAGGCGAGACTAATAAAGAATAAGCCTTCTGAAAAGGACCAAGTTTGTATGGTGGTTCGAAATATTCTTCCAAGATGGGTTAAAAGGTTATAGATGATGAACTCAAAAACCTTCATGGACCTGTACGATGATGGGCTACAGTTCGAGGAAATCGAGACCGACAAAAGAAAGAATATGAGATCCTGTGGAATGGCAAACTACTAGGCTGGAGGGAACAAGACTCTAGATGTAAATAATATGCAACAACCGAGGAAGTTCTCTGACTTTAAATAACCTCTTTCCAAGATTTTTGAGAGATTGGTACAAAATGGCATCCTCGAACCTACTACCCTAAAGAACCCACTAAACCCTAACACACTCAGATACAACCCAACACCTATTGTAAATTCCAAGCACCTGGTCACCATACTGACAACTGCATTCAGCTAAAACACGAAATCTAAAACCTTATCGATGTCGGAAGCTCACCGACCTTAACCAACCTAGCACTAGAAGGAACCCTTTCCAAACTACAACAATACACCAGCCCCAAACCATGTGTCCATAATCAACCCTGATTTCAGCGAAGAGGAGATCATGAACTCTTTCGTAGATATACCCCAACCCGAGCCAAAAGCCGAACCAGATAGCCCATAATTTGATTGTCAGAAAAAACTAACTTTGAAGGGTAAAACAGTTATTTCATCAATAGAGTCGATCGGCTTAACATAGAGCGGCTCTACACAATACCGATTGGCTATTTTTCGCGATTCGACACCGTTTTACGTGTATTTTCTACATTTAAACGCCAAAATTATAAAAAAAATTGTGAGAATTATTGCGATTTTTAAATATTTTTTATAATAATCGAATATAAAAGATTTAACTTTATTTTATTGGATATTAATCTGATAAAAGAAAATAATAATTCATTTTATTTTCAAATAATACTTATCGATTTTTCTAGGGATCCCTAATCCTAACCTTATAAATAGAATATGGCACCTTAGACTTAGGATTAGCTACACTCTTTAAGTTATACTCTAAAATTACTGATCGACGTTAATTAATTAGCTATACACAGAGTTTTTTTAGAGTAAGTCACTAAGAAAAAACTCTAGATTAGGAAACTTATTTAGTACGACACAAGTTTTTAGATCTCAAACATAATTGGATTCTTAGCCAATCTTTGATTCAGCTGCTTCGTTATCTTCTTAGACTCGCAGAATAATAATTTACAGTATTAATTTGAGGGTTTCCCGTACATCCACTGCATCAATATCATTTTCCCTTCAAATTGGTTCTTTTGTTTTGTAATTTTAGAAATATGATGTTTTGTTATTATTCCATATGTTTTATATAATTGGAATAGGTTTTTCTTGTGAATTAATATGTTATAATTTGTTGGATTTTGAATATGATAATAAGTACATGTAGAGTTTTGAACTTGATTGTATGATTTTATTGGGTTTTAAATCTGAATAGTTTAATGATTAGGAAAACATAATTAATTACTTGTGTCTATTTGAATTAGATTTCTAGGATAACATGATTAAAACTAAGAAGCTGCTTTAGAGTGTTATTTTCACTTTCTGTTAGTTTTAATTTCTAGGGTTTACATTTTTTTCAGGATTTTGATTGTTATGTTTTAATCGAGTTTTCTATCTCCTATGAATGTAAATATCGGCTTCTGGAAATGAAAAGTTGTAAAAACTCACGAAAAGAGCATTCAAGCCTCCCAAAGCTTATTTGGTTTTGTGTTAGGCCGATCGGCTTTATGCCCTTGTCCAGTCGGTTGTGTGCACTTTTGGGCTAAATTTTTGAATTTAAATGTATTTTTGGTTAGTTTATGTTATATATTTAGTATTTAAGTGCTTTTCCTTTGTTTTTAGTTGTAGAAAAAGGTTGTAATAGCTAGGCTTTATTCTCTGCATTTTTATTTTTTCTTTATGTTTGATGCATGCCAAATAATTGTAGAGTGATTGCTCAATTAAAATTTGGACACATAGACCACAGGTTAAAAAATTGGACCTAATATGAAAATTGTAGTCTATTAAGTTAATTAGATGGTAATTGGGCTTAACTTAAATTTAATATAGACCTAATAGGCTTTGCCATTGCTTAATTACAATCGGGTCATGATTAGGTTTAAGATCACATAATTAGACCTTTGTATAAAAAGTAGTCCATATAGGCTTAAGGCTTGGAATCAAAGGATAACTTGTAAAATAGGCTAGACTAGGAAAAGTCTTATACATAATAAATTAGTAAAATAGATTAATTAAATATGGGTTGGTCTTAATAAAATGGGCTAAACATAACCTTACATGCTGTAATGTTTGATGTGTAGAAATATAATTTTTATATTTATATGGAATAGCCTGTTAAACAATAAAATCAAGGACAAAAATACACAAATAAGAAAGTTTTCTTTTGGATCCATCTCTAGATGTGGCGAAGCTTCCTTATAGAATTGAGAAACGCCAATCAAGTAGAAAAAGCATCCCAGAGAATTACTCAGGTGGCGACTTTCATCTCTGCACTAGTGTTTATGATTAGTTAGCATGTTCCTATTAGGCTGAAAAGCCTTATAGTGTCGTAGTCACTAAAGACATTTGGGTGCACGCCCAAAACTGCCGCCCACACTACTGTTAGATGAAAAGATGAAAACCAAAGATCTTATCAATGTTGTTCTTCAGCAGAAAACACAAAGTTATGAAGCTGAGATTCGTGGATTGTTAAGTGAATATTATAGTGTGAATGAGGCGTAAGCTATTTTGAAGGTGGAGAGAAACAAAATAAATGGTACAAAAGATGGAATTGAGAAGGTCTTCTTTGTATGGAGATTTTTTTTATAAACACTTTGTTATTTGTCTTAATATATTTGCTATTGGAAGGCAAGAAAGAATTCTAGGCAATGTATTAATGCTTCTTAAGAGTAATAAAGATATGAAATTTTCTCATGCATTTCTCTTGCTACATTAATTACCAGAATTCTTGAATCATTCATTAGAAATTTTGAGTTCATACAAAATCTAAGTATCCCAAAATATAACCCTTAAATACATTATGTAATTACAATGCCTTAAGCTAGGCCTGTCGAAACACAACTCAAAAAAGGCATATATAATGCCACAAAATCACTGTATTTGCTTTCTGTCCATATAGCATAGGCTAATATAACAAAAAAAGTCAATAATTGTTTTGCTTCAATTGAACTTAGGGCAGGGAATTCTTGTGCATGCGATTGGTGATTATGTATTTGGTCCTCCTATATCACCCTCTTTTGTAACCATTGATCTTTGACTTCTTAGGTTCAGATCATTATCTTGGGTAGGAAATAACTATCTAGCTATTCTGCTAGTTGATGCTTGGTCAGTCCTGTTTGCTTGCCCTTCAGATGTAGCTTGTCAAGGGGAGCATGAGATGTAGAAGTTATTGTAGCTGTAGCTGCAACTACCCTAGTAATATACTGTATCCTGGTTTCTCTAGGCATCTAGCATAAAGAAGAGGATAAATATCAATATCACATCATTACACTTGTATTGGATTTCAAAAGCATACATTACTTACTCTGGAGTATACATTTTCAAATTCTAAAAAATTCTAACTTCATAACCTTGGCTAGTCTATAAAACAACATATGTATTATGAATTACATATACAATATCATGCAAATAAATGAAAAAATGTTTTAGTTAAAAATATTACTAAGTTCCTTTCTCTAAACTCATTAGTCACTGCTTCATCTATTGGCTTTCCTAGTTTTATCAATCTAGGATAAGCATTCTTGGTGCCACTCTAGCCTTTTTTTAGCAGTTGTTGTAGTAATTTCTTCTTTTCTTGGTACGCAAGGCTTATCCTTTGGTTTTTGAGGTGTAGTAGGTTGTGTATTCTTCATTTTGCATGACCTCTTATTATGAGCATATTGAAGACAAATTTGGCACTTCATCTTTATACCAATCCTAGGTAGTTTGTGGAGATTTTTTCTTTCCTTAAATAGGATATTTTCTCCTATTTTTCCTTGTCCTACCAAGTGGTTTGATGAACACTAGTGGCAGTATTGGATCCTCATTGACTTCAAGCCATTCTCTTTTACCATTGATTGGGACTAATGCATTTTGATAAGTTACTAAATATTGCTCCTTCATATAAAATCCATCTACATAGTTCACTGGGTGCTCTCTCAAGTAATGTATGCATGAAATAACATAGCAATAAGGGATTCCATTCAATTTCCAAGCTCTACATGGACATGACTTGTCCACTAGATCAACTACATATTGCTCATCAAAGAAACTGACCTCATACTTCCTACCAATAGTTGGTTTAATATTATAGAACTTTACAAGCTATTTGATCTTTTCTAATTTTTTCCTTATCCTAAGGCAGATTGTGTCTTTGCAAGCATTAATCTCCCTAATAGTCTCATGCATCCTCATTATTAAATGAATCCTTATGTCTTTTAATATTTCAATAATTGGCTTTGTCCTAGACTTTACAATATATCCATTGACAGTCTCACAGATATTTTTATTTATACTATCACACTTTGTGAAAAGCTAGATATAAGAGACTTACAAAACACATGTGGATCCTTTACAATAAAAGCTTCATAAGCTTCAATTGCCACCTTTAAGATCCTTCAACTTTGAATGGAACTAGGCCTCACAAGTGCTCTTTGCAACATCCCAGAATAACTTCCTGAATTTTAGTTCATTGTAAAGCTTTTTTCAGTTGACATAAATATGCCTAACAAAACTATGATGCTCTATATTAGGTGCCAACTTTGTAATAGTATTAATAAGTCCCTGCCAAAGCAAACAAAACCATCATACTAAATTCTGTCTATTACAACAATTTAAAAGATGTCAGAATAATAAAGAGAGTGAAGACTACCTTATGTTAGTCAGACATGCAAGACCACCCAAGTCCATCAATTATACATAGTTCTTCAAATAGAATTATGAAGAACCAAGTCCAAGTTTCCTCATTTTCATGCTTTGCTACAACCCATGCAACATGATACATTTTATTATTTGCATCTTTGCAATAGCAACTAGTAAAGCTCATCCTAGCACTATTTTCAAAAAAAGGCATAAAGACCTAAGAGAATTCTATAACTAGCCAAGTATCCTTTTTAAAGCACTAAACCCAACATAGAACTTCTAAAAAACTTGTCTATCAACAAAATCCAACTTAGTTTTAAACTCAAATCTTTCCTCTTAGTCTATTTTTTCCAGCTTAGCTTGATAAGACTTCAACTTTGCATAATGTTCTTCAAATGACCTTCTAAGTTTGTTTAGAGTCTTCCACTTGCTCTATAACAAATCATCAGGGCCATTGAGACATCATAGGTTAACTTCACATCCTCTTTCATGAGCTTATTAGAATAATTAGGTTTTCTTTTAAATATACCTAGGAACTCCTTTGCCAGCCACATTCACTTGTTTCTTGTCTATTGGTTGGTGCTCTAGGACAGTTGTGCTCGCCAATATAAATTTTAATCATAAATGTGTCTTCATCTTTGAGCTTACTTTTATACATCCTCTAACTACAACCATCAATATACCTACCATCCATTTTTTCCCACCACTTCTCTTTCATGTGATGTTATATCCATTCAAAATAGCTTAGGTCTAAATAGCATATTTGCATTCATTTACATCTTTGAATCTTAACCATATTCCCAACTCCAAATTCTTATGGTCACAGTTAGAGGCATACACCTTCAACCTAACTTTCCTAGACTTATGTGGACTTAGATCTCCTTCTTCACTTGACACTGGAGTCATTACTGAATCATTAGAGCTAGTAGATTCACTTTTATATCCACTTTTTCTTACTCTATCTCCTCACATTTAGTTGCCAACTTATGTTGTGAAGGTTTTGTTATTGTTGCAACTCCTTTGTTAATTCTTCTTTTACTATCTTTGGCCTTCTCTTTCCCAGTAGCTAGTATCATTTTCCATACACTGGTTGCTTGGTTGTCATCATGTGTCCTTGCCCATCTTAAATTCTTTCTAGCCTGATTGTCCTCTTCATCATCAAAGCTGAAATCACCATCCTCCATGCCATCGTCAGTATCAGCTACTTTAACAAGATAATACTCTAAGTCTTCTTCACTTTCATTGTCACTGTCTTCATGCATATCATTCTCTATATTCACATTCATAGCACCCACTATTATAGAAGCCTCAACAATATCCTCTAGATGAACTCTATTATTATTATCAAAAGAACTTGCTTTCATAGCTTCACCATCCCCCTCATTCTAACCTTTATCCCCTCTCGCATCTACTACGTTATCACCAGTATACTCAGTTTTATGTACATTGTCACAAAATCATTCCTAATGCAATGTAACATATCCATAACACCCCTATCATAATTAAAGAAACAATGCCTAGTACTATTTTTATCCATATAGGCAATCTTTAATATCTTAGCATATCCTAAATCTTTCAAATAAAACTCAATATCCAAATAGCTTATCCAGTCTGTATAAAAACCTTTCAGATCATTAATCTCTCCCTTAACATATTCAATACATATGTCATTCTCAGTAAAAATCCTTCCATGATGAAGTTCAATATCAAATGAATCCATATTGCATTGTCACAGAAACTATATTAAAGCCATGCAACTTAAGTCACAAAAACTATTTTTTAACAAATACTTTCATTAAATTATTTTTAACCAAACATAAACTCAAGTTACTTAGTTTCATCAGTAGAAAAAGAAAATTTAAAATGCAAGTAGCATGGAATGTATCTGTAGTTGTCAGTAATGGAATGTGAGACCTCAATCCAATGGTTGCCACAATACCCACAAAACCCAACTTTCGATTCTTCGGTTACCAGTACACCAACAAAATTCTAAGCTTCAATTGAACAACCAATGTTACCTTAGGAGACCACTATAACACTTTCTCTCAAGTACATACAAGCTCTCACTTTTTAATTTCAACTTTTCTATGTAGTTGTCAAAGTTAGGGTTAGAGCAGAAATAGTTTAATTTTTCCCCTTCTATTGTTATGCAAAACACACCGTTTTGATTAGTCAGCTTAGTTTTTGCTGATTCATCAAGTAAATTCATTTTTTCTCTTTTCGGGTTCTAGTTGCCACGTAAGCAACTCTCACCAATGATTTTGAAAAGAACTCTCAGAATAGTAAAAGAGAAAAGAAATTACAAAGTTGGGAGTTAGACTGCGACTTTTGTAACAATTGATTAAAAATAAAAAATATTAAAAATTTAAGAGTTATTTGGTAAATTGGTCTTTCCTTTTACATTATAATAAAAATAGAAATTACCTGAATTAGGGAGTAATAGGAATCGCTTCCATATGTACATATTCCCTCTCAATTCAAAACCTGCTGCCCCTTAGACTTGGTCCAGTCTAATATCCAACAACCCATCTTCTTAATTATAATTTATCGTTATCTCCTTTCTCTATGATTTTGAGGTCTTTGCTCATCTTCCTTCATGCTCTAGCTGAACCATCGACAACTTTTCATCCATTGACTTTCCCATGGTTGCATAATTCAACGTTCTGCCACATAAAAATAAATAACCTTTGTGTTGGGTTAGTTCTCTTAGTTCCTTATTTTTAACATAAATTTCTCCTTGTAAAGATCGACTTTATCTCATGATCTGGTCAATTTTTTTTTTTCTTTTGATACATATTAAAGGTAATTATCTAGTTTTGAATTTTGCATATAGTCTCAGCAATGATTTAACTGTTGCAGGTGGTTTTGCTTGGTTTATGCAGAATATATTTTGATCGCATCAGTAATATTGTGGTTCTACTATATATATAATTATGATCGTCTTCTAGTTCTATGGAATGCTTTTTGAATTGTCCGAATGTATTAGCTGATTATATCTCGATTACCACTGGTTTGAATGATAGTCATTTAGGAATGAATTATTTGAATTTTACACGATGTAACTATTTATATGAAAATATTGCTGGAGCTGTAGTGGTCATTTTGGTATGCATTCTCATGCTTATGCAATCCCCTACACTTGTAAGAATGCCCAACTTGGTACATCTGTTTCAAACATTTTTATTTTATTTACTAACTGAAAAATATGATCTCTTATACCAATTTTAATGTTATCATATGGATATAAATATTTTTTTGCATTTTAAATTTTTTATTATAAAATTTATTTCTTTTTAATCATTCAGTTTTATTTCACTGCAGTTTAGTTATTTTGGCAATTAAAAATTAACACGTCACCTTTTTTAAAATTATTTTCTTACCATTAGCTATTTTTAGGACATGTCAATCTTCCATTTGCAAATGTGATTAAAAATTGAAAAACAATTAAAATTAAATGATTTAAATGAAACAAATTGAAATTTTATGAGTAAAAAGGTAACATATTATAAAGTTTAACAACCATTTGTATCATATGTTTTTTTTCTTTCTTACTTTTGGGTTTCATTTTCGTATTATAAATGTCCAGATCTCCTAACGTGAGATAGGGGTGAAGCGTGTCTTAGTGACCGGAGGTGCTGGTTATATAGGTTCTCACGCTGCACTTCGACTGTTGAAGGATTCTTACCGTTGTCCAGATCTCCTAACGTGAGCTAGGGGTGAAGCGTGTCTTAGTGACCGGAGGTGCTGGTTATATAGGTTCTCACGCTGCACTTCGACTGTTGAAGGATTCTTACCGTTGTCACCATAGTGGTATTTACAGCTCCATAACATGGAAAACTCATGTTTATTATGTACGTAGTCTCCTATGGATGAATTTATTATATGCTATCTTGGTTGTCAGGACAACCTATCTCGTGGGAATTTTGTTGCTGTTAAAGTTCTTCAAAAGCTATTTCCAGAGCCTGGCCGATTGCAGCTCATACATGCTGACTTAGGAGATGCAAAAGTCATATCTACATGATAGTAATTAAGACTAACATGCATGTCTACATATGTATATACAAGTGTTCCATTTCTTTTTCCCTTAATAACATCTTAATTAGGTAAACAAAATCTTTGCTGAAAATGCATTTGATGCGGTCATGCATTTTGCTGCTGTTGCTTATATTGGTGAAAGCACGCTCGGACCTCTCAGGTATCCTTCCCTCCGTTTCGACTTTGAACCTGCATAAGTGCTAAAAGTAAATGTTAGGGGGAACACAATGTTTTTGCTACAATACATCTCTGGGGAGTGTTGCTGGCAATTGCTGTCTCGATCACAACATTTCATCAAATACTTTGGTACTTTTAGAGGCAATGGCTGCACATCATGTGAAGACATTGATTTATTCTAGCACCTGTACAACATATGGAGAGCCTGAAAAAATGCCAATTACAGAAGAAACTCATCAAGTAAGATTTTGTATCCTACTTGTGCATGCACCTTTACAATTAGGCTAGCATTATGACGATGCATGTATACTGTAATATAATTCACATTTTGTTTTTCATTAAAAGCCTGATTATTGTATCAGACCAGAGGAATAAGAACTAAATCATTACAATCATCTGGCTGCTCGAGGTGTTCATCAATGGGTGTATATCATTATATTAAATTAGCAATTGCTTTCAGGACCTTTGACCTATTCATCAATGTCAATTTACATTAATATTATGTTCAGTAGAGGACAGACACTGGATTTCGCTTGCTGTGCTCTCTCTGCCTGCTTCCTCTTTGTAATCCCCAGGAAACCTTCATCAATCATCAGGCAGGGAGCCTTGTGCACCGGGGACACTATTTTGATACAGTTTCATAGATAGCCGTCTGTTTTAGAAATGTAGAACAAACCTTGGCTACTAAAAGTGACAAAAAGAAAGAAAAAAGAGGATGAAGTGCAATTATATCTAGGACACACTAGAATTTTTTCTTTGTTTGAATTTGTGAAGTTTATATATTTGATACCTTCATTGACTGTCAATATCCAGCTGTTTCCATTTCCATTTTTCTATAAAACCCTCTAATTTGCACCAGTATATCATTTCAGAAACCAATCAACCCATATGGAAAAGCCAAGAAGATGGCAGAAGATATTATAATCGACTTCTTCAAAACCAATGGCATGGCGTTCATGATACTAAGGTATGTGGTTCTCGATTTCAAGTAATGCTGATGCTAAGTTTTCTTGCTGCTCGTTGTACTTCTTTCAAGGTCTCAGTATAAAGTGTTACAATCTGAAACGGAAGAAGACTGAATGACGACTATCAAAGAAACCTTGGTACAGAAAACTGCCTTCTGGGAAGTAAAATGTCTTACATTTTCCTGTTTTACATTCTACTATCGTGCAAAATTGAAAGGTCAACAATATAATTTAGAGATGGATTATAATTCATTGTGCCATTTAATTGTGGTATAAATAATGATCCTTTGTTGGTATCTTCAGATTAGCTAATCAACTTTCAACAGATGATTATATAGTGCAACAGGAGACTAGATAAGAGCAGAGATTGTCATGTTGACAATCAATTTAAATGGATAAGGGAATTTGATTTATATACTTCTATTTTCCAGATATTTAATGTGATTGGATCAGATCCAGAAGAACATTTAGGTGAATCGCCCAGGCCTGCACTATGCGAGCATGGTCGGATATCTGGTGCTTGTTTTGATGCAGCTAGAGGGATAATACCTGGACTCAAGGTAACTGCAGAACGAAAAATCAAGCTGTGATCTACAACCTGTGCTCAATTGATAATTAATGAATCAGGAAACTCAAGTTGTGTCTATGGTTACAGATTAGAGGAACAGATTACAAAACAGCTGATGGCACCTGTGAACGGGACCGTATTGATATAACTGACCTAGTTAATGCTCATATGAAAGCTCTTGCCCATGCAAAACCAGCCAAGGTCGGGGCATCTACAATGTTGGCACTGGAAAAGGCTATAGAACTCATTTGCTCTAATTAGTTTCTAATTCTCAGCTCCTTCTTGACCATGATACATTCCTATCAAGTCGATGTAATTTCTTTTTTTTTTTTTAATTTCTTTTTCACCCTTGAATTTATATTCTGAGTATTGTGTATTTCCCTTTAATAACAGGTAGATCAGTAAAGGAGTTTGTGGAAGCATGTAAGAAGGCAACAGGTGTGAATATAAAGGTAGATTACCTAAGCCGCTGGCCAGGGGACTATGCTGAAGTTTACAGCGATCCTTCCAAAATCAGGCGTGAGCTAAATTAGACAGCTCAATACATAGACCTTCAAGAGAATTTACAGATAGCATGGAGATGGCAGTCAATCTTTTTTTATTTAATAATATTAATATCCAAATGGTTATGATCACAGTAAATAATAATATCAATTTCTGTAGCCACAATGAGTTTTTATTGTGTCCCAGAAGATATGTAGATTAGTAGGTTGAAAAGTTATAGCACATTTGAAGAATGTAAGGAAGAAGAGTCTGACAGTTAATAGCTGCAACAGCAGCATACCATCTTTAGCAGTTTATCATACTGAAAATTGAATATTCTGAAATAGTTTCAAATATATATGAAACGAGTTGGAAAGGAATTTTTCCTTGTTTTCTCAGTTTAAAGTGAAGAGGAGATTGTTTTGCCTTTACAGATGGAAGTTTAGAGCTAAATGACATGTTTAGCTGAGAGTTTCCGAAGCTTCTGAATATGCATAGCTATTTTCCTGTGATTTCATTATTATTCTGTGGAACGCAGAACTGTACAGTGTCTATCATAATGCTTCCTTGAACATGTTAGGAAACAGATCAGTGTACACCATATTTTAGCAATTCAAATCAGTTTTGTAAGCCAGATCTATCTCAGCGTGGAAGTCTGTTGACAGTCCCTTTTCTTGTACTTGTATCAGCTGTTAATTTTCTTCGAGCACTCATTTAAAATTTATATATTGCCCAAAAACAAGTTGTCTTTTATTCTGAAAACCACTTTAAGCCCACTGATGCAATGCATAACCAAAACACGAAAAATAACTGCATTAAGAAGCAAAACGAGTAAAATACATACATTTATGTACACTAGCAGAAAAATTGCTAGAGGAAAACTGTATCTTGTGATGTACAAGAGGGTAATAGAATACATATGGATAAAAAATGAATAAAATATCTTGACGAATAGAAAAGGGTTAATGCACCTGCTTAGCCTGGTGACAAGTGAATATATCAACTTGAGTAAAGTCTTAAGTTCAAATCATCATCCCCTAATTTGTATCAAAAAATAGAAAAGGCTAAACAATAGTTGAAACCAAAATCCGACATTGCTAAGAAGTAACAAAATTAAAGGGCATTTAATTGTGGAGTGACCCAAACCGAATTAGCTTAGACTATTTGGGTGAAAGTGAACTTATTTATAAGCTCATTTTCAATTTGATAAAATACATTTCACTTGAACCATTTTGAATTTAATTTACACCAACACTTTACCAAATTGTAAGGCCAATGACAATTTAACAGTAATAATTGTCAAACTGAGATTTCAAACATGCGAACAGTGTTTCTCATTTGAGCAGTTAAGGTTTGTAGAGTTTCATGAATATCTGCTGATGTGGACCAAGTTAAGTTGTCAGAGAGAAAGGTATGTACCTGATTTTTCAGTTCAACCCAGCTGCAGCCCGGTAGCTTCCTCGTGCTAATCTCTTTCATTATTAACCTTACCTCCTGTACTTCACTCCATCTTCCTGCCTCAGCATGCATGTTTGACAAGAGCACATAATGTGATGTACTGTTAGGTTCAAATTTCAACAACTTCTGAGCAGCAAATTTTCCAAGTTCCAAATTCCTATGCATCCGGCAAGCACCAAGCAATGCACCCCAGACACCAGCATTGGACTTGATTTTCATTCTCTTCACCATTTCAAAAGCCTCATCTAACCTTCCCGCCCGCCCAAGCAAGTCAACAATGCAAGCATAGTGCTCAGCCAATGATTCAATTCCATACACCTGAGTCATACAATGAAATAATTCCAAACCCTGATCAATAAGGCCAGCATGACTACATGCAGATAAAATACCAATGAAAGTGACTTGATCAGGAACCACCCCTGCTAACTTCATCTCCTCAAAGAGAGTAAGTGCCTCTTCTCCACATCCATTTAAAGCATACCCACCAATCAAAGAATTCCAAGACACAACATCAGCATTACAAATGCCTTTGAATACAAGCTTGGCTTCCAGAATTTTTCCACATTTAGCATACATGGTGATCAAAGCATTGCAGACAAACAAATCATTTATATAACCACTCTTAATAACAAGATGGTGAAGCTGCCTGCCAACTTGCAGAGCTGCAACAATAGCACATGAACTGAGCGCACAAGCAAAGGTAGATTGATCAGGTTTCTTTCCTTCATGTTGCATCAGCACAAAACACCACAGTGCATCCAAATACATTCCATGTAGCATGAAACCCGAAATTAATGAATTCCAGGAAACTAAATTCCTCTCTCCCATCTCTTTAAAGACCTTCAGAGCTCTTTCCATTTGTCCTACTTGAGCATAAGCAGCAACCATAGTATTCCATGAAACTATGTCCTTTTTGACCATCTGTTCAAATAGATGGATAGCTTCATCCACTCTTCCACACTGTGTATAGCCTGCAAGCATAGTGTTGAAGCAAACCATGTCAGGGGTGCCTATCTCATTGAAGATTTGTCTTGCTTCATCTATTTTATTATATTTTATATAACCAGATATCATTGCTGTTTGGGCAGCAATGTTCTTGTAAGGCAATTTACTCAATGTTTTCCTTGCTTCATCAAGCTTACCAGCACGAACATACCCATTAATCATCGTAGTCCATGACACAGAATCTCTCTTTGGCATCTCTTCAAATAGCTTCTCTGCCTCATCAATTTGGCGGCTCTGAACATATGCTGAAATCATAGCATTCCAAGAAACTACATTTTTACTAGGCATTTGATCAAACAGCCTCCTAGCTTCCAAAAGCTTTCCCTTTCTTGCAAATCCATATAACATTGTAACCCAAGAAACAATGTTTGGCTCGGGAACTTTTTTAAAAAACTCCCAAGCAGAATCCAAATCACCGAGTTCAACAAACCCATCCACCATCAAATTCCATGAAACTACATCACGCTCCAACATTTCATGAAAAAGCTGTAAAGCTAAACTCATTTGCCCATTTTGGGTATACCCTGCTAACAT
The DNA here is from genome assembly GCF_019578655.1 of Ricinus communis. Classification (NCBI taxonomy): domain Eukaryota; kingdom Viridiplantae; phylum Streptophyta; class Magnoliopsida; order Malpighiales; family Euphorbiaceae; genus Ricinus; species Ricinus communis. The sequence continues at coordinate 1,655,671 of NC_063265.1, read as the reverse complement.
TGAGTTCCACGAAACTATATTTTTAACTGGCATTTCATTAAACAGCCTCTTTGCGTCATCATATCTGCCTTCCCTGGAATAACCGGAAATCATGGCATTCCAGCAAGCCGCATCTTTCTTATAGTTACAAGGAAGTGAATTCAGAAGTTGTTTAGCCTTTTCAAGCATCCCATTCTGGGTATAGCAAGTAATCATCAAAGTCCACGAAAAAAGGTCTCTACGAGGCATTTTAACAAATAATTCGTAGGCTTCGTCAACCTTATTATTGTGCAAATAGCCGGCAATCATGGTATTCCAAGATACCAAGTTTCTGCAAGGCATTTTATCAAACAGAACGCGTGCGTCTATAACTCTACCATTTTTCGCATAGGCAGATATCATGGAATTGTACGTAACAGTGTTCCTTTGAGACATTCCTAAAAAAATTCTGATGGCATCTTCGATCCGACCGCATTTACCCAAATGGGTAATTCTTAGATTTTGTTTAAAGGCATAACTACTTTGGTCGCCAATTGATATTAACCTTCTTTTCATGGCTAAAAATTTGGCGGGAAGCTAAAGGAGCATAGAATATATAGTCAGCCTCCAGACAGTGTTGGCTACTACTTTCAGAACCTCCAAGCAAATGGCCCCTGTAACCAATTGAATCCACCAACTTCTATTTTAACTTTTAAGTATCAAATTAACAAATTAGATATACTAAAATTCGTTTCATAAACTAATTAAACTAATATCAATGAAAATCAGATAAAGAAAAACCTATAAAAAGAAAAGAAAAGAAATGAATGAGAAAATCTTATTTTTTTTGTGATATTATTAATTTTCTAACTGATTACAACACAAACGAATGGTTATATAAATACTGTAACTAACAATCACTCAAACCACTCTTATAATGACACTATTCCTCTCTAACAAACTACACGAGCTTACTAACTAACACACTAACCATTCCTAGCATTTCCTCTCAAACTTAGGGTAGAAGGATTTTCTGGTCAATTAAAAATTTTAAAGATTTGGATGGAGTTTAAAAGTTAGAATGTATTTAATAATAATTCTGAAAAATTATGTATAAGTCAATAGGGTATTCGTTATAAATTTTTAAAGACTTTTAAAAAGTCTATAGAAATTAGAAGGTATTCAATTATAACCTTCATAAAGTCTTTAAAAGCAACTTACTATTAAAAAAGTCATTGACTTTTATAAATGTGCTTTTACATACTTTTAATTAATTTTTATGCATTGATATGAATAAAAAATTTTAAAATTTCTCTTTCACTTTCTTTCAAGATTTTAATAAATTTTTCTACAAAAAAAATCATCTTTTTTTTTATTCTCTTATATTATCGTATTCATTTCTCTTTACTATATTCCTAATCTTAAAAAAATATAAGAAATTAGATAAAATTTAAAAACTAAAAATTATTTATTAATAATATTTTCTTATACTCACACATACAAATAAAATTAATTTAAGTTTTTACTCTAATTTTGAAAGGGTCCTCATAAAAATATGAATTTTAAATAGTTTTCTAGATTTTATTAGAAAGACTATTTGGATAATATTTTTTTATTGGTAAACGTGATTATCAATGTATATATTTATTAAATAATTAGTAAGCGTGATTATTATTGTTTAAGTATTTATCAAATAAGTAATAAATAAATATATCGAGTATGATATGAATTTGATGGTTTAATTGGAGACAAATTGTAATATTATAATATATTTTTAAAAAGTTATTCTCTTAACAAAAAAATATATTCAAGTTGTGAGGTATTTAAAAATGATATGAATTTAACACAATAATAAAATAAAGTTTGTTACTTGTGTATGGAGTAACATATAACATTATGTTGAATAATGTTTCATAGAAAAAAAAAAGATGAAAAAAATAGTAAAAGCAAAATGATTAAATTTTTTTTTAAATAATTAAATAATAGAAAAATAATAATATGTGAAAATCAATAAAAGGCTATCAATATCTATAAAAGTATTTCTAAATAAAGTTTGTGAAAGTCATTCATAAAATCATGAACTCTGTAAAAGTCGAAGGTGTATTCAATTAAAACTTTTAATGACTTTAATGGAGTTTAATAGTTATGGTGTATTCAATAGTAATTATGAAAAACTCTATATAAGTCATGGGATATTCAATATAGACTGGCTAAACTTTTGTATTTTGCCTCTGTACTGGACCTTGACACAGTAGATTGCTTCTTAGAATTCCAAGAAAGAAGGTTGTCTCCAATAAGAACACAGAAACCCAAAGTAGACCTCCTATCATTAGGATCAGAGGCCCAATCAGCATCACTGAATCCAATAACATCAAGATGATTGGATCTTTTTAAATGCAAGCCATATTGCAATGTGCTATTTAAGTATCAAAGGATTCTTTTCATAGCTTTATAGTGATCTTCTTAAAGATTTTGCATGAATTGGCGCACTTTATTAACACTATAGGAGATCTCAAGTCTAGTTATGGTCACATACTATAAAGCACTAACAGTACTCTTATATAATTGGACATCATCAATTGGTTTAGAACCAGAGGCAGAAAGTTTGAGACTACTAACCATAGGAGTGCTAATCCCTTTGCACAACATCCTGGTCTTTTGAAGCAAATTAGAAATGCACTTGAACTGAGACAAGTGCAAGCCTTTAGTTGTGGAATGGACTTGAATGCCAAGAAAGTAACTAACCTTTCCAAGATCCTTGAGAGCAAATGGTTGATTTAGTTGAGTAATCAAGACTTGAATCTTATTAGAATTACCATTTGTCACTAGTATGTCATCAATATATACTAGGAATAAGTGACATTTACATTGGAAATTTTAATAAATAAAGACTGATTAGATTTGGAGGAATGAAAACCGAGTTTGATCAAAGCACTATGAAGCTTCTTAAACCAAGCTCTTGAAGCCTATTTGAGACCACCTTCTGCAACTTATACAAAATAAAAATGAGAAGAACCAATAAATCCTTTTAGTTGTTGCATATAAACCTCCTCTTGCAGATCACCATTGAAGAATGCATTATTTACATCTAATTGTTGAATCTGCCAGTTGTTTTTCAAAGAAATTGTGAGAACAATAGGGCTAAAAATCTCATTAAAGTCAAAGCCAGCTTTCTAATGAAAGCCTTTAGCTACCATTCTTGCCATGTACTTAGCAATAACGCCATCTGGATTTTTTTTCACTTTGAACAACTATTTACAACCAGTTGGTTGTTTGTCAGCATGTAAGGGTACAAGGGGCCAAGTATGATTTTACAAAAGAGCAGTCTATTCATCCATCATTGCAGCTTACCATTATGGATGAAGAAGAGCTAACTTAACAGTAGTAGGTTCCTTCACATTGACAAAAAAAATTGGGCTTATGAATCCCTGCCTTAGCCTTTGTGATCATTGAATGAGCATTACCAATAAAAGGAGCAACAGGTGCAGGAACACTGAGTTGCAAAGAAACTTGAGTAGAACCACCACCAGGAGTAGCTTATATTGAGTCAATAGTTGAAGTAGACTAACCTAATGCCATAAAGCTTGTAACAAGAGAAGACATATTTCTAGTAGACACAATATCATCAGTAATAGGAGAAAGAGATGCAATAGTATTAGGAATAGCAAAGTCCATATCAACAGATGGAATGTTTACTTAAGATGATGGTCTGAAAGAAGAAATAAGAGGACTAGAAGAAGGAAATGATGAAATAAAATTATAAAAGGATGAAACATAAGGAAGTGAAGAACATTTTGCAAAAGGAAATGATGCCTCATTAAATTTTACATCTCTAAATATATATAACCTGCTTGATGAATCTAAGCATTTATAGCCTTTGTGATTGAGATTAAAGCCAGTAAAAGTAAATGGTGTACTTCTAAACTGCAGTTTGTGTTTATTATAAGGTTTGGTACTTGGATAACAAGTGCAACCAAACACTTTCAGAAATAAATAATTGGGTTTTACTTTGTAAAGAACTTCATAAGTTGACTTACCATTAAGCACGGAAGTAGGCAAAAGCTTCATCCCAATACTTGAAAGGAACTTATGACTTTGCTAAAATATATAAACCATGTTCTAGTATAGTGTGGTGCTTTCTTTTAGTAAGACCATTATGTATTTATGTGTAAGGACAAGATATCCTGTGGTGAATACCATTTTCAATAAGATGGTTAATGAAGGCTCGGTACTCCCCTCCCTAATCTGTTGAATAACTTTTAGTTTAGTACCAAGTTGCAACTCAACATGTGTTTTAAAATTCAGAAAAGTTTGAAAAGCATCTGACTTATTCCTTAGCATATATATCCAAAAAAATCTAGAATGAGCATCAACGAAGGAGATATAGTTAAAGTATCCACTGCTAGACTATATAGGAGAGGCACTCCACAAGTTTGAGTGAACAAGATCTAAAGGCTGATGATATTTTGTTGTAGATAAAGCAAATGGAAAATTGTAAATTTTAGGACGAACGAAAAGGTATCACCTGAGACTCAACCTAAAGAAGAGCATTTTTGAAGTTACATTAAGGAAGCTGTTAGGGCATATAGTAAGTTAGCGAGTTATAGAGATCGATCCAGAGAAAGTCAAAACCATTTAAGAGATGCCAGCATCGAAGATAGAGAAAGAGGTCAAAGGTTTCCTAGGACATTTGTAATACATCAGTAGATTCATTTCGAAGCTCACAATGGTCTGTGATCCTATCTTTAAGCTTTTAAGAAAACATCAACCCGTTGTAAAGGATGAATATTGTCAGAAGGCCTTCGACAGAATCAAGGAGTATTTGATGAAGCCACTAGTACTCAAGTTGCCGAAGGATGGCAAGCCGCTTATCTTTTACTTAGCCTTAGAAGAGGAAGCTATAGGGGCAATGCTACCATAAAGCAGACCCAATGATGTAGAGCATGCGGTCTATTATCTCAAGAAGAAGTTGTTGCCATACGAGTCAAAGTAAAATCCCATGGAAGAGACATGCCTAACCATAATATGGATTACAATAAAATTGAGGCACTACCTTCAGTCTTATAAAGTGCAAGCAATTTTAAAAATAGACCCTCTAAACTACCTATTTGAAACTCCATCTCTTACAAAAAAAGCTGGCTAGATAGTTGGTGCTCCTAACAGAGTTCAACATTGAGTACATCACTAAGAAGGTAGTCAAAGGTAGGGTTGTAGCTAAGTTTCTAGCTCATAACGCGATCGAAGGAGATGACCCTTGAGATCTAGAATTTCCTGATAAAAAATTAGGGGCAATTGAGATCCATGAGTGGAAGATGTACTTCGATGGAGCCATGAATGCAAGAGGGGCAGGCTTAGGAGTAGTTCTAATCACGCGAAAAGAGGAGATATTGCCAGTGGCCAAGAGATTGAAATTTGAAGTGACCAATAATATGGCAGAGTATGAAGCGTGTTCATTTGGATTAAAAGCAGTCGTGGTAGCAGGAGCTAAGCATTTGATGGTCTAGGGAGACTCTAGACTGGTAATCCAACAAGCCCCTGTGGAATAGGAAGTAAAAGAAGAGAGGTTGAAGCCATACGTCAACTATCTTAGGACTTTAATGTGCAACTTCTCCAAGTATTCTTTTATACACTTGCCTCAAGACAAGAATCAGATGTCGAATGCACTAGCTACTCTGTCATCTATGTGGATCAATCTCTTGTGACTTTTAATGAAGCTTTTGGTGATTGTGAAATGGAGTGCGCCATGTTATCTAGGGGACCGAGTAATGCAAATTCAGATGGGACCAGAAAAGAAGCTATAGTTCTATGATTTGAAGAGATTCATAGAAAGCAGGGAGCATCTAGAAGAAGCGACCGCCAAGGAAAGGTACGCGCTCCAGATTCAAGGTAGAAACTAAATCAACCATGAGAAAGTCATGTATAGGAGAATGGTTTCGAGTATACAACTCCAATCTATGATTAAAGCGGAAGCTCAAGTAGTGATGGAGGAAATGCATAAAGGAGTATACGGGCCTCATATAAATGGCACAGTATTAACCAAGAAGATCATATGGCAAGGTTATTACTAGTTAACAATGAAGAAGGATTACATAGCGCTAGTGAGGAGATGCTAAGAATGCCAGCTATATAGTGACTTTAGTCACATGCCTCCAATTCAGCTGCACAAACCTAACGTATCCTTGGCCTTTTGTAGCTTGGGGAATCGACATCATCGTCCTTCGGATGGTCATAGGTTCATAATTGTAGTAATTAACTACTTTTCTAAATGGGTCAAAGCTGAGTCATTCACTACTCTGGGGGCAAGGCAGATAGCCAGATTTATAGAAAGGAACCTGATCTATAAATACGGGGTTCCACATCACATCTTAATAGATAACAGGGTAGAGTTCATAGGAGAGATAATGGACCTGCTAGCGTAATACAAGATTGAGTATTATAGGTCTTCTTCGTACAGACCTCAAGCAAATGGAGCAATAGAAGCAACTAATAAGAATCTGAAGAAAATACTTTCAAAGATGGTATGGATTCACAAGGATTGATCATTTCAATTACCCTCTGCATTTTGGGGATATCGGACAACCGAGCAAAAATTGACTAGACAAATGCCATACTTTATGGTTTACGGGACTCAAGCAATCTTTCCAGTTGAGCTAGAGTTGAAATCTTTAAGAGTTGTATTGGAGGCTGAAATATCAGAATACTAGTGGATTGAGCAAAGGTACCAACAATTGGCTTTAGTTGCAAAAGAATGAAAGCTCTATACCACATGTAGTTGTATCAGAAAAGGATAGTCAGGGCATTCAATAAGAAAGTAAAGTAGGAAAGAGTAGAGCTGGTGATCTAATGTTGAAGCATACAAGACTTATCGCATTCGACTCGAGAGGGAGTTCAGGTAGAACTAGGAAGGTCTATACTTGGTAAAGAAGATTCTGCCTATAGGTGCAGCTAAGATTTCAAACCTCGAGGAAACGAGTTCATTAAGCTAATAAACATAAATCGCCTCAAGAAATACCACGTATAAAAAAATAATAAGAATAATAGAAAAAATAGCTTATTGATCGAGAAATCTGAAAAGGCTGGTCAAGCAAAAGTCTGAGAAAAAAAGATAAAATAATCAACTAGAAAATCTAAAAAGACTGGCTAATGACAAGAGTTATATCGTGAAAAATTAAAATATACCCATATGTGCTTTTACAAAATGAATAAAGTTATTTAGAATTATTATCAAACATATATATGTTTATTTATCATTTTAGCACTAACTGAAAGAAAAACAAAGCTAGAAAATTCTAAGCAAAATAAATCAGATCTAAAAAGAAGCATAATTATTTTCTCACCTCTTCACATCTACTTCTGAATCAACATCCTAGATAGAGCAACTACTTCTCGAGTCCACTTAAATCGGGCAAAGCTAGGGGAAGTCAATATCTGAAGCTTCTCTCACAGCTAAGTCTGTAAAAGAAAAAAGAAATAAAAAGAAGAAAAGAAAACGAGCTAAGTTGAAAACCTAAAAGGGCGGCTTAGGCAAAAATAAAGTCTGCTAGGTTGAAAATTTGAAAGGGTGGCTTAGGCAAAAGAAAAATAAATAAAAATAGATTCGGCTGTATGGCCTTCTGATGCAGTTTCTAGCCCGTTTGGCAATCTTTTGGGTGCTTACTTGATTTTTGGTGCACACAAGCTCATACAAATGCAATAACAAAGAGAAATGAGCAAATTGGAACAAGCCAAAACCACATTTTATATCTTTAAAAATCAAAATTATACAAAAAGTCTTAAGTTTTACAAGTGATCAGACGAAAAATACAAAGGAAAGTCAGAAGTCGGAGTTCCCTTCAGAACTATGCATCTCGTCATCCGATTCAGCATCCATCCTTTAGGTCTAGAAGGCTGATAGCTAAAGGTCAGTGTATTGATCCGATGTTGTTGAGCATCAAGCTGATGCTGTCGGTCGTCTATTTGCCCCTGAATCCCTCGTGGTCCCTCTGTTGAAAACCTAAAAAGAGATTAGTTAGCACATTTCATGCATACATGCATACATTTTGCATCTCATAATTTATTTGGGTTCTTAACTGCCAATCTTCACTAAGGACGAAGAACTGTCTCCTTGCAGCACCGACCAGTCGATATACGTTCTCGAACTAATCCCTCTAAACCTGTATTTGGATATATGTTACTAACCTTTCAGGAAAAACCAATAGGTGAAAACACAGAAGAAAAGAATAACTTACATGGGTAAAAATGAACTTTGGCGAAAAATATTAATCCATGTCAAGTCAGCTGTATCACACTGTATGGGCTCCAGTATGAAACCATCGGATCAGGGGGGAGCGAGACAATACCTATAACCATGTCAGACATGGCCGTAGGAGGTGCCTCAGAAGCCACACCAGCAGAAAAGCCCATAACATGGGAAGGCTTGAAGCGTCTGGAGGCTATCCCTCAGTCGGCTCACGAGCAGTAGAAGCCTGGCGGACAAGCTATAAAAAATGAATAAAAGAGTAGTACATGACAAAAAAAAGACAAGAGAACCTAGGTGAATCAGGAAAAATACTTAAGCAATGGCATGATTGCCAAGAGGCACAACCCTTAACAGCTAAGGGATGAATGTGGTATAGTTCGTCAACTGGGATTGGATGGTAAGGTCCTCGGACTCGTCATACCCATTCAAACACTCTGCTAGCTCCTCCTTGGCAAGATTCGTTGTCTAGAACATAGAAAAAGGAGGAGATAATAGGACTCGACATTTGCTGGGACCTCGCTCCTAGCCGTATCCTCTCGCTTAAATACCATGCCCGATAGGCAGGTCCAGCTATTAGCATCCTCCTCTACTCGAGGTCTATCGCGGAGAGCATATAAGGCTCCCATTAGCTGCGCTCTCCCAACCAATCGCTCTGAGTCTGTAAATCAGAAAAGGTGAGTCACAATATAAATAAAGCATGAATATGACTAATGAATTGTATTTACCATGTCCCAGGTCAAACTGTTAATCAACATGCAGCGCACGTGAACTTGTGACCACTCTAGTGTAACAATCCTACTCGAGCCCCGACGACTCAGGCGAGGAAAAGCTCGTGAAATTCAAATGGGTTGTGAGTCCACCAAAAGGCCAAACTCCAAGCTCTAAACCTACAAAATAAAGATTTGGCATGCACAATATCTATATAAAAGGGAACTAATGAAAAGATGTCATATCACAACTTACGTGGATCACGTGCCAAAAACCGCAGATCCTCTTGCTATCTCGAATACTGACGTCCATCTGATCGTATATATATGTGAGAGCTGCAGATCCCTAGTCATAAGAAGAGACCCGATCCAAGTTCTATAGAGGAGATAGGTAATGAAAGTTCAACGAGTTCCCTGAGTTGCCAAACAAGGTCGTACCAAAGAGGTATACAAGAAAAGCTCGGGCCATCTAGTCAACTTCCCAAGCATTTCGAGGAATAAAGCCCCGATAATGGAGAGGGGTGCACTAGTAAGCGATGTATCTCGAGTTCTTGAATGTCGATAAGAACCCGAGTAAGTAGATGATGAAACACTCCCGGACATCGGAACACTGGTGGTGGATCGCATCATCGAAGGGCATAAGCGTGTGTTAGCACCCCTTTTTCGGATAGAAATATTGAGGGAAAACTGAAAAAAGAAAACCTATAATGAGAGTTACTACTTTCTTACATCTCGGGAAGTTGAAGAATAGGCAAATCCAAGGCTAGAGTCGAGGTTAATCCAGCTAGAATTACTTTTTTGAAATCAATTTTGATATAATTGTTAGAAAACATTGAGTTTACGGTTTTCATAAATTCAAGGACCTAATTTTAAGTTTTCCATAAACTTTCCCTATGTAGAGCCAATCAGCTATATATAGAGTCGATTCGGCTGTACATATAGCCGGTCGGTTGGAGAGAGAGCCATTTGACACTCCGACATCATTTTTTAGGACGACTTCACGTTCTGGATACAGATTTTAGAAGGTTTCCTTGACGATAATCATCATTTAATCGATAATTGTTTAAATTTTAAAAATAGAATGAGATATTTATCGATATTCCTAAAATCTATCGCTTTCTTTAAGATTTTCTTTGAAACCCTACCTCTACAAATAGAAAGAGGTGTTTAGGGTTTCAAGAGGAAGGCAAGAATTAAGATTTCATTGAGAGTAATATTAAGAGGGAAGAAACACTGAGAAAGAATCAAAAGAAAACAAAAGAAATTGCACCATCGATCATAATTAGAATTCAAAGTCTCAAGCCATTGAGAAAAGAAGGATTTTAGGAAACCAGCCACTTAAGAAAGACCAGTTTTGGAAATTTTTTCTAAATCACAGAAGGTTTCTCAAAGCCAGATTTGGCTCTGGATTCCTACCTAGTTTTTGTTTCAACTGCTTCCTCATCATCCGAGACTCGCAGGATCTAACATACACGGTGACAACTTAAGGGTTTCTTCCACCATACAGCTACATCAATCATAAGAACTTGTTATTTTGTTCCTTTTTTATCTTTTATTTATTTCTATATTATTTTCTCTTAGAAACATGTTTAGGGTTTTATCTCTGATCAATATGATTAGAATAGAGTTTTTTGAATATGTATGTTAATAGGGTTTTGAATCTCATATTACGAACTATGATTTTTTCTTAGATATGATATTTTATTGATTAGGATTTTTAGATTTACTTAAAAATATATTATAAGATTAATATTTAGTTTTACTCAATATGTTTTGGTAATTAAGCCTAAATAAAAACCCAATTCTTTGTTTTAATAACCTACTGTCAGTTTATAGGATTTTAGGGTTTTTAGAAATTTAGGTTTTTTTAGCTTTTGTAATTCTATTGTCTTTTTAGCTATTTTATCTCATTCTAATTTTGTTTAAACATGTGTACATGTGAAAATCGGCTTTGGAGTGAGAGATTGAACTGGTGAATGAAGGAGAATTGAAGAAAATTGATTGAAATGCACCCCTGGACTTTAGAGCCGATCGACTCACTATAAAAGCCAATTTTCTCTATATAGAGCTTATCAACTCTTCATTTGAGGTCGATCGACTAACCATGATGGCCCATATGTTTTCATTTTTTGCTTTTTTGGCATCTTTTAATGTATTCTTTGCCCTTGTTCAGTTTTAAACCTTTCTAGTTATGTAATTGTAGTTGTAGGCGGGTTGTAATAGCTAGGGTTTTCTTTTCTACCTTATTTTTTCTATTTTTTTATTGCATGTTAACCCAGTATATAATTACATGATTGATTGATTAATGGGCTACCTAGACTTAGGGCTGAAAATTGATCCAATATGAATTTGATAGTCTAATAGGTTAATCCACTTTAATTGGGCCTAACCCTAAAATTCAATTAGACTAGTAGGCTTTGATATATTTAGTTAGGGTTTGAACTTAGTTAGAGTTGAGATCACAATAAATGGGTCTTCTCATAACAAGTCTAATAGGCTTAAATGCTGGAATCCAAAGATCATAACATGTAACTGGGCTAGAATAGGTGGGCCTTATACATAATTGGTTAGTAAAATTAGAATAACTTAATACATATTAGGCTTAAATAAAATGGGCTAGACTTAGATGTATTATGTGTTATTTTTGTGTGCCCGTGTATAAAATGCTTGCATTTATAAGGAAAATTTTGTTAAACAATAAATTTAAAGACTAATATACACAAATAAGGAAGTCAGCTTCCGGATCCATCTCTAGACTCTATGGCTTAAGCTTCCTTATAGAATTTGAGAAAAGCCACTCATTAGTAAAAGTGTCTTGGTGATTACCTAGGTGGCGACTCTTATCTCCGCGTTAGTCTCGCTGACTAGTTAGCATGTTCTCGAGTAGGTTGAGAATACTTACAATGTTGTAGTTTCTAAAGACACTTAGGTTCACGCCCGAAACCGCTGCCTATAGTGGCGACTCCATTAGGGATAAGAGAAGCTAATTCTGGTGTATGTTTATTTTTAAATTTGTTATTTAATATATTATTCTTGTATCACTACACTTTCACACACTGTACACATTGGTCCCTATAGCCCCGATGGCGTCGGCTAGTGGTTCTTTGGTTGCACTTGAATCCTAAAATTGCAACACTGGCTACCATCACTCATAAGTAATGAGTGTATTTTTTTCGTCGCATGGACTCTTGAGTGGAGAGACGAGCCAAGAAATAACACTTTTTGCTTGTGGGAGCCTTTTATCCTTACCCAAGACTCAGCCTATAGTAATGACAGTAGTAATCCCCTAGGTGCCCTATTGCTTACTATATGATATGTTTCTCTTTATAAGTACTTAAGCCCAAGTATTGGAAAGCCTTGGGCCAAGAACATGTGGAACCAGGCCCCATGCCAAAAATATACAGGTTTTTATGCTTTGAGAGATTATGGCATGCGTGTTGAGCCTATTATCACTTGTTGATAGAAAGCCTAAGCCAAAAAACCTATAGAAGAAAGTCTCACCATGAACCGTGTGCGGGAGAAATAAGGTCAGAAGGATGCTTTGTATAATGACTCTATATGTGCTAACCATTTCTCTTTGTCCCTTTGCATAACACGTGCATCATGCATCCCATGTATCTTTTAGCCATATAGATTTATCACCTTTGGTTTGGATAAGACAAGAAGGGTGTTTAGAAGACCTATTCACCAACAATCGCGACAATCAAGATAAGAGCCTAAGTGATGGGCTATTTATATAGCTACAATCTAAGGCAGTGAACCTATCGATGCAAACTAGCACTAATGACGAGCATCAATGTCGTATTCTCGGGAAACGGTGATCCTAGAACTACTCCAGCGTCTTATGTTATCTAACCTTAACTAAAATTGATGAAGTTACTATTCTATGATTAGATGCAAGCTAAGTGATTTGCTAAATGTCAAACAATCTGCAAATGTTTAGTAAAACAATCAAAGGAAGAAAGCAAACCCAAGGGGACCTAAGCTAGTTGGAGTTTAGTGAAGGTAGAGATTAGATTGATTACCAATTGTGATTACCCGTAAGCAGATTCTAAATTGAATTCGATTTCCCTCTCGAGAACATCGAATTCCTAAACTTAAGAACCTAAACGACGGAATATCTTCCTAATGATTGATTTTAGGTTAGCCTTAAGATTAATCCACTGCTATTAAGAGTTGTTAATTCTTAATCTGGCTAGTTAATTACCCTTATCTCTAAGTCATCATTAATCAGTTCTTGCTATTCAAATTTCCAACTACTAAATGAATTTCTCAATTACATAAAGCAATCTGAACAACACAATTCACAATGTCTCATGAATAATGCGATATCTTATTAATAATGAAAGCAAGAAGAATACAAGCATTGATAATCAAAATTTCATAAACATTGAGTGCAATCCAATAACAAAGGAACCCCAATGGGTTCAACAGTTCTAGCTACTCATGCTAACGAATAACACAAAATAAGGAACAAACACAGAAAAGAAAATTGAAAACATGTACACCCTTCTTCTTCAAGTTAGATGAACAACCCTAAATCTCCAAATCTGAATAATGAACCTCAAATTGCCTCCTGAATGCCTCCAAATCCACTCTTGATCTTCAATGTGATCCTTGAACCACTGAAATCTGTCCTTCAATATGCAAAATAGTTTCCCAAAGTCGAATATCGAAGTCTGAAAAAAGGTGGCTCGCGCGCGTATTTAAGATCTAAAGTTAGAAAATTGAACCCTAGCAAAATAAATCGATTTTGCATATGTAAATGTCCCAACACAGTCGTGGTCAAGCCCGTCTTTGGTCAGGCGGAGTCATGTTGGACCTCAGTCCCAGCCTCTTCTCCCTCGCTAATCTTTGAGCCACCACGGGCCATGATGGAGATCGTGGTGGCCTCGAAAACTGTGCCAAAAGGTCACTTTGAGGGTCAAATGTCGATGGTTCAGCACGGCCAGAGTCCAAGCCATGCTCAACCTTGAAATACTAGCCTTTGCTCAATTTTAATGGATTATAGTCCGTATTCGCACGTATCTCCCTCAAATACTAATAATGTCCATCGATGATCACCTAAAACATGAAAGGAACAAAAACACAGGTGATTCTGGCATAAAACAAGATAACTATGCACAAAAATAGAAGTAATTAGGCATATAAATATGTGTGACACAATGCATATCACCAAGAAGTCCATTACTTTCAAAAATGGGCCCATGTGCAAGATATTGATACTATCAAGACTGTAATCATGGTTGACCTAAGAATTATGATTCGAGAGGAACTCCAGCAAGCTTTGGCTGAGATTTTCGAGAAACAGACTATTCAAAAGGTGCTACTACCCCTGCAACTGTTGCTGCTACTACTCATGATGTGGAAGCACATGGTGAGCTTCTCTAGAATCAAGATGACTACATGCTAGAAGAAGCTAAGAAAGAGTAGGTTCTTACTGTAAAAGCCATTATGGAATCTGAGATTTTGCAGAGTCTGACTAAAAGACTTGACAAGATGCAAGATATACTGAAAGATCAAGGTTTAGATTTAACCTTTAATTTCGATGAACTGATGCTGATTAGAGAAGACAAGTTTATCTCCCAAATTTTGTATGCTTGAAATGCAGAAGTTCAATGGAACTGGAGATCCAAAGGTGCACTTGAAGTAATATTCTACTGTCATGAGTACTACTCATTTGGCTAAGACCCAAATCATTAAGCTGTTTGTACTCTCAATAGAAGGGCTAGCTGTGAACTGGTACCATGGGTTGGAAAGGTCCATCAAGTCTGATTGGAAAAGGCTTTGTGATGCTTTTGTGCAATAATATGACTATAATGCCTACCTAGAAGTCTTTATAAGGGATTTGAAATCGACGAAGCAAAAGCCTAATGAGTCATTTTCTGCCTTCTTGACTAGATGGAGGAACAAAGCAATTCTAATGAAGAACAAGCCTTCTTAAAAGGATCAAGTTCGGATGATAGTCTGAAATATTCTCCCATTTTGGGTGGAAAAGTTACAAAAAGATGAATCCTAAGACCTTTGCAAGCTTGTATGATGATGGCTTACAAGTAGAAGAAATAGAAAATGCTAAAGCTAGTTGGAACATGGAAAACTTTCAAGCTAGAAAGATTGAAGACCTACAATCTGAGGATGATGAAGCTTCACAAGATTTAACTCTTATTTTAGACAAAAACATGATTATGCTTTTAAGGTTAATGATATAACTTTCATTTTTGCTTATTTAAAATTTATCTTAATGGTATTTTGCATGAGCATGTTTAACATTGGTTCTTTTTGAGTTGGTTTATTTAATTTAGGCACATATGACAATCCTAGGTATATTTCTACTACACATAATATAACTCTTAAAGAGAGAAAAGTGAGAGAACAAAAAAGAAGAGAAAGAAAATATAGTATTTGATATGAACGATTGAATTCAAGGTAGAAAAATTATTCAAAATATTAAGGGCAAAGTAAGAAGGTCGAGTTCATCCTCCATTACATTTATTACAACCTTGAAGTAGGGACCCTCGAAGATTAGAAGATATTAAAGATTGGTGCTCTAACCCTAAAATGCAATACCTATTGCATTTGACTCCAAAAAGAAATCTAAATCGAAAATGCAAGACCTATTGCATTTGACTCTAAAGGGAAATCTAAATCGACTTAGAAACTTCCATATCAAAAAAGAAAAAGAGACAATAAAATTATTATGCTCGAAGATGCTGAAACAAGTTCAGACCTCGGAGGTAATAAGTTCACAAGTCAATTTATATTATTTCAGATACTATCTTTTGAAAATAAAAGGAAAGGAAAAATAGAAAAATGGATCCTACTCACTAGATGACCTGTATAGGCTAGTTAGGCAAAATTTAAGGAAAAGTGAAGAAAAAATAGTTGACTAGAAAGCGTGATAGGACTAGTTGATAACAAGAGTAGTATTATATGAAATAGAAAATGTACTAGTTTGTGCGAGATTAAATGAACAAAACTTGATTAGAAATTTTATCAAACTTGCACATCAATTTTCATTTCTTGTGCACTGCTAGAAGGATAAAACAAAATAAGAAGTGAAATCTATGAGAGTTGAATAAAAGCAAGATCAATTTCTTTAACTCTCATGCAAGAAAAACACAAGAATTGGTAGCAATCAAGTCTCCATCAATCTTGACATCATCAGCAAAACTAGAATCTTTTTTAGCTTTTGTTCAAGAAGTCTTGTCTCAGGGGAAGTCTTGAAAATCAGTGGAATCATCTACAAGCTTGACAAAAGAGACTGCATGTACTCAAGTGACCAAATCTGCAAAAAGAGAAAAGAGAAAAAAGAATACACTAAGCTGAAAACCCAAAAGGACGGCTTTAGCAAAAATAGAGTCTGCTAAGTTGAAAACTCGAAAGAGCAGCTTAGGCAAAAGTTAAGACTTTAGCCTGCTAAGTTGAAAGCCTGAAAGTATGGCTTCAGCAAAAGTTAAGGCGTAAAAGTAAGAAAACAAAAGATATTTGGTTGTTATCTGCATGAGATTGTCACGAAGCTAATTGTCATTGCACAAGTATCACTACAGCCCCAAGGCAAAATAATTCAGTCCTCACATGCTTGAGTTAACTCTAGATATGCACGTCATGTCGTCACCATGACTTTCAGATTTCTTATATGCATCATCGTCTTTATTAGGCTCCATGTCATATGCCGAAGAGCAAGCGATTGAACTCTCAAAGTGTTGATATTGATGGGCACCAGAATGCCTCTATCGAAACTAAAGGATGATTTTTAGAGATATATTATATGGCATATATAGCATGTATTTCATGCACCCTCATTACTTTTTGCTTAATATAATCTATGTACACTTGTATATGTACCACTATCCTTTATAGGAAAATGAATAAGAATCTCGCTACAACAAGTGTTAATCTACACTCAATTTACTTTCCCAAGTGGAAGTTCACAAGTTTACATCCTAAAGTAGAAAATGATTAGCTCATTCCTCAAAGTCGAAAATCATTTTACTTCCCGAAGCAGAATATCATATCCCAAAGTGGAAGATCACAAGCCTATTCCTAGAAGTGGAGAACCAGTTCAAGTTCTAAAGAACAAGTGTACTTCTCAAGTGGAGATTATCAAGCTTACTTTCCAAAGTTGAAGATCATCGATTTATATCCCAAAGCGGAATGATCATCATCCTCGAGTAGAATACAATCAGTGGAAGATCATCAATTCACATTCCAAATGGAAGTTATCTAAGAGAATGAAAGGCATACTAGTCCAATACCTGAAAGTGGAGAACTTACCACAAGTCACAACCCGAAGCACAAATTACAACATAGTTGCCTTTCAAAGTAGAAAATAACTAAAAAGCTAGAGGGAAGTCTCTACAAATTTTTATCCTTGGGTGTAGTCCCTAATTCATATGGGCATGGTCCACAAATCAATGGGCATGGTCCCTAAATCATCGAGCGTGGCTCCCAAATCAACGGGCGTGGTTCCCAAATAATCAGGCGTGACTTCCAAATTAATTGGCATAGTCCCTAAATCATCAAGCGTGGCTCACAAATCTGACGGGCGTGGTCTCTAAATCATCGGGCATGGCTCCCAAATCAGATGGGCGTGGTTTCCAAAACATCGAACATGGTTCCCAGATCAGACGGGCGTGGTTTCTAAATCATCGGGCGTGGCTCCTAAATCAACGGGTGTGGTCCCTAAATCATCAAGCGTGGCTCCCAAATCAGACGGGCGTAGTTCCCTAAGTACGCAAAGTCCTCAAAACCCCAGTGGAGCGAAATCGGCAATTTCCTTATGGAATGAAGTCCTAAGCAGGTGAAGCCCCCAACCCAAGCACACGTGGCACCACATCAAATCATCAAACAAAGTTCGACCTTACGAAGCATGGCTTATACAGCTCAAATATCCTTTTATCGTATCCTTGATGTCTATAATTTATCTCAATTTATTTAACATATTTGCATGCTCATAAATTTTGATAAATCGGGGATAGCTGTCAACACCTCTTTTCCATATACGGATATCGAAGGAAAAGATAGAAAGCCCTATTATGAAAGTTACTGCTTTCTCATGTCTCGAGAGTTAAAGGAGAGGTGAATCTAAGCCTAGGATCAAGGTTAATCCAGCTAGAGTTATCTTTTTGAAATCAATTTGGACCTAATTGTCCGAAAAAATTAAGTTTGGGGGTCAAGACGGTAGTTGTTACAAATTTAAGGCCCTAATTGCAAGTTTTTCATAAACTTTTTCCATGTGGAGCCAATCCGTTGTATATAGAGCCGGCTGTACATAGAGCCGATCGGCTGCACATAGAGCCAATCGGCTCTACACAGTGCCAATTGAGATTTTGACACTCTATGTCATTTTTTGGGACGACTTTACGTCCAGATATAGATTCTAGAAGGTTTTCTTGACAATAATCATTGTTTAATCGATAATTATTTAAAATTTTAAAAATAAGATATTTATCGATATTCCTAAAATCTATCGCTTTCTTTAGGGTTTTCTTTGAAACCCTGCCTATATAAATAGAATGAGGTGTTTAGGGTTTTAAGAGGGAGGCAAGAATTGAGATTCGATCAAGAGTAATATTAAGAGGGAAGAAACTTTGAGAAAGAAGAAAAAGAAAGAAAATCAAAAGAAAACAAAAGAAATTGCACTATTGATCGTAATCAGAATTCAAAGACTCAAGTCACTCAAAAAAGAAGGATTTTAGGAAACTAGCCACTTAAGAAAGATCATTTTTGGAAAATTCTTCTAAATCACCGAAGGTTTCTCAAAGCCAGATCCAGTTCTGGATTCCTACCCAGTTTTTGATTCAACTGCTTTCTCATCGCCTGAGATTCGCAGATCTAACATACACGGTGACAACCTGAGGGTTTCTTCCCCCACACATCTACATTCAATCATAAAAACTGGTTCTTTTGTTTCTTTTTTTGTCTCTTATTTGTTTTTACATTATTTCTCTTATAAACATGATTAGGGTTTTTATCTTTGATCAATATTAGATTAGGGTTTTTTGAATATGCATGTTAATAGGATTTTGAATCTGATAATAAAACTAGAGTTTTTTCTTAGATCTGATGTTTTATCGATTAGGGTTTTAGATTTACTTAAAATATGTTATAGAATTAATATTTAGTTTTAGTTAATATAATTTGGTAATTAAACCTAAATAAAAATATAATTCTTTGTTTTAATAACCTACTGTCAATTTATAGGATTTTACGTTTTTAATAGTTTAGGTTTTTTTAGCTTCTATAATTTTATTGTCTTTTTTTAGTTATTTTATCTCATTCTAATTTTTTTTAAACATATGTGCATGTGAAAATTAGCTCTGGAGTATGAGATTGAACTGGCGAATGGGGGAGAATCGAACGAAAACTGACTGAAATGCATCCCTCAACTCTAGAGCCGATCGTCTTAAAATAGAGCCAATTGGCTCTATATTGAGTTGATATAATCTTCATACACAACCGATAGGTTAATCATGTTGGCCCCTATCTTCTTTTTGCTTTTTTGGCATTTCTTAATGTATTCTTGGCCCCTGTTCAGTTTTAGGCCTTTTCGATTCTGTAATCATAATTGTAAGCAGGTTGTAATAGTTAGGATTTTCTTTTCTGCCTTATTTTTCCTTATTATTTATTTTTGTTTATTGCATGTTAACCCAGTACATGATTATATAATTGATTGATTAAAATGGGCCACCTAGACTCAAGGCTGAAAACTGATTCAATACGAATTTGATAGTCTAATTGGTTAATATACTTTAACTCGGCCTAAACCCTAAAATTAAATTAGCCTAGTGGGCATTGACATATTTAGTTAAGGCTTGAACTTAGTTAGAGTTGAGATCACAATAAATGGGCCTTCTGATAACAAATAGTCCAATAGGCTTAAAGGCTGGAATTCAAAGAGCATAACTTGTAATTGGGCTATTATAAGTGGACCTTATACATATTTGGTTAGTAAAATTAGATTAACAACTTAAATACGAGCTAGGCTTGAATAAAATAGGCTAGACTTAGTTGTATTTTGTGTTGTTTTGGTATGTATGTGTATAAAAGGCTTCCGTTTATAGGGAATATTTTATTAAATAAAAAAATTTAAAAACTAATATACATAAATAAGGAAGTTAACTTTCGGATCCATTTCTAGCCTTTGTGGCTTAAGCTTCCTTATGAAATATGAGAAAAGCCACTCATTAGTAAAAGTGTCATGGTGATTACCTAGGTGATGACTCCTATCTCCGCACTAGTTTTAATGACTACTTACCATATTCTCGATTAGGTTGAGAAGCGTTATAGTGCCGTAGTAGCTAAAGACATTTGGTACGCGCCCGAAACCGCCACCCATAACATGCTAGAGAAATTGATACCTATAATAGCAGAAAATAAAAAAGAAGAGAGAGTCGGCTCACCAACCAGAATATGGAAGGTGTGAGTCATGTCCATCCACCTCTTAAGCAGAGCATAGACTGAGGTATGATCGACCCTCCTAGTGACTAATGGGAGTGTGGCCACTAACCGATGGAAGTCGGTGTCTCTAATTTTGGCCTAAACTGAACTAGGAAGCTCGTCAAACCACTAGCGCACACCATAGAAATTTTCGTCGAACTGGATCGACACCACATCACCCTAGAAGGTAAACAATAGGTATTTAAACATCACATGTATATAAAAAGACTTCAGAGAGGTAAGTATATGTCTATCTAATGTTATTTTTTGCAAAGAACCTCAAAAAACCTTTGTTTAGCCTATGCACAGTCGGTTTGCACTGTATAAATACAAAAAGCCAATCCGCACTGTATAGTGCCGATTGGTTATATGCACTATCGATCGGCTATACGCACAACCGATCATCTACACGCCCAGCCGATTGGCTATATATACAACCGATCGGCTCTACAGGCTAGGATTTCAAACTTTTTCTTAATTTTTCGCAATTCTTCATATATTTTGAGCAAATAACACCCATACCAAGTTTTTAAGTCGTAGAAAATGAAGTTTAAGCTAAGAAATTATCTCTTTGATGGTTAGAAAAGTGCGATGGGTGTTTAATTTTGCTAGAAGAGGAATCTTTTCTCCTTTCACAAGCCCAAGATCATTTTTGCCGAAGATTGGAGTGGAAAACTCCCAATTTAGTGCGACTAGGATGCATCCAACGAATCTAGAAGATGAGCTTGCCATTTTGAGATTGATTTCGTGAAAAAAGGTTAAGAATTAAGTGAGAAATCAGAGAAAGGTCAAAGAGTGCTTTAGAGAAAAAAGTGAGAAAATGGATAGAATAAAACAAGTGTGGATATAAGCCTACTTATATATCCAAAGCAAAAGGGAAAAAATGTCATTTAAGTCCCCGACTTGTAAAAATCAAGTTTTAGTCCAAAAGGTTGGTACAAGTATGCAGAAGATATATAGAAGCCCGATTGGCACCCCGAGGGAAATTTTTTTGAGAAAATTACAAGTTTGGTCCCTGACCCAGCAAAATTATGTTTTAGTCCCTGGATGGGCCAAATGCCAATATAGCTTTCGGAAAGCATTAAAATGAATCGGCCTATGCCCCGAGGTGAGAAATTTCAACTCAAGAACCTAAAAGTGGAAAATTATCAAATTGACCCAAAGCGACGAACTGTTTCCTAGAATGGAAAATAGCGAGAGAGAAGTCTCTGCAATCACCAATTCAATAGGCATAACTCTGAATCTCATGAGCGTGGATCCCAATTCAACGAGCGTAGTTCCCCGAAAAGTAGGTAAAGTCCTCAATCCAAACAAGCGAAGTCTTTAAACTAGGCAGGCGAAGTTCTCAACATAGGCAGACGAAGTCCTCAATCTAAGTAGGAGAAGTCCTCAATCTAAGCAGGTGAAGTCCTAAACCCAAGCGGGCATACTCCCCATTTTGAATCAGCAATCAAAGTGTGATCTTACGGGGCGTAGCTTCTACAGCTCACATATCCTTTTACTATATTCTTGGTGTCTATGATTTGTCTTAATTTATTTAACGCATTGCATGCTTATAAATTCGAAAAATCAAGGGCAGCTATCAGCACGCCTTATCTAGATCTAAATATCGAGGAAAAAAATAAAAAATCCTATGATAAAAGTTACTGCCTTCTCGAGTCTTGGGAGGTGAAGGACAAGCAAATCCGAGGCTAGGGTCCAGGTTAATTTAGCTGGAATTACCTTTTCAAAATCAATTTAGACTCAATTATCAAGAAAAATAAAGTTTGGTGGTCAAAATGGCAGTTTTCATAAGCTCAGGGACCTAATTACAAAATTTTAAAACTTCCTCTACATAGAGCCGATTAGGCTTTTTGCACTCCAATGTCGTCTTTTTCGATGATTTTACATCCAGATATAGATTTTAGAAGGTTTCCTTGACGATAATCATCAATTTTATTGATAACTATTTAAATTTTAAAAATAAACTCTAATATTTTATTGATAATCCTAAAATCTATCGCCTCTCTTAGAGTTTTCCTTGAAACCATATCTCTATAAATAGAAAGAGGTAGTCAAGGGTTAGAAAAACAATTAAGAGCTAAGTTTTGGTAGTAAGAAAAACTAAGAAAGATATACATATAAAAATATACAGAGAAAAACTATAGAGAAAAGAAAGAAAAAGACTATCGTTCTTGTTTGAAAATAGAAGATTCAAGCCACTAAGAAAGAAGGGTTTTAGAAAAAAAAGCCACTGAAGAAAGAATCATTTTTTGAAAACCTATTTATAAATCGATAGAAGATTTCTCTACATCAGATCCAGCACTGGATTCCTACTTGGTCTTCGACTTAATTGTATCCTCATCACCTGATACTCGCAGATCTACCAACTATGATGACAATCTAAGGGTTCCTTCAATTATGCATCCATTATCATCCTAGAAATTGGTTTTTTCATTCCTTTTTGTTTTCTTTTTATTATCTGTTTTTAGAAACATGATTATGATTATGATTTATGATTAGTATGATTATATTAGGGTTTTGTAAATATGCATGATTATTAAATTTTGAATATGATAATAAGAACTCTAGGGTTTTAAAATATAATATTTTGCCAATTAGGGTTTTGGATCTAATTAAAAACACGTCATATGATTAATTATTTGATCTATGTTTCTATTATGATTAGGTAATTAAGCATGTTTAACATGATTGCTTGAATGATTTTTTATCTGTTAATTTACTATACTTAAGAGTTTTTTTATTAATTTAGGGTTTTAATCGTTCAATCGACTCCTATTGTTTTTATTTTAATATTTTTATTTTGTTTTCTTTTATTCTAATTGATTTCTTGTTGGAAAAATACATGCAGTGGCGCAGCAGAAGCTCGAAACATTTTACATCTCATGGAAATTAAGGTTACAAGTTATAATTGAGGATTTAAGTTAAGAAAGAAAATAACTTTTCTTTTATGAACGTGAAGAACACAAAGAAAAAGACTACAACCTTTGAAGAGTAGAATTCGATTCTTGATTATTGATAATGTTTCTTTGCAATTGTAAATCCTATAGATTATCTCACATAACCAAACCTCAAGCAAAGATATTCAATCCCTGAAGATAAAGAACTTATTCTCAACTCTCAAGTTTTCTACTATGATAATCTTGTTATGATAGTAAGATATTGATGATCTTTATTCTTCTTCTTATGATAATAGGAGTAAGAAATTCTCTTATATAGTGTTAAGGATTCATAATCCTAAACACAATTGTACAAACACATGTCATTACAAAACTCTTTTATGATGACATGTGTCAAGTAGTATTGACACATGTCATTATAAAACTCTTATGTGATAACACGTGTCAAGCTGTATTGACACGTGTCATTATAAAACTCTTTTGTGATGACACATATCAAGCTATATTGATACCACGTGTCAAGCTACTTTCTTAACACATGTCATCATAAAACCTTTTTGGTGATGACACGTGTCAAGCTACTTTCGTACACATGTCATCATAAAACCCTTTTGGTGATGAAACGTGCCAAGCTACTTTCCTAAAACATATCATCATAAAATCTTTTTGTGATGAAACATGTCTGAATGCTTTCTCTATATATGTCATCATAAATCCTTTTATGATGATACGTGCCAAGCTATTTTCATGACAAGTGTCATCATAAAACTCTATTGTGATGACACGTATCAAGCTGCTATACAAATACATGTCATTACAAACTCTTTTGTGATGACATGTGTCAAGCTCCTTCAATATATAACACTTATATATTATACATTATCATTAGTTTGATATTTATGGACTTTAACATTAGAAGATGCAAGTGTTCCTACTCGAGGTACAAGTCAAGTCCATTGCCGTGTTTAAGTTGATCTTAACGTGTGTGACTTTCTAGATCCATTATTAATTGGTAATGGAGATTTAATATTAAACTTTTTAATATTAATTAAAACACTTTAATCAACTAAGCGAACAATTAAATAATTGTTCCTCAATCATTTTCATAAATTATATATGACGTCTAGTAATATATTATAATTATCCAATTAATAATAAAGGCATTGATCATCCATGAACTATTTATTTATGATTACTGTGTAATTAAATCCTTCCATTGAACAATATTTCGATCAATTGAGGATCATGGAATGGTCAAATCCACTAACTTGATTCTATGACCAAATCTAAGAGACATCTCGACTAAATATGATTAATACAAAAACTCCTTTTCCATTAATCATAATTATCTCGGCCAAGGATTTCTTAGTCAAGATGTTATTGAATCGCATAGGAAATTCCTTGTTGATCAACACCTGCCTCCATGCATATGCAACTAGAGGCACTATCTGGAAGTACCCATTCTAGGTATGAACGGATACCTAAAGCATAAGCTAGTTCCAATTACATATTCATGAGACAACTCTGCCACCTCAGGTCCGAGGATTAATTACACCATCATAACTTAATAATGAATAAGTAATTTAAGTAAATCGTCCATGTGATTCATTTTTTCTTCAAGTCATGTTCAGTCAACTCATATCACAAGTGACCCATAATGATTAACTTAGTAACTCATACTAAATGGCATGAGACTCATCATCCTATATATATATTAGTAACTCATACTAATCATAGGATTAAATGCATTATGTTGGTCTTTCGGATTAAAAATGTATAATATTTAATCCTACAACCAATAACTATTCTATAATATTTATTCTAAAGATCATCTGTCGCTCATATTCTCAACTCTTGAGAATGGAGTCTTTAATAAATATTATTAGACTCATTCAATAATTTTATTACTAAAAAAATGAATGATAGACAACTATTATTAATAAAATGACATTCATTACATAATAATATCACAATGTATGAACCAAAAAGTAAAAAAGTCTAATTGGCTTTTAGGACATACATCTAACATATCTTTGTCTGCGCATGGAAAATTTTGCTCTGGGGATGCAAAATACATTGAAGAATCATTAAAAGTCCAGCCTAGAACCCTAAAGCGGATCGGTTGTTCAAGCTCAGCCTCTATTTTTTTTTTTTTTTTTGGAAAATTTTTATGTATTTCGACTTTTGTTTAGTTTTTAGGTCTTTTCTTTTTCGCAATCGTAGTTGTAGGCCGGATTGTAATAATTAGGTTTTATTTTTTGCTTTTATTTTGTTTATTATTGCTTACTGTATGATGATTAATTAAATGATTGATTAATTAAAATAGGACATATAGACTTAGGGTTAAAACTGGATTCAACATGAATCTCATAGTCCAATAAGCTAACCAACATTAACTAGACCAAAAACCCTAAAATCTAAGTAGACTCATCAGGCTTTGGTATGCTTTAGTTAGGACTTGTGCTTCATTAGAATCAGGATCACAACGAACGAGCCCAATCATAATAAGTAGTATATTAGGTCTAAAGGTCGTAAATCAAAAGCATAACATGTAATTAGGCTAGACTAGGTGGGCTACATGCATAATTAATTAGTAAACTAGGCTAACAAACCCCAATATAGGCTAGGCTTAAATAAAATGAGCTAGACTTAGGTGTATTATGTATGTTATTTGGTATGCATGTGTATTAATTGCTTGCATTTATAGGGAATAATATGTTTAACAGTAAAATTAAGGAATAATATACACAAATAAGAAAATTGGCTTCCAAATCTATCTTTAGATTTGTGGCATAAGCTTCCTTATAGCTGAGAAACATCACTCATTAATAAAAGTGTCCTAGTAATTACCGGGTGGCGACTTCTATCTCCATGCTAGTCTTAGTGACTAGTTAGTGTGTTCCGAATTAGGTTAAAAAGCCTTATAGTGCCATAGTCACTAAAAATACTTGGTTGCGCGCTCGAAAACGCCGCTCACACTTATCCAAAGGTTGTTCTTTGGCCTATAAATACGCACATAACTCCTTCAAATTCTACCACAAGCACCTTATTACTTTTAGACCAAAAACCATGAAAAGCGCCAAAGCCCTTAAAACCCTAACTGGCGATGAGTGGATTAAACTTGGAAAATTCCATATTTCTTCTTTCAAAACAATGCAGTACACCAAGCTTGATTATGGCTTCCTTCACTCGGCTTTCAACCTCTAGTGCCCAAAGGATCATCTTTTTCGCTATAATGGGTAAGAGCTATGCTTCATGATTGAAGAGTTTATTATCATTCTTAGAGGCCCTAAGGATTCTACTCATCTTTTTGCTTTGCCAAAGCTAGATGACCCTTCCTTGACAAATTGATAGAGTGATTCAACATGCTCCTAGTTGAGATACTTTCCCATTTCGTTGGTGAATACCTTACCTTTACTGCATTGATCTTTCATTGTGAGAGGAATGAGAGAGGTACGCCTGCTTGGGTTAGGATATTGAGCTTTTGCCTTTATACCCAATTACTTCTAATTTCTCCTCAGGGAGAGGGAGATATCAAGATCGCTGGTATCATTGACCAAGTAGAGTGTGGAGCTGATCCAATTCTAGTTATCCTAGTTGAAACCATTATTGGGTTGGATATGTACAAAATTTATCAACGGTTTGGCGGTAGTCTCATTATCTTGCAGGTATGCAGCCAAATCTCTTTTTCTATTTATTCTTTTTGCCTTAATTTTTGCCCAATCCACCGTTTAAGATTTTCAACTTAGTAGACTATATTTTCACCTAAGCTCCTTGTAGGTTTCAACTTAGCTTTTATTTTTTGTTTATTATTTATTTTCTCTATTTTTTTCTTCTCTTTTTGCAGATTTGGTTACACAAGAAGCTTCAAATACTAACCATTCTAAAGGACAATGACCAAGCATTTTTAAGCTTTAAGGGAAGTCTCGTGAAAAGACCCAAAAAGTGTGAGGGCACTTTCAAGGCACAGAGGCACTTTTCATATGACCAAAATATTACAAGACCTTGAAAAGTCCACCTGACATCTTTCCAATCACATTGTGATATTTGGCAGTCAAAGTGTCATAGCTTCAAGAAGTGTGAGGGCGCTTTATATGTGAGCTTGAGACTGAAAATGCAGATGATAGCGCAATAAGAAGCGCGATGGCGCTTCTGGATGAGGTCAAGGCAAGCACGATGGCCATATTATAATGTGGAGGTGCTTTTAGCAATTAATATGATATCAGTAATCGTTGAGATGTCAACCATCCCATCAGTGCCATATGGCTGGAGCCATTGCAGCCCCAACGTCTTTTTTAAAAGTGCGAGTGCGCTTGGAAAGCACGGGGGCGCTTTTTAGGACTTTATGCAATTTTTTGCCAAGTCATCAATCTTGCAATTAATGACTTGGTATTGTCTATAAATACCCATTCTAAAGACTCTACAAGTAAGTGTGTGATTTAGGTATACCAAAACTCTTACAAATTCGATTCTCAACTTTCTACACTCAATTTCTTTCTTTGCAAAGTGTATTAAGTTGAAACTCTTTGTTTGACTAAAACTCTAAAGGGTTGTTATATGAGTTAGGTATTAAAAATACAAGAAATTAATTGTTAAGTGACCATTAATACTCAATGGTTAAGGTACTTAGTGAGAGATTGGATCGCTAAGGAAAGAGGTTTAGTATGAGCTTTGAAAATACCAAGTTATTGGGTAAACTTGTAAAAACCTAAAGGTTGTAATCTTAGAGATTATAGTGGAATACTCAAGTGTGATCTTGAGGAGTGGATGTAGGGAGGATTATTCTCGAACCACTATAAACCTTTGTGCCATCTTCTCTAACCCTTACTCTCCTTAAATTATCCTTAATCTTTCTTAATCTCTTGTGTTTTTAACTAAAACTATTAACTTCCACAAATTGAGGTCACTAATTCAAATTCTCCTTCTTAGTTCCAAGGAACAACAATCCTCTATCATCTCGACCTTCATAACCTCTTTCAAATCTTTCCCAATAGTTGGAACCTCGCTCCTCTTCTTCTAGTCATCCTTATAGTAATAATCATCATGAACCATATGCCTTGGCCTTCTTTGATAGTTATTGAAGCGCCTAGGCTACCCTCTTTGAGAATTTGACTCTATCTTCTCAACCCTCTCATCCATGTTGTAAAACCTTAGATTCAGGCGTTCTAAGGTTCCTTGAATGGATTTCATATAGAGCTTGAGATCCACCTCTTATGACTCATCATTCGAGATCAATCTGTAAAAATAAAGACCAAACAAAGCCTCACCCACTCCCTTGTGTGTTCACACTCAAAATTGGTTAAACACTTGTGTTTCCCACAATTTGGCTCTTTCCCGCTTTTATGCTCACTACTCTTGCCTTTTAACACTCTTAATCCTCACTTTTAGCTCTTTAGTTGAACTAACAAAGTCAAATCGCAAATAAGTCATATAGCATTCAAAAAGGACATAATAAACACGCCTATTAGCAATTCTAGAGTAAGACGTTTAGACAAAAAAAATGGGTAACAAAAAATAAATATTTCAACTAGGTTAAGTGGTAATAAATTTTGGCCAAAGATGACAATAGATAGGCAATTTCCAATGTGAAACAAGGTAGTAATGATAGTAAGACAATCAAAACAATAATTGATCCCGAGTGCTCAAGATGCAAATTTCATACAATTTTGATTTGACTAAATATGTGCATTTTTCTTTTCTTTCGAGTGAACTTTGCCAACCTATGACAAGACCCAACACACCAAAATGGAATAAGAATCCTAAGAAAGCTCAATCTGAACTACAAAGGACTTTGACCCAAAGATAATTTGTATCTTGAACCTTGAGATAAGAATAAGGGTTGCCCATTCTTTCCTCTTTGGTGTAGAAGTTCCATTAGTTAAAGGAAGCACTAAAGTGGCACCTTCCTAGAGCTTCTTTTTTTGGAAAATTTGTTTTCCCTTTTCTTTCTCAAGCCTAAAGTGTGCCATGGCTTGAATACGCCTAAAAACAAGCCCAAATGATCATGCAAGGTTTGGCCAAGCTTGGGCTTGATATTTTCTTGCATTTATCCATCATGACTTACCCTAAATCCACCAATCTTATACATCCATATTTTTTTTCATAATTGGATCTTCCACTAAGGCATTTGACATTGGAATTGTATTAATTTTCCTAAATAAGGCAAATTGATTTCTTTCATATAATCTTGCCATACACAAAATCTCAAGCGATTTAAAAGATTTAATTATTCTTATTGGATCCGCATCAGGTGGTCTTCAGGATGTAATGGGTGTCACCCCTAAATCAAAGCTAGAAGATTCTGCATCTTCTACCTTGAAGGGTGGTCTTTGAGATGTCACGGCCTACAAAGTGTAGCTTTTACAGCTTATATATGTTTTTTTATCATATTCTTAATGTCTATAATTTGTCTCAAATTATTTAACCATGAATATGTTTTTAAATCTCGACAGACTGGGGGCAAACTGTAAGCACCCATTTTCCGAATCTAAATATCGAGAGAATTATGAAAAATCCAATGACGAAAGTTCATGCTTCTCCCGAGTCTCATAGAGTTGAGAAAAGTCAAATTATGGTTAGGGTTATAAGTAAATGAGCTAAATATTACTATTTGAAATCAATTAGACTAAATTGACCATAAAATTTAAGTTTTAAGGTCAAAATTGAATAAATTGTAAAGTCTAGGGACTAAATTTTGAAAAAATCCAAAATTTGCTAACCTAGAGCCGTTGGCTCTAGGTATAGTGATTGACTATACACATGTTATCGGCTCTACGTAGTGTCAATTGGTCCAAAACTCGAATTCTTAAGTCATGTTTTGTTATTTTTTGATTTTAAACATCTATAATTACTAAAATGTATTTTCTAGAAGATTTTTATCGATAATTATTTTTTATAATTAAATATATTTTTATTGATAATTTTTATCTTAAAGTCTATATTTATTGTTTAAAAAGAGTTTTGACAAATTCTTTTAATTATTAATAATTCCTTGGAATTATCAATAATTAAAAGGTGATTATCTTGGTCTCTAAGGTTTCCATCATCCTTCACTATAAATATAAAAGGAAACCCTAAGCCAAGGGTTGGTAACTATCATTTGACAACTCTTGGCAGACAGAACTATCGATAAGTTGGCATACGTACTATGACTTTCCAAAAGCAAACATAAAATCCTAAAACATTATGGATTCCTACCCTATTTTTGAATCAATCTCCTCCTCTACTCTTGATACTCAAGAATCTGTAAAATACGGTGACAACTTGAGAGTTCTTCTATCCATCTTATCATGTTCTTTTCTTTGTTGTGATTTTCTTGTTCTTAGCTTGCATGTTTAGGATTTGCTCTTCGTCTTTTTTTTTTTTTGCTTTTGCTACTTAGATCTAAATCCATTATTTTTTTTATAGAAATCTTGTTTTAGAAACAGATTTGCATGTCTATGGTTTAAATTTGATAATCTTGATGCTAATTGATTATATTTGCATGTTGCGATGATTGATTTAATAAGTTTGTCATAATTTTTATTAGATTTATATTGTTCTTATTATATGGCCATGTGAGATTTTTAAATCTGATGACTTCTGTGAGTTTACATTATTAGATCTAAGTTTTTTGCCATATTTCTTATTAGACTCACATCATTAGGCTTTGAATTTTTTACTTTCAATAGTTTGGATAAAATTGCTATATTTAGTGAGTATGTCTTACTATAAGTTTGTTCAAAATCTAATTGTGTTGCTTTGCCCTAGGTTTATTTACATATTTTGTTACATTTTACGCATAATGTATTAACCATTATTTTTGTATTTTTATGCATGTAGCTTGGTTATTTGGGAGTTTGGAGCTTCTGTTTGTTGAATTAGCCTAGGAACAACCTTAGAGCCAATCAACTCTATGACATAGCTAATCGGCTGTTCGTCCGTTAGTTGCCCATTTTATTGATTTCCTCAATTTTCTCTTGTTTATACATATTTTCGTTAAATTTAAGTTAATTAGTTGTAGGAGGGGTTGTAATAGCTTTGCTTTTCTTGCTTTATTTTAATTCTGCTTATATTTTTATGATTTGCAAGTGATGGACAAATGCCTACTTATTTGATTGATAATTAAAAAAAAATTCATCTAGTTTTATACTTTAAAATTTAGACTTTGACATGCAATTTGCAGCCTATTAGGTTAACAAGATGGTAATTGGGTCTAATTATAAAATTCAACTAGATTCAAGTGAGCTTTATCATGCTTAATTAATAAATTAACTCATTTAGACTTAGGAAGTAAAAACATGCCTTTGCATGTAAAAAGTAGCCTATTAGATTAATGAGATGGTAACTTGGCCTAATTATAAAATTCAACTAGATTTAGGTGAGTTTTGCATGCTTAATTAATAAATTAACCTATTTTAATTTAGGAAGTAAAAACATGCCTTTGTATGTAAAAAGTAGCTCATTTAGGATTAAAGGTTGATAACTTGGACTTAACATATGAAACTCGGCTAGACTAAGTAGACCTTTGTATATAATTGAGTAGTTAATTAGGTTAATCAATAAAGTAGAAATAGGGCTAGCTTAATAAAATGGGTTAGAATTAAGTAGATCTAACATGTTGTATTTTTTATGTACAGAAAAAATTATGTTGCATTTATAGAGAATAAATTTTTAATTAATAAAACTAAGGGTAGGAATATATAAATCAGAAAGTTAGTTTCTAGATCCATCTCTAGATGTGGCAAACATTTTTTATAAAATCTAGTTATGCCACGTAAAAGTAGAAATGTCCTGGTGACTTATCCATGTAGTAACTTCCTTTCTTTGCGCTAATTTCTGTAACTATTTAGCGTATTTCCAATTAAATTGAAAAGCCTTGCAGTGCTGTGACCGTTAGAATACTTGTGTGAACTCTCGAAACCCATGCTCACAACTACCTTGACACTTTTTATATACTTTTTATATGCTTATAATATATTTTGATGATACCTTTGTATTTTTGAAATAAATTTGGTATAAATTATATACTCAGTATATAGTTGGAGTATATTATATACTATTAACCATGAGTTTAGAAAATTATTGTCATTCGATATAAGAATATTTATTACTTATCTTATATTTTATTTCCAATATCCATCCATATCTATTTAAAAGATATAAATTTAAAGAATTTGAATGGAGAAAATTTAATAAGAATCAGAAAATCATATACTTTAAATAAACTCATTAACTATATAGTATATACTATTTACTGAGCACCTTAAAATCTTATTGGTTACTTGCATTCAAATTCTGCCATATGTATTTTACTAAAAAATATAAAATA
The DNA here is from genome assembly GCF_019578655.1 of Ricinus communis. Classification (NCBI taxonomy): domain Eukaryota; kingdom Viridiplantae; phylum Streptophyta; class Magnoliopsida; order Malpighiales; family Euphorbiaceae; genus Ricinus; species Ricinus communis. The sequence goes on along the minus strand of NC_063265.1, from coordinate 1,623,118 downwards.
AAAGAATACATTATATATAAAGGAGAAAAATTATCTCATGATGCATTATTAATGCTCTTTCACTATGCGACTCCCTCTAAATCTTTATTAAACCCCTATTTAATTAGATTAATTCATATGTTAAACATCACCTAATTGCAACAAATTATGGTTCACGTAGCAAAGAATAAAAGAGTATGAAATAGTCAATTTTTCATGACAATTTTGGTTCCTCTAGTAAAGGATAAAAGAGCTATTGTTTTCGAAGAGACATCACGTTTTATTTACAACCAATTACTCTTGCTCACAGTAATATAAATGTCCAGTCCACTTTAGCTCAAATACACTCTGTATTACCTTAATGTTTTCTAGTTGAGGGGTAATGGATTCATGAATTTCATGGATTATGAAACTAGATGAAAGTTTGTCGCAAATTTAAAAATTTACTTAGTAAAGTCTTGTGAATGAATCTTTTAGAATGTAGGATTTGGATCTTGTTGATTGTAAAAAAGAAAAAGAAATAAAGATGCACTAGAAAGAATCTTTATTAGCAAGTGGAAAAAGTGATTAAGTTTTAAAAGGAAAATTACTTAATAAAGATCTTGGGAATGAACTTTTTGAAACGAAGGATTTGAGTCTTGTTGATTATAAAAAAGAGAATAAAAATGATAAAAGAAAAAAGATTAAAAAAAAGTAAAAAGTATTATGTATTGAAAATAGTGGTGGCTGAAGATATACATTTTTACTTTTGACATATAAAAGTTATTTTATAATCTGATGTATAAAAGCTATTTTGAGATCTGGCGCATAAATATTAATTGATTTTATTTCTTAGACATCTGTGTGGTGATCTTAAAAAGAATATGCTAATTTTGTAACACTAGGAATCTAAACGTTTCTAAAGTCAAATTTCAGGGGTTAATTTGTTATTATCACTATTATAAAAGCTGATTTTTAGATTGAGATTGAAAAACAAAACATCAGACGCATTTGAGTTGATTGGTTAAAAGGAAAGACCGAAGAGACAGAGATGCATCGAGTGGTAGAAGAGGAAGATGAGGAACGCAGTCGTCAAAGGAAGATGGAAGAGGCTCTCGAAGTCAAATCCCTCCGCCGGATTATTAGTGCCTATCTCAAGTATACGTCTATCTCTATTTCTTTTTCTTATTTTTTTTTTTCTTAACTTTCAAATTTTTCTCTTTGCTTTTGGCTTTGGCATTTTTGAAGCAAATTCTACCCATGAATTTGGCAAATGTAAAGATGGTGGCTTGTTGCTTAGAGGGCGCTGTTCTGTTTGAAAGAGATATTTTAGTCTATTTAAAATTCTTATGCTTAAATAATGTTTATATATATGTGTGTATTAATATTTTTGTTTTAAGATATACTGATATTTCATTTGGGTTTCTTATGCAGCTATCCAGATGCTGCAGAAGAGGATGTAAAAAGATATGAAAGATCTTTCAAAAAGCTTCCACCTGCTCACAAGGTTAAGATTTTATTTTTTGTTTCTTTGACCACTTTACTAATTCATTTGCTTAACAAGCTGAAAATTAAAATAATGATATTAGAATTATTCAGTTATATATTTAAGCCAGTATATGAAAGTTATCAAGTCATAAGAGAACTTAGAGTTTTGCCAAACGATATCAAAGTGAACCAATTATAACTGTAGATTGCAAATTGATGTCAAAGTTGACCTAGGAGGCTGGCTTGTTTGGTGGATCTTTTGAGGTGCTTGCGTCTGTGAGCATATGTGGAGTGTGTTTCACTTATATCTTAATTTTGCATATGTATCTGCATTTGCTTGTGTAGTAATACCTGCTTTAGTTTATTTTGGGCTTCCAATGTTACCCATCCCCCAAAACCAGTAATCAGTTATCTTGATATATAACCAGATAAAGACTTTATAAAAAAATGCATAAAATTTGACAAGTAAAACATGAGTTTATTTAATTGAGAATTACATCAAAACATTCCTATAACTGCATCATTTTGACCTTCATGATTCTACATCACTATGTGATCTGAAGAATCTGCTCCTAGCATATGGCATTTGAAGAGAAGGGATATTGAACTTGAATCTTAGTTTTAAATGGAGTTTGTTACACAAACTTGTTTAGGTACTTGTGGATTATCTGGCATTGATAAATTGTATGAACTGTTGTCAAATTATTCTCCTTTCTGTACTGGATAATTCTCCTTCTTCATTTGCACATCTTTTGATTAGCTTGTATATTTGTAGGATAAAGCTTTCTGCTACAACTAGTCAGCTGTTATATGATCCAAGTCCTTGTGAACTAACAGTTTATGCATATTCCTACCCAATATCTTAAGCAGCAAGTATAACCATCAATTCTAGGTCACTTTGTGGCATGTGCTTCATGTTGCCAGGTCTCCAGTAATTATGTTGTGGATTATTGGGATAAGCATTTCTGTTTCTTCTAAGATACGTAGCTTGAATGATTAGAATAATATGCACACCATTAATCCGCCAAGTATTTCACTTTTATATCCATTCCTGGTGTTTCTTGTGTTTTACAATCACCATGTATAACAAGGTGCTACTTTCAACTTCTATGCTTGGTAATGCGCGCAGGTTTTTTTATTATTTATTTATCTGATTTCTCTTCTTTAGGTTCTATTGTCATCTGTGTCATTATTTACACTTACTTCCTTTTGTACGTTTTTCAGGCATTAGTACCACACTATGCTTTGAAGTTTCAAAGGCTAAGAAGGTAATTCTCCATCCTCTTATTGGTATTTAGTTAAAGTCATGATTTCTGGACCTTGCAAAATATAGCTGATTTTATGAACCTATGCATGGTAAATCGATTTAGGAAGCCATATTTGAGGTCTAATAAAACCAGCTGAACATTCTTGTAATGTAAAACAGGGTAACCTAAATTAGATTCATGTGGAATATGCGAGTATAGATTTATATTTTGTTGGCACAAGAAAATTTGGTCTACCCAGAAGCAGCACAAAAAGTATGAAGAGGTTGGCTTGGTACAAGGGAGATTTTTGCCTTGATTTCAATTTGGATTGATCTAATCTGGATAACTTCCTATCTTTATTTACTGTAGTATCTGCTGACCTAATGGAGGGAGAAAATTCCTTTTCATGATCATTCAGGTTTTGGTTCTTTACCAAAGTATACTCTTAAGTTCCTGAGGAATAATGTTAAGAGGCAATTTGATTGTAGAATGCAGTTTTATGTTTACTCTCCATTTTCCTATTACAGTTCATTTTTCCTTTTAACTGGAAATAAGAAATTTTATCTATTTATTAATTTTTATTTCTCATTCTCTTTTACTTTTTATTATATAATTTACTATATTTTAGGCGTGCAATTAGCATAATAGGATGAGCATTTACAGCCATAATGTAGTTCTTGCTATGATGTTAGAGATGGTCCCCATAATAATATGTTAGACTGTATGTATTGATAATGCGCATTTTTGAATCATTTAACTTGCAGGTTTTAGTTTTAATAGGAAAGCAGTTTAAAACAAGCTTCAATTTTCCAATATTTCAGACATCAGTGTGTATTTGGAAAACCAATAACATAGGAAAGCTTCAACTAAGAGCTCCAGTTTCGTATATTTTAAACTTGTCATTTTTCACTGAAGTTATAATCCCAATAAACTAACATGTGGAACTTTATTTACTGTTATGTCAGAAGCTTGATTTTAGGTTAGCATTGATTTTCCAAAATCATTGTTTTTGATGTGCCTTGTCTTATTATGATTAAGCTTGAAAAGTGGTTGTAAAACAGGTACATTATTCAAATGGTTGCTGAAATTTTGATTAGTATTCTTGTGTTGCAATTGGGGTACTTCTACCTAATTCCAATGAGATTCCCATGAAAATCTCATTGGGAATGGAACATAACATGTCATTCAACATATTTTAGCACAAAATAATATGTAGACTAAAATTCAAACTAAAGAAACCTTAATTTGTCTTTTCTATTGTTCGAAAATCAATTATTTAAGGCCAAATCAAGTTTTCAGAGAGTTTTTTGTCAGAATCAGGTGAAAATATAATTGCAACAAAGTGAAGTTTATTCATATTATTAGACTAAATTATAGTTTGTGACCGTTGTGAGAAAAACATACTTGTGGTATAAGATAGAAACTGAAGACGGTTAAGAAGATTCATAGTTGAAGTGATTGTAGAGATAAGACACTGTAAACAAATTACATAATATTCGAAACTGAGGGGCTTGAAGTGAAAGATTATGACCTCTTTATATTCCATAATATTCAGCAAACATGGAATTATAAACTAGTCTCTCTCTCTCTCTCTCTCTCTCTCACAACTTTTTTTATAAGTCCATTCTTTTGGGATTTGGCATATTTTTGGTATTGAGATGAAATTTTTTCATTACTTCTTTAACTCTCAATTGTCCTATAATGTTATTTTCTTGTTTGATATAAATGTGCACCTTTTTCTCCTGAACTTATCCATATCCTAGGACTTGATTCCTGTCTGTTGTACTGCATGATCCCCATTGGTAATACAACCTTTGATCATTGACTGACTGCTAAAATTTCCCAATATCAGTGATGTTTCTCTACATGGAGTAGTGACCTCTGTAGTGCCCATATGATGATAGTTTGAGGGGTCCAGTGGCGTTTAGATTGCTCTTGCTTTGTCTATTTGTTTCTCTCTCTCTCTCTCTCTCTCTCTCTCTCCTTTGGACATTCATGAGACCTATATCGCATTATTCCACGCCTAGTTTTCTGGTCAATTTAGGTGTATTTGGCTGCCTAAGAGGCTACTATGCCATGCTTGTCCTAATGCGTATGCATAAGATTGTAATTTGCAACTTCTAGAAACATAGCTTTACAACATACGTTAAAATGAATTCTTGGTTACCGTGCATGTTAAAATGAATTCTTGATTACCATGCATCTTTGAATTGTGCAGGTGTATTTCTATGAATTCGTACTTTATATACAACATGCTCCAGGTTAGTCTCAGTTTCATTTCTGCTTTGTCAATTCTCTCTTCTATGCTTTTTGTCATCTTCCTTTCTTTGGATATTTTTAATACTTAATATTTATACAAGTTATTTAGAGCATTGTAATTGGTAATTGCTTTTTAGGCATTTGAACCTCCCTTGGATATGAGCCAAGACATGGATGGTTGTGAGGACTCACACCTTAACCATGCCCCAAATGATCATGTCTTCTCTAGTCAAGAGAATTGCTGCTCGTGTCATTCTGCCTCTGTTACTGGAAGAAAATATTGTTCCAAATCTGATGGAGCTTGTTGTGGACAAGAGAGCAACATAATAGGCAAGTCATCGGATGGGGTGACTACCAATGAGGTCTCTGTGAAACAGTGATGTGCTTTGCATAATGACTATTGAATCTGTAATTTCTGATTGATGCCATTTATGTCCTTTTCATTTAGAAGTTTGACTTCTGTAGATAACAACAGGAGGTGCAAATTGAAGGTTGCTGTGTGCCTGCTACAGAGAGCCAACAGGCATGCTTGCAAAATAAACAAACTACAGCTGACCATGTCGAAAATGATTGTAGTGATACCAATGGAAATGTAAACATCTTGCTGCATCTTATTTTACTTAATAGAACAATGTTAAGCATTTTATGTGGAAATTTAGTAAATAATTAAAGAGCAGAATTAATTAATTAGACACTGCATTTTCTGTGATTTAAGTTTATCATAAATCTCTCTCTCATTCACTCTCTTGTAGCAGACCCATAAATCTAAAATTGATGATTCCTAGGATCCGTCTGCTATGTGGGGAGTGGGTAGAGGGAGTAATAGAAGACGTAATTACTAATGCTTTAACCTGTAGATGTTCTAGACATTCTTGGCATGAAGTAATCAGCAATCATAAATTGTCTTAGTTATCTGTGGAAGGTCTGATACTTTATGCATCTTGACCTTGATGTCTCTACATCCTTGCTTGAAACCAGGATGTTCATTTTTGGAAGGGGAGTTCTACTTGAAACATAAGATATTTTATATTAGCCCATTAGTGTTCATATGTATCTTCTAAAGGGGAAGATGCTGATAAAGGGTGGCTTTATGCCACAGTCTGGGGTAGCTGCAAAGTTAGTTCTGTGAATTAAGCGTTAGGGCTTATTTATTCATATGTGAATGTGATTGGAGTTCAACATGCAAAAGTTCTTCCATTTCTTTCTAGGTTCATTGATTGTGAGTGGTATTTTGTAAAATACATATGAAATGCTGTGGAGATCCTTCTTCATTCTCATTATTCTTTTATATGATACATGTATTTATTTATGGTTCAACATATAATGCAATATTTACTATAATTATCATCTCAAATGCCTCCGTTTTACATTCAGGTCATGTTGTCACACCATGATTGGCTGGATCAATCGCTTCGGCTGCATGTTCCCTTGGTTGATGTTGATAAGGTATATTGCTTATGTTGTCAGTAAAAAACTATTTGTACGAGCCTTTTTACTTTTCAATTATGAATAAATTATTAGGATTTTGTGTTCTTTTACCTGGGTCACATGTGATTGACATGACCATCCAAGTGTATTCTATTTGATATTATGCTGGTTTTGTGTCAGACTTGCAAATCTGAGTACAGAGCTAATATTGAAGAAGATTCGAGGAGAATTAAGATGGACATTGACTGACAAAGATGTTTAACTAGTAATACTAATGCACTGGCATTATTTAGGTATTTGTATCTTATATGGGGGAGTTTTTAAGGCCATAGATGAGGAATACATGTAAAGCTGGAATATCAGAGATCATATCAGAATGCTAAAATTAATTTTCAAGTCATTTGTATCTTAAGAATGAATTTATTAAGGGAGGTGATATTTCTAGTATTTAGATCTTAGGAAGGCCATGAACTAAGTGGAGTCATCCGCTGGTAAAAATTATATTTTGTGAATATCAGTGTGTGCAAGAGAGCAAGTATTACATCTTATTTGAAGCTTATCCGATTTTGTGAATGTTTGCTGGGATTTTTATTTTAGCATTATTGGAGTGGATCACATAGCATTTTAGAAATTCTTACAATAGCATTCTGTAACTTTGGCATATTGTGTCAATCTATTTAAGAAAGCAATGGGAGCAGATGAAGAGGGTAAGTCAGATGTAGTTTAGAAGGAAAACATGTGGTTTGCTACTAATTGCTGATTTGGTGTCCTGGAATAGCTGCAGAGTGTTATAAAGTTCAATGGATTTATTACAAAATCAACTTTGATGTGTTTTTCATTTGGAATACTCGTTTTCAGGTGTGAAGCATAGGTTTTGGCTTACCTAAGATGATTCAAATAGCAGTCATCTTATTGTTTGACTTTCAATCATCAGAAAATTATTTGGCTGAATTATTTTAACTTTACTATCTTATGCACTTATTTCATAAAGCCAACGAGGCTTAAACAATTAGCAAAGATCTGGACTTGTATCGTTCATAGATGTCAGTGCTAAAATTTGATTATGTTAGCATTTGACCGTAGCAACTCAACCCAAACTAAGTCTAATTAGATAGTAGCAACACTATCTATGAATGTATGAAAGCATTATATGTTCTAAGTACTTATTACATTTTACCTTCATGATCTGTAGTAATTAACCTTTCAATTATTATGATTTATTCCAAGTGATGTAGTGTGTTCCTGTCATGTCTGAGAATAATAATCTGGACAAGTCAAAGTCGGGCTGCACACCTCAGAAAGAGAAAAAATGGTCTTACTTGTTTACTGCCCTTTCATGATTAGGCTAAAGCACATATATACACAACTATAGGAGTTTTGGTTCAGAAATTATAAAGAAAAGCATCTCAGAGTTGCAAACTTGAGCACATAAGATCTCTGCATCTCTTTTTCACTATAATGGATACAGATATTACTGTCTCATACCCCTCAACCTTCTTCCTCCTCTCTGAAAATGTATTTTAGATAGAACTTTTTGTAATAGAGTTGATTTTTTCCCTTTACTGACCTTTTGACAGGTCCGATGTATAATAAGGAATATAGTAAGAGACTGGGCCGATGAGGTAATTCTTCACTGCTTTCAGCTTTCTAACTTGCTGTCTACAGTATGCCATTCAACTTAATTTATGCTTGCACTTTGTTATGAATCTCAATACAGGGACAGAAAGAGCGTGACGAGTGCTACAAGCCTATTCTTGATGAGCTTGATTTGTTATTTCCTAATCGCAGTAAGGAGAGGTACATGATTTTCCTTTGCTGTCTTCTCTTGATAGCTATAACATTAAGAATACCGTTTGATCTGCTCATGCCATTTGTAATTTGATCTACAACTATAAATTCTGTTGAACAGTCCTCCTACATGTTTAGTTCCTGGCGCTGGTCTTGGACGGCTGGCCTTGGAGATTTCATGTTTGGGTATGTGTTAGATTCTTTATCACAGATATACACAACTTCATTATGCACCTAACCTTTCTTGTATCATGATACAGGTTTTATAAGTCAGGGAAATGAATTTTCCTACTATATGATGATATGTTCAAGTTTTCTTCTTAATCAGTAAGAACTTAACGTTACAATCTAATAATGCTTGCTTATGCCTTTTTTTTTTTCTAAAAAGAAAAGATGTGCAAGTATCTGAAAGAGTTAATTTCTCCTTTATAATGTGTGGTTTAATGTTTTCAGCACTCAGACTGCTGGAGAGTGGACTATATATCCTTGGATCCATAGCAATTGCAATTTACTTTCTGACAGTGACCAACTTCGTCCTGTTTCAATACCTGATATTCATCCAGCAAGGTATGGATACCATTTTTCGTTTTTCTTTCTTTATCAGTGAAAGGCTTTGGCGGTTGGATTGTTTCATCAACACTTTGTAAGTAGCATGACACTTCGACACTTAAAAGTAGAGAAACTATGGAACTCTTGAAAGATAGGTTGGTGCAATTCCCATAATTAGTTACATAGTTATTGTTAGGCAGCAAAACAACTTTCTGAATGTTTTAATGAAATAAAAAATTCTGAAATATTACGAAGACCCTCAACTACCTAAACAGAAAACTTGTAAGAATCAAAATCCTCAATTGCATAACATACAGAATGACACGTAGGAAACTATATAATTGGGCTTATCTTTGTCATTTTTATTCTTCCCCTTATTTATATCTGTTTAGGAATTTTGAATTTTGGCTGTCAATGGAACTATTCCTTTTGATCTTATGATGAATTTATACTTTACTTAAGGTGAAGTGTTGGAGGCTTTGTTTAGGTCTGTCACGTGTTTCACGAAAGAAGGGGGGGCCATTCCATTGTTTCCAGAGTTTTTGAATTTCCTGTTGACCATACAGCTTCTAATGGTCTTTTAAATATTTCCTTATATTTATCCTATACCAACATTGCCATGGTTGTTAGGCATGCTCAGACATCTATCTAATCTTTACATGTTTCATGTTACATTGGAATCTGGAAAATGGTTTCTGTCAGGCTCATCTTAAACGATCAAATTTATTTTATTTGTAACTATGCTTATCAGGGATATTTCTTTTCTTTGTATTGTGTTTCATTTATGATGATATTTGGCCATTGTGCTAATTCTGTAAATGTTTAATGGGCAAATAAAGACATTGGATCCAGATGCAAAATAGGCACTGTTAAAGTTTTAGGTTTGTATGATTAATTCATATGCAAGAACCTTTATCCTTGTTGCGAAGTTTTCTCTCCTAATTGAAGAATGAAAATAGTATTTTGCTACCAAAGAGATTTCCTTGATGCAATTGGCCTGCAATATTAGGACTACTCTTTTTCTATTATATTATTGAATATTCTTGCTAGCAGTGCAGGGATCACTGAAGGTTTTTCTATGTGTGGTGGTGACTTCATTGAAGTATACAGTGATCCAAGTCAAGCAGGTAGGAGAATACATCATCTTGTTTCTCACCAAATGTGCTGCTAATATTTATTAAAACCTGAGGCACTGCAGATGGAAATACGACTTGATTAATTCATCAGCAGTTTTCATTTTCTGCTCTTGAATTTAGGCATATCAATCTGATATGGAAACTTAAATGTATTAATAGTGTCTCTTGCAAATTGATGGATCATGTGACATGACAGTAATTGCATGTTAGAACTTTGTCCACATAACTATGGAACTACGACAATTAAGATCAACACATACCTTTTAATTTTCTGTTGGACTTGCGTACGAATTGCAATCGTTAACCCTTATGGTTGTAAGCCAAATACTTCTATACTAAAAGTGGTTTCCACTTGTTGGAATCTTTCTTATTTCTTGTATGTGTATAGGAAGAAAATATGGGTGCCCTAGTGTATAGTTCTTGGGAAAGATAATGATGCAATCTAGTTACACTGATATTGGACTAACTTCATACATATTTAAGGCTGTGTATCAGAAATTTTATTTTTTTGAAATGTTCTATTTGCTATTCTATTAACACATGGGTAACATGCTTCCCTAGTTTGTGATTTATTTTAAACGTGTTAGGGGGCTTAAATCATGTTCCATTTCAGTGTCCTTTTTCTTATTTGTTGCAACCTATTATTTTGTCAAATCATACACCAATTTAAGCTATCTATAATTCATGAGGTAACACATGTTTCTGGAATATGGTGTCAATTATGTGTTATTTGAGATCATGATATATCATATGAAGATCTGCCACAAATCAAATTTGGGCTAGAAAACCAACACAAACAACAATCTAAACAGACCAAGCCCCGTGGAAGCTTGAATTCTATGGGCATGAGAGAAGGTTTATTGTGCTTATTATTGTGATTCCATAAACAACTAACGGAAGGTTTTTTTTTCTGATTTTTAAGTCCTGATTTGCTAAAATTTGAAATGTACACTGAAATTTTAAAGATTTTTATTCCACATAAAGAGGTGTTAGTGGCCGCATACATACCTGGCAATGAATATAATCTCATAGGCTGCTTCGACTTAAAGCAAAGTGAATTCACTTCATGTGAATGCAGTTTCATACTTGCTTAAGGTTTCTAGCATAAAGAACATTTAATTGGCATATTAACTAAAATCTGGCTGATAATTGAGTAGGGCAATATCTGCAGGTCTTTGCAAGCTTAGGTGGACAAATGCGTTATACATTTGCTTCTTGTCCAAAGGGATTCCCTCCAGAAGTTTTTATTTCAATTTTTGATTTAACCTGGTGTTCTTTTTGTTTTTAAGACCTGTTTGTCACACACCAAGATGACGGTAGTTACATATTGATCCTGCTACATTTGTTGTAGTAAATTCTTATGAAGGTACATTTTGTCGCATGCAGGAGCTTGGGATGCAGTTGTAACTTGTTTTTTTATTGATACGGCACACAATATTATTGAATACATTGAAATAATTTCAAGGATTTTAAAAGATGGAGGAGTAAGTTCTTGTTTGGATTAATGTGTCAAAATTCTTTTACTAAGTTCTTATTTGGATTAATGTGGCAATTCTTTTATTTTGTCCTTGAATTAACTCGGAAATGTGATCCAACAACAGGTTTGGATAAATTTAGGCCCCCTACTCTATCATTTTGCAGATATGTATGGGCAAGATGTAAGCGTTATTACCTCGATGTGCTCACTTATCCTCAAGTTATGTTGGCTGATAAGACAAGGCTGGTTCTTCTTGTTTTAACTTTATCCTTTTTCCCATTTAGGAGATGTCCATTGAGTTGAGTTTAGAAGATGTAAAGAGGGTTGCTTTGCATTTTGGGTTTCAGGTGGAGGTAAGTTCATCTCTATAAAATTTATATTTTTGTGATTGCTGCCTTAATTTGCTGACCACCTGTAATTCTCAGAAAAGAATTGTTTTAAATTTGACTTATTTATGAATGGCAGAAGGAAAGCAGAATTGAGACAACGTACACAACAAATCCTCGGTCAATGATGCAAGTAAGCCTCATGCCATGGCATTTTAAATTCTTGACTTGCACTTCTCTCTGAACTTGTGTAATTTAACTAATAAGGGCAGTCTAAATCTATGGTGATTCCCTGAAAACATCGTCTGCATCTGCATGGTATAGATTTGCGTTTATGAATGTATGATTAGAGCTCATTCAAGTAGGCCTGAAAACTGTTCGATTAAGAAAATGGGAGGCTTGTGCCAAAATGCAGCTTTTTGTTTATACTACCCTCAAACAAGTTCATGCACAGCTCATCCATTTGTTCTGCATGTAGTCTTGGGTGTGAACCTACCAGATCTAATTGAAGTATATATAGGATTAGCTCAATCCAAGTCCTTCATTTTAAATCTGATTTTTATACTTGCAGCTCTTTTGACATGATATTTAAGTTCAGGCATTTTAACTTTGATCCTTTATGCAGAACCGGTACTTTGCCGCATTTTGGACAATGAGAAAGATGTCAATGGCAATAGAGAAGCAGTCTGCATCATAATTACTCGCTCTTGTATTACATAATACCTAAAATATGCGCATATATTTCTTTGATTAAGGTTTAGTTTGGAAATTATTCATATTTACTTGTATGCTTTTAATTTGTTTATTCATCAAACACTACAAATATTTCAAATGAGCTGAAGATTTAAATTATTAGAGATCTTTCTATAAAATCACTTATAGTATCTCCAGCAGCTCGGCACGGAGCACATGATCCAGGAAACCCAAACTTCACAGGTATTACAATAAGACATGAAGTAATGGCATAATATTCTTATCTCCAAAATTATGGTCAAACACATTAGCAACCACTTCATACTTCTGCTCTCCCTTGGCCAGCTTCTTGCTCGGGTAGTGTATCTGTGAACCTTCTCACCATTCTCTTGGGCCAATATTGCCTCCAATGGGGGGATTGGTCAGATGGTCCTTAATTTTGTCAAAGATAATTTGACACTGCTCGTCCCATTGCTCAGGCTAATGTTTGCTCAACAATTTCGGGTGCAGGAAGGCAATTGTTATAACATGGACGCCAATTGTCCATAAATCAGGTGTGGTGCGGGAAGAGCAAGAAGTGCATTTCATTAATTAAAAAACAAACAAACACAAGCATATGCTGCCTTTTGAAAAAAGAAGATAGGAAAAAAAGTAGTCCCATATTTCCATCCAAAAAAATAATATCTCACTTATCTTTATATTTGCCTTTTTATTAGATAAAAATGTAGAATTTTGTCTTTCATAATAGAAAGCATGATCTTCTCAAACGTTTATCTTTATTTTATTGATACTTAAATTCACTTTTCTCTCAATTAATGGTAATTGATTCAAATCCTTTACTTATATAACACTATAAAATTCTCTACCAGCTCAAGAGTTGTTGTGTTCATCAAAATTTAATACTCAGGGAAGTCTATTATTGTTATTCAATAACAGCTAATAAGTAAGTTTCATATTTTTTATGTTTTATATCGCAATGGAAATCTCATCTTCTGAATCACTAATGTTCATTCATATACGAATGTAATCATTATGACTATGCTATTTGGGTTTTAATTATGTAATTTAGAATTCTAATAATTATGATCATTAAACATTTTTATATTCATTCATATATTTCAATAAAAATTTCATATGTTGAATCAGGTTAGGGTTTACAAAGATAAAACTTTGAATTAGGATTTCTAAAGATTAATTTGAACATGATTAGGAAAAAAATTATATATGTATAAATATAATTTCTAATGAACATTATATACATGTTTAATGAACATTACTGTTATTGGTCATGAACATTTTATAATTATCCAATGCAAATTTATCGTAATAGAAAATTTATAATGAACATTTGTATTCTAAATATTGAATATTATAGTATAACATAATGATTATTATACGTTGAATAAACACTTTCCTGTTTGATTTTTATTCTAAATGATAATGATGCAAATCATGACAAAAAAGATACAAACAAAACATACTTCTACACCAAAACAAAACAAAAAGAAAAGCTAGAGAAGCAGAGCATATATCACGTGCAAAAAAGCAAAGAAAAGCTACACCAATTGAAAACTAGTGCTATATCGAATAAACCACTTTTAAAATATATGAATAAGTGTAATCCTACAACTCCATAAAAAGAAGAACAATATGAACAACAAGAGAATAACTCTTCAAATGAAAATAGCCGCAAAGATGATGTTGTTGCTGAAAAATAAAAGAAGAAGAAGAAAGAGTACACCAAACTAGATTTCATTACAAGAATATCACCACCTGGTTTGATGAAATTGATTCAAAGACTGTCCACAAAACATAAAGAGGCTGTTCTATAAAATGGATCTGGAAGTTTGCTTGATATGAAACCATATGAATATGATGGGAAATTAACTAAATTTAAAATTTCAACCATTGCAGATATGCAATAAAATTACAAGGAGATGAGCTTGCATTGAACAAAAAAGATGATGTGTTTACAATGAATCTTCCTTATGGAAATATAACTATTCTTGAAGCAAGCAAGAAGGTAAAAGATAAAAATTATAATCAGTTGTTAGAAAATTGGAGATTAAGATGGAATGTAATAACTGGAGGTCCTCTTATAAGTAAGATGCCAGAAGAAATCATAAATAGAGGGGATTATGGAGATAAATTCAAACAAGACATTGTTATTTTCATAGTCTCTTCTATGATAAATGAATTCTAGAACAGACAACACAACTTTAAGATTATCTACTCTCTTATCAAAATCTAGAAAATAAAAGAGATAATTTGGTACCGTTACACCATCAACAACTTGGTCCATTTTGTAGAAGACTGGAAGAAAAATCAAACATCTTTCTTTTGCGGACCTATCACTTTTTTACTGGTAAAAAGTGATAGTCCGCAAAAGAAAGATGTTTGATTTTTCTTCCGCCTCTACAAATGGACCAAGTTGTTGATGGTGTAAAAATCATTTATATTAATATTATTTATTATCAAAAGTTAAAATATTAAGTACTATAAATGATAAGGTTCAATAGTTTATATTCTTACTGTATGTATTAATGATATTTATCTTTATAATTCTTGCATGTTTACTAAGACCTCCATCAATGTTCATTAATATGTTTTAAATATGCATACACACTGTCTTTCTATGTTTATTTATCTATTAAAAGAATATTTATATCACATTACTCATATGTTAAGTGTTCATTATTATTATAATAAATTTTTTGTATATTATTTTTCAACAAAGAACTGTCTCACCTAGATAAAGTAAAATTTAAAGGAAGATATATTGATAGAAAATTATCAATATTGTTGAATTAGGATAAAAAGATATTTCAAAAATAGTGAAAAAGAAAATAGAAGAAGGCTATTTTGAAAAAGGAAAGGTTGTAAGAGCCTTAAAGAAATCTTCAGAAAAAAGAAAAAGAAGGAAGATAATATTGCTACTGATGACAACATTGTTGTAGAATCAACAAAAACTACAACTAATATCAGAAAGGTAAATGTTTATTAATTAGATATAATAGTGCTCATTCTTATTAGAATAAATATTCATTAATAATAAATATTTCATTTTAAAGAAGTCTGTGGACAAAGTTGTTGCTGTATTAAAGAAAATAACAAGTGCAGTATAGAGTTTGGAGAAGCTATTACAGAAATAGGAAATGTGGAACTAGAAAATGATATTCTCAAAAAGACTTTTAATTCTGTTTGAGAAATGTACAACAACTTGACAAGCTTCTAGAAAGACAAACCAACTACTTTAAGAAATCTAGATCAATATGATGATTTCTTCAGTGATCCAAAATTTCTTGAAGCAGTAGCAAAGCTTGAAAATGCAATTTTGAAACAAACAAAAGTTGTTGACCAACCTATATTGTCATTGAGGCTTACACCAGATGATGAGTGGAAAGTATTAAGAGAATGAAGAAGAGATTAAAATGTTCAATAATGCAACATTTTCTGATATTCCAGAACCAACATAAGAACCAACTGTAGCAGTCTAAAAACAATAGCAAGCAAGAAACAAAGAAAGCTTATCAAAATCCAAATACAAAAGAGAATGAACCACAAATACCAACTGTTAAAAATCAAGCTGCTGAAGATGAACCAACATTTGATGAGTATGCTCATTAACTTTTAAAAATTTATATGATTTATATGTTCTTTATGTTCAATGTGTGGATTATAAAAAATTTATGTATTCAAATATTTTTAATCTATATATGATATGTTAATCAATATTCACTATAATCCTTATATTGATTGACAATTCATAATAATTATCTTGAATGTTTATTTATCATTTCGTTAATATTCATCAACTCTGTCATGAATATTCATTACTTATATGTTAAGTGTTTATTATTATTTTTAAATGTTCATTAACTCTGTGTAAATGTTCTTTTACTTTTTTTAATTGATGTTTTTCGGTATATTATCTAGAATAAATGAAGAGTCAGAATCAGAACTCAAGGATGTAAACAAAAGAATGAGACAAGTAAGAAAATACAAATGCCTTCATTCAAGTTGAGGTCTCCTTTTAGGCAAAATACAATAAAAAATTGACAGAAGTCATAGTAAGGAAGAACTTAATATTAGAAAATGCATTTATAGAGATTGATCAAAAGTAAGATTAATATTTACGTATTTTAATTTCTTAAATTATATTCATATCATATCATATCATCTAACTAAATCTAATTATATACTGGTTTATGTATTTTTAGTATACAACATTTCAAAACTATATAGGAAAAAAGATTGAAAAATAGGTGAAAATGTGAAGAGCTTATGAGGATATTTCTTGATTTTTCCATGGAATCATCCAAAACCCATGTTGATTGTGGGGTGTATTGCATGGGCCACGAGAAAAACACATTAATTCTTATAATTACTATAACTATTACAGATATTAATTTTGTTTATTGTTAATATGTTATTTGCAGTTTGATGAATTAAAAGTACTTAGAGCAAAATACTGTTCCACTATTCTAATGTCAAATTCCAACATCTTCAATAATGAAGTTTTGAAAGCAGCAAAGAAGAAGTTCATTGAATGGGAGAAAAATAATGCAAACAATGGACATATTTTATTTTTCATATATTTAATTATTTAGGTACATATTTCATTTTCTAAAAAAATCTTAATATCTTCTTAACAATGGACATATATTTTTATAAAATTGTTATTATATTTTTTTAGTGTTTATTTTATTGATAATCAAATGTTCATAGTAATGTACATGAATAAGATTTTTTCATGAATAATCTTTAATTAAATACTGAATAAACTACTAATATTCATTACAATATGTTAAAATGTTCATAATCATTCAATAGCATGCACATTAACATTCTTACTCATATGAATTAGATGAAAATTTTATGTTCATTCCTCTTTAAATAAATATTCACTATGATACTATTAAATATTGACGAAATCATGTGGTTAAACTATTGAACTTGGAACATCATAATAATTCTTTAAAAGAAAAAACAATTCTCATTTTATTAACAATCACAAAAAAGTAAACAAATTACAAAAGTAACAGTTCTCATCAACATTCGAAGAATGTATCATTGAAGTATAACTTCTCGAATCCGAATTTGGTATAACATTTATTAATTATGACCTGCCAAAACTTGGGTGTGCAAGATATTCCTCTCCAACTGCTTCATGAATCAAAATATAAGCTAAGATAAAAAAAAAAAATTCAATGAATAAAGTACCTGAATTGAATTATGAACTGGCATTTTTATTTGCAATACAACTCTTGGAGTGTTTCTCCTATGCCCTTTTGCTTGATTATATTTTTTCTATATAATACTCTTAACCCTTTGATTACACTGACCTTTTACTTTACGACTAGGAGGATTTTAAATTTTTTCACCTGAAGTTTCATCACAATCTTCCACAGATATTGAATCAACCTCACTCACAATGTTACTTTTCGTATTCTAAAAAGCTAACTCACACTGTTCTCAAGCTTTGATATTATGTTCACTAATTGAAATCAGTTTCTGAAATTTTCTAGCCATTGAATTCTCTAAAGTGAAGCAGCTACACCAGATTCATCTGATGAATATAAAGTCATAAGAATATCTCTATCTTTGCTTTCATTAACTCCTTTCCTCCATCTCCTAATTATATGTTTCTTTGGGATAGTTTCAATACATTGAACATCTAATATACACAAACAATGGCAGCAAAGAATTCCCACCTCTGAAATCATCTTGCAAGTGCAGCATTTACTTAATTTATGTTGATTGAAATCAACCTCATGTTGCCATCTAGTCTCCACATATGATATTTAATGTTTCTACCATTTAACATCACATATTATTGATGATATATAGCTCTTTTTATAAATTGCTCTTCAAATAAAAAATAAATCTCTATTGTTTATATCTCCCTAACATGTGAAGGGAGCTTCACATGATTCATTACCATAGTTGATTGACCTACTATGTAATATAAATCTTCCACATTCTATTTACTCCTCCATTATGAGACTACATTAATAAATAATTAAGAAATTCATAAAGACTAGCAGTCCTAAAAGGTCTTCTAAATACAAAATTATTTGTTGTTTCATTGTTTTACAATGATAAGACACCACTTGAAAAATAGTATTTGCGAGTAGGGTACCATTTTATCTCAAGATTAAGGACAAGCAAATTCAAGTTAGGGTTGAGATTAATTAGACAAAAATTACCTTTCTAGAATCAATTTGAACTCAATTGTCAAAAAAATAACTTTGAGCGGTAAAACGATAATTTTTGCAAGTTTAGGGACTTAATCGTTAAAATTTTCAAAACTTTTCTCCCTTAGAGCCAATCGGCTCTACATACAGCCGAGTCAGCTCTCCACATAGCCGATCGGCTTAAAATAGAGCCTACCAGCTCTATAGTTTTGATTGATTGATTTTCAAAATCTGATGCCATTTTATGCGTATTTTAACTTTAAAATGTCTGAAAATAAGAAAATTAGTTTCTAGAAAGTTTTTTGTGATAATAATTAAGATTTTTTATAAGATTTTTATTGAATATTACTGACCAATAAAAGAAAATGATTTTTCTTTTAAAAATCAAAACAAAATGATTGAAGCTTATCATTTTACTCCTTTAGGGTTTCCAAATCCTAGCTCTATATAAGCATCATTATAGCCTAGTTTTGGGGATTACAGATCCTGAGTTAAAAAGAAAACCTACATTCAAAAATAGAGAGTTTCTTTTTGGTAATTACAGAGTAAGTCATTGGTAAAGTTTTTTTTAGAACAACAGAAGATTTTCTAAAATCTAAGTATCATTAGATTCTCAACTGATCCATAATTCAACAGCTTCATCATCTCCAAAGATGTAGTACAATAATATAAGGTGACAACCTGAGGGTTTCTCTACATTCAGCATCATCAACTTCCCTTTTCCTTTTTATTGGTTTTTTTATCTTTATAATTCTAGAAACATGATTAGGATGTTTATTTTTTATTATTTTATATGATTTGCATGATTAAATTAGGGTTTTTTTATGAATTAATATGTTTCTAATATGTTGGGTTTTGAATCTGATGATATCTTTTCATTGAATTTTGAATTTGATTAGTTAAATGATAGGGTAACATGATTGATTTATGTGTTCCTTATAGTTATGTAATTGAATTATATTTTTAAGGTTACATGATTAGAACCTAAAATCTACCATAAAATGCTTTATATTTTATTGTTAGTCTTGATTTTTAGGGTTTGCGTAATTTTTAGGTTTTCTGGCTTAATTTGGTGTTTTTATGACATTTATTTCATTTGTTCATATTTTAATTGTTTTTTTATCTTTTATGCATGTGAAATCGACTCTTGGGCATGAGACTTGAAGGAAAATCACAAAACGGACCGTTCCGAGCCCCAGAGCTGATTCAGCTCTATACTGACCCGATTAGCTCTATGCCATTAGTTGATCGACTTTGCACCCTTTTGTCCTAATTTTTGGATTTTATTAGATTTTGGCAATATTTTATGTATTGTAACTTAGTTTTAGGCATTCTCCTTTCATTCTTTTTGTTGTAGATGGGTTGTAATAGTTGGATTTAATTTCCTACACTTTATTTTTCATTTTATGTTGGATGGATGCCAAATATTTACAATGTGACTATTAAATTAAAACTGGACATATAGACTTTATATTAAATTTGGACCTTAACATGAAAAATTATTCCATTAGGTTAAAGGATAGTAAATGGACCTAAATTTAAAATCAATACAAACCTAGTGGGTTTTGGCGTGCTTTAATTGGATTAGTTGGGCTACATTAAATTTAAGATCACTCAATTGGGCCTCAGCATAAAAGGTAGTCCATTTTAGGCTTAAAGGTTGGAATTAAAGCATAACTTGTAATTCGGCTAGACTAGATGAGCATTATACATAATTAATTAGTTAAATAGGCTAACAAATCAAATGTTGGCAGAGCTTAATAAAAAATGGGCTAGACTTATGTGAACCTCACATGTTGTAATGGATGCATGTAAAGTATAAACTGTCGTATTTATAGGGAATAGCCCGTTAAACAATAAAATCAAAGACTGAGACAAACAAATAAGGAAGTTGACTTCTGAATCCATCTTTGGATGTGGCGAAGCTTCTTTATAGAATCTAGTGTGCCACTCAACTAGTAAAAGTGTCCCAGAGAATTATCTAGGTGGAGACTCCATCTCCATACTAGTCTCTATGATTAGTTACCGTGTTCCTTTTAAGTTGAAAAGCCTTGCAGTATCATAGTCACTAGAGACACTTGGGTGCATTTCTGAAACCGCCGCCTAGAGTGGTGACTCAACTAGAGATAAAAGAAGTTGATTCCAGTGTATCTTTGTTTTTAATTTTATAATTTAATGAGTGCTTCTTGCATCATTTGCATGGTTTCCTTTTTTGTTCCAATAGCCCCGATGGCGTCGATTAGTGGTTTCTTAGTTTCACTCGAACTTTAGAATTACGACATTGGCTAACCATCACTCATAAGTAATGAGTGAGTTTTCTTCGTCGTATGGATGGTTGAGTAGGGAGACGAGCCAAGAAAGAACACTTTTTATCTATGGGAATCTTCTTTTCCTTACCTAAGACTCAGCTCATGATAATGATAGTAGCATCTCCCTTAGGAATCCTATTGCTTGCTATCTGAAATGCCTTTCCTTATAAGTACTTAAGCTGACATTTTGAAAAGCCTTGGCCTAAAAACATGTGGAATAAGCCACATGCCCAAAATGCTTAGGCTTTATACTTATATAAAAAAATATCACATTGTTTGTTTTGAATATGCTTTAAGAGCTTATTTCATGTGCATTGGGCCTACTATCTTATGTTATAAAAGGCCTAGACCCCAAATTCTAGGGAAGAAAGACTTACCATGAACTGTGTGCTTGAGAAATAAGGTCGGAAGGTATAAGAACTTTGTGTTTTTTAACCCTTTCTTTTCCTTGTCTTTGTGCATATCACGCGCATCATATATCTCATGTATCGCATGCATCAGACTAACACCTTATTTTTTAGTCATATAGACTCTCCCTTGAATTGAAAAAGGCAAGACAGTGGAAGGCTCGAGCGAATAACGATCTCACCAAGAATTTGAACCATGCTAGAGCTTTTTAAAAGACCAAGACATTAAGCTTCTACTGCTGAGAACAAAGCTATATCTAAAGTCGCCAACGAAAGAGCTACTAAACAGTATGTTGAGATCCTTAAAAATGTTGTCATTGATGATGTTAAGAGGTGTGATCCGGGAGGAGCTCCAATAACTTTTGGCTGGAATGATTATAGTTCAAGCCTCGCATATCGCCCCAATTGCTCTAGTTCCCCCGATAGCTAACCCTCTTGTTCTTGCTGATCTGGCTGTAATTGCTACAGAAACTGATGCTGCTATCGTAGCTGCTGCCAATGCCAATGCTAAAGGCCATGCTAGGAAAAGAATGCCCCAGAATCTTTAGGACTTTGATGAGTTTGTGATTGACCAGGCCAAAAGGGGGGTCAAGGGAGACCGTCCTTGCCGCTAATGAAGCTGTAAGTTGCTTGAGCGCTAGGCTTGACAAGATGCAAGGAATGTTAGAAATCAAAAAGGTTGGACACCGACCTATGATTTCAAAGATTTGATTTTGATGGGCGAAGACAAGCTGCCTGCGAAGTTTAAGATGCTTGAGACAAACAAGTTCAGCAGGACTAGTAATTCAATAATTCATTTAAATCAGTATATCACCATCATGGGAACTACTCTGCTAAGTAGGACACAAATTGTTAAGTTATTTATATTGTCTATAGAAGGACCCGCTGTAAACTGGTATCATGGTCTAGAGAAATCTGCCAAAGCTGAATGGCATAATCTATGTAATTCTTTTGTCAAGAAATATGACTATATCACTCAGTGTCAATCAGGGACCTCGAGTCCACCAAGCAAAAGCCAAATGAGTCCTTCTCTGATTTCTTGACTAGGTGGAGGAATAAGGCTAGTTTGATGAAGAATAAGTCCTTTGAAAAGAACTAGATTTGTATGGTAGTCCAAAATATTCTTCTAGGATGGGTCAGAAGGCTTTATATGATGAACCCAAAGACTTTTATGGACCTACATTTTGACGGGTTTCAAGTCGAAGAAATAGAGAATGATAAGAGAAAGACTATATGAAGTGGTGGAAGGCCGAATTATCAACCTAAAGGGAGCAGGACCTTGGATGTGAATACTATCCAGTAACCGAAGTAAGTTCTCTAACTTCAAGCAACCTCTCTCGAAGATGTTTTAGAGGTTAGTACAAAATGGCATGTGCCAGCCGACCACCCTCAAGAACCTACCTAACCCTAATGCACCTGGTTATAAATCCAACGCCTATTGTAAATTACATCAAGCACCTAGCCACCACACAGATAACTGTATCCGGCTTAAACAAGAAATTCAAGCCTCATCAATGACCTAGACCAACCCAATACCAAAGAAACCCCCTACCAAACTACAATAATACACCACCCTTAAACTAAGTTTCCATGATTACCTCTATCTTCAGTAAAGAGGAGGGCACGAACTGGTTCCAAGACATATCCCAACCTGAGCCAAAGCCAAAGCCAAAAAGCCCACAAAGAACTTTCATTGAGCTGGGGGCACCATTATTATGGTATTCTAACATCTAAAAGGCAACGAAAGACTCAAGCCCCAGTCGCCAAGAAACAGTTCTAGTCCTTACAATGACCAATATTGTGAGTATCACTAGGCTTTCGGGCATATGATGGATCAATGTAATCATCTCAAGAATGAAATTCAGGACTTAATAGATTATGGGGAATGGCAAGTGGAGAAGCTTTCTCGGTATGAATATGAGAACCTACTAGGGAAGCCCTTGAGCAAGTTTGACTTCAAAGTCCGATATTCGAGGCCTCCTTCGGTCGACATTTGAGGATATTGGACGAAGTGGTTGGGGATCTGATGATGATCAAGCAACTTGTGAGCCTTTTCTTTTAGAGGTATGGAAATAGGGTAAGAAAAAATCGATTATGGCCATAGACATCTAGTACAGCTCTGAGGATTAGTGTGAAGTTCAAGACAATAGGGTAAAGGATATCTGGGTAGATAGCGACTCCGATAAAGAAGCCAAGCTAGTGGGTAAGGGTGAAGATATGAGGGTACAAGAGCTAAAGCAAGTCGAGAAAGCGCCTGAAGAAGGGGACAAAGGGTTGTTAAAGCAACTAAAAAAGGATAAGAAGACATCTGATATTTAGGAGTCGTTGATGCACTCATTGGATCACAAAAAGGCTTTCCCCTAGCCTTATCTAGTATTACTATCAACACAATAGCTATCCCCGAGGAAATTATCAAAACGGTAATGGATAAAACCAGCAGGATGATCACTTTCTTGGATAAAGATTACCACTAGAAGGAATACACCACAATCAGGCTCTCTACATTGTAGTAGAGGTCAAAGGGAAAGGAACCGATGTATAATGGTGGACTGCAGGTCAACCATCAATATATGTCCCTCTTGCATACTCCATAAGCTGGAGATGACTGTGAAAAACCTAAAAAACATCAAATATGGTTATAAAGGCCTACGAAGAGACAAAAAGAGACATGGAAGGGACGTTGTCAGCACTGGTCAAAATGGGTCCCATCAAAACCTAGGTGGAATTCAATATCCTGGGCATCCTAGTAAACTTTGCATCATTATTAGGTAGCCATGGTTTCACGCCCTAGAAGAATTCCCTTCCATTATACACTAGAAGGTCAAGTTCCTTCATAAAAGTGAGATAGTGCCATTAATGCCAAAAGTGGTAAAGTTGTCTCAACCATTCAAAAAGTTGTCAAGGAGCTGGAAGCCTCTACTGGATTCTAAGTTGTTGTTCTCCACGAGGACTATATGGATCCTAAAGTAGCTAGCATATTTAAGAAAATGGACTTCATGCCTGGAATGGGGTTGGGAAAGAACCAACAAGGTATTGCAAAGTTGTCAGACTTTAAAGGTTAGAAAATGGGTTGGGTTACCGCAAGGATAAAGATGAAGGCAAATCAAAAGAAAAGACTTTAAAAGACATATTTGTCCAAGAGTAAAAGCCCTACTCTAGAGAGCTCGAACTTGTTATAGTAGTTGGGATTGAGGTGCTAGGATTCAAGATATTCAAGAATCTAGTCATTGACAGGATGGTCAAGTCGAGCATTAAGGAAGTCCATGAGAAAGTCACCACCAAGGTAGAAGAGCTGAAACTAGAAAAGTTCATCTCCTTGCTTGAAAAGGTGAGTCAATAGAAGCTAGCTGCTCTGATAAAGGAGCATATCATTGATGTATTTTATGATGATGTCATAACTTTCGATCTTTATAAAGATGATGTTTCTTTTATTTCCACTATCAATGATATAAACTCTAATTTTGCTTACTTGTACAGTGTTTTTCTAATGGTACTGGCATTATAATAATCATGAACTGTGCATATTTGACATAAATTTCATCCAAATTGATTCATTTAGTCTACGCACAGATGAAAAATCCAGGAACATTTAGATAGCTCATGATATAACTCCTAACGAGAGGAGAGAATTTGAAAGAATAATAGAAAAAATTAGTATTTGCTTGGTCTTATAACGACATGCCAATATTAGATAGGAAAATAACAGAGCACCACATCTCTACTTATTCTCACATCAAGCCAGTCAAGCAGAAGATGAGAAGACTAAGGCCGAATGGGCAGAGAGGATCTAAAAGGAAGTCGCGAAGTAGGTAAAAGTAAATTTCCTTGATGTAGTCGACTATCCTGAATGGTTGGCAAAAATCGTCCAAGTCTCGAAGAAGGATAGAAAAGTAAGGATGTGTGTAGATTATCGGGACTTGAATAAGGCATGCCCTAAGGATGATTTTCCCATTCTCACATAGATTCCATAGTTGATAGTGTTGCTTCAAGTGTGATGTACTCTTTCACTAATGGGTTTTCCATATATAAGCAGTAGTAGATAAGCTGAAGATGGCATTCATCAACGAATGGGGCACGTACTACTATAAGGTTATGCCTTTTGGACTAAAGAATGCAAGGGTAATTTATTAGAGAGCAGCCACTACCTTGTTTCATGACATGATGCACAAGGAGATGGAGGTGTATGTGGATGACATGATGGTAAAGTTTGGAATAAGGGAAGGACATTTTCAAGCTCTTAATAAGTTTTTTCGGATGAATGGAAATGTATAACTTAAGGCTTAATTTAAAGAAGAGCATATCTAGAGTAACGTCATGGAAGCTGCTAAGACTTATAATGAGCCAGTGGAAAATAGAAATCGATGCGGACAACGTAAAGGCTATTCAGGAGATGCTGACATTGAAAATAGAGAAAGAAATCAAAGGATTTCTAAGATGTTTGCAACACATCAACAGGTTCATGTTCATGCTCACAATGCTTTAGGATCCCATCTTTGAGCTTTTGAGGAAACATCAAACCGTTGTATGGGATGAGTAATGTCAGAAAGCCTTTGACAGATTTAAAGAGTATCTGATGAAGCCGCCGAAAGATGGTAAGCCGTTGATTCTATAATTGGCCTTGGAAGAAAAAGCCATGGGGCGATGGTGGCATAGTGTAAGCCTAATGACGTAGAGCATGCAGTCTATCTTAGTTAGAAGTTATTTCCTGATGAGTCAAAGTATAACCTGATGGAGAAAATATTTTTGCTATGATAAAGACTTTGAGAAAATTGAGATACTATTTCTGGTCTTACAAGGTGCCAACTAATTTCAAAAATAGACCTATTGAAATATTTGTTCAAAGCTTCGACTCTTACAGGGAAGCTAGCTAGATGGTTAGTGCTCCTAACAGAGTTCAACATCGAGTATATCACTAAGAATGTAGTCAAGGGTAGGGCTATAGCAGAATTCTTGGCACATAATGCAATCGAGGGAGATGACCCTTGGGATCTAGAGTTTCTTGATGAAAATCTAGAGGCAATCGAGATACAAGAATAGAAGATGTACTTCGATGGAGCATTGAATGCAAGAGGTGCATGGTTGGGAGTAGTTCTAATCATGCCAAAAGGAGAAGTGCTGCCAAATAGCCAAGAGATTAGATTTTAAAGTGACAAATAATATGGCGGGGTATAAAGCATGTTTATTTAGATTAGAAGCGGTCGTGGTAGCAAGAGAAAAGCACCTGATGGTCTATAGGGACTCCATGTTGGTAATGCAACAATCCATTGAAAAGTGGAAAATAAAAGAAGAGAGGTTAAAACCATATGGAAACTATCTCAAGATTTTGGTTTGTAACTCCTCTAAGTATTTATTTATACACTTGTCACGAGATGAGAACCAGATGGCAGATACATTGGCTACCCTATCGTTGATGTGGGCAACCCCTTGCAGCTTCCTATAAAGCCATTGATGATTATAAGATCACATGCACCTTGTTATCAAGGAGACCAGATAATGCAAGTTCAGATAGGACCAGAAGAGAAGTCTTGGTTTCTGATCTAAAGTGATTTGTAGAAGACAAAAAATATTTGGAGGAAGCGAACTACATTAGCCATGAAGGACTACTATACAGAACGATGACTTAAGGTGTCCAGCTTCGATGTGTTACTAAAGCATAAGCGTAGGTTGTCATGGATGAGATAGATAAAGGGGTATATGCAGGCCTCACATAAACAATATAGCGTTAACCAGAAAGATTATACGTTAAGGTTATTATTAGTTAACAATGGAAAAGGATTGTATAGATTTGGTAAGAAAATATCATGAATGTTAGCTTTATAATAAGTTGACTCACATTCTCCCGACCTAACTTCACAACTTGGCATCTCTATGGCCTTTTACAGCCTAGGGAATCGACATCATCAAAGAGATAAAACCTCATTTGAATGATCGCATATACATAATCGTGGCAATCGACTACTTCTCTAAATAGGCTGAAGCCAAGTCATTCACTATTGTGGGCGTAAGGCAGATGGCTAGATTTATAGGGAGAAACCTGATCTACCGATATATGGGGTCTCACATCACGTTGTGACAGATAACAGCATATAGTTCATGGGTGAAACAGTAGACCTGTTAGTAGAATATAAGATTGAACATCATAAGTCTTCTCTATATAGACCTCAGGTGAATGGAGCGGTAGAAGCAGCTACTAAGAACTTAAAGAAAATACTCCCGAAGATGGTATGGAATTATAAGGATTGGTCATTTTGGTTACCCTTTACACTTTGGGAATATCGAAAAATAGAGCATACGTTGACAAGGAAAAGAGGATGAAAGCCCTTACCACATGCAGTTGTATTAGAAATAGATAGCTAGGGCATTCAATAAGAAGGTAAAGCCAAGGAAAATTGGATCTAGTGATTTTGTGCTAAAACACACGAGACCTATTGTATTCAGTCCAAGAGGGAAGTTCAGGCTTAACTAGGAAGGCCTGTACTTGATGAAGAAAATTTTGCCTAAGAGTGCCGCTAAGATCTCAAACATAGAAGGAAACAAATTGTATGAGCCAATTAACCTAGATCGTCTCAAGAAATACTATGTGTAAAAATAATAATAGAAAAAATAGCATACTGATCAGAAAACCTAAAAAGGTTGGTCAAGCAAAAATCAGGATAATAAGAGAAAATAATTAGTTGAAAAATCTGAAAAGACTAACTGATGATAAGAGTTGTTCATAAGAAATCAAAATGTACCCATCTAGACTATAATAAATGAATAAATTGTTTAGGATTTTTACAAACATACATATGTATGTTTATTACTCTACACACTAATTTTAAAAGAAAACTAAGCTAAAATTCTAAGCAAAATAAAATGAGATAAAAAAAGAAGCATGTTCTTATTTTCTCCTTCTTTTTACATATGCATTCCTAAATTCAGCAGCTAGCTCTCGAGTCCTCTTAAATCTTGTAAATCCAGGAGAAGTGGTAATCTGAAGTTCGATTCAAGCTTTGAAGTTGTCATCCGTGGTCAAATAACCTTTAGAATCAAGGTTATATCTCGATGGAGCTAAAGTCTCTTGATCTTATCCATAAAGTGTTGTCTCAATGGGAAGTCTTTGAATTCGGGAGGAAATTCCAGAATCTGTTGCTTTTGCCCATACTAGCAGCAAAGTCTCAAAGGTGTGTAGAAACTGGATACCTGTAATCTAGGTAAAGGTTCGCAATCATCGTACACCATGAGCATGACATGTTTGATCCTATACCAAGGCAAGTCCATAGGATAAGTGAGTCTGGAAGGCCCTTCATCTAAGAAATCCAACCATCATGGTCTCATGGGGTAGTAATGGATTGGACATCCACATGCTTCGGCTCATTTTTGTCAATGTCCATCTGGATGGTCAGTGTTTGAAGCTTCTCAGGCAACCAAATCTGCAAGAAAAAAAGAAAGAAAAAGAAAAAGAAACTAAGTTGAAAATTCAAAAGGATGGCTTAGGCAAAATTAAAGTATGCTAAGCTGAAAACCTGAAACGGCGGTTTAGGAAAAAGTTAAGACATTAGCGTGCTAAATTGAAAATTCAAAAGGGTAGCTTAGGCAAAAATTAAGGCAAAAATAATATTAAAAAAAAAGAGATTTTATGGTATACCTGTAAGAGGACAAGGATACCAGCAAACCATTAATGAATTTTGTACATGTTCAACCCAATGATGGTTTCAGCCAAGATGACTGGAACTAGATTTGCTCAATGCTCCATTTGATCAATGATACCAGCAATTATGATATCTTCCCCTCCTTGAGGAGAAATTAATAAAAATTAGACGTAGAGGCAAAAGCTCAGCATCCTAACCCAAGCAGGTGTACCCTTTTCCTTTTTCTCACACTAAGAGATCAATGAAATTAGGGTAATGTACTCACTAACAATGGGAAAGTACCTCAGCAGGGGGCATGTTGAATAACTCTACTAATTTTTCAGGAAAAGGATCATCAAGCCTTGATAAAGTAATCAGATGAGTAGAATCCATGGGACCTCTAAGAATACCAGAGAACTCTTCAACCATGGGCCATAGTTCTTGCTCGTTGAATTAGAAAACATGGTCTCTTGGACACCATAAGTTGACGGAAAAATGAAAAAATCCATAATTAAGTTCGATATGTTGCATGGCTTTGAAGGAGGAAAGGTAGAATTTTTTCCAAATTTGATCTATTCATCACCAATTAGGATTTTGAGAAGAGTTTGAAGGGTTTTGGCACTTTTTTGAGTCATTGTTTTTCAATTACGAAGTGTGAATTGTGTATGGGGAAGTGTAAGGGGTGCACATATATTTAAAGGTCCAAAAATAGAGTTTACTTTGGACTCTGAAATTGTAGAGCTAAATCGGCTATGTGATGTCATCGTGTGGTTTTGGCTTTTTAAGCATTTTTTTCTTAGGCCCCGGTCGTGTGTAAGTCCAAAATATACAATATGGAGAAGAAATTAATGACAAAGCATAGATTTAAGCATCAAAGTGCAGAATTTTATATCTCAAGAAGTTCAAGTTTTATAAAAAAACAGCAAAAAGTCAAAAAAAAAAGATGGCAGCAAGATCAAAAGTTAGGGCTATCTCCCAAATCCTCCATTCCATAATCAGAGTCAGTATTCATTCTTTGAGTTCGTAAAGTGGAACGCCAGAATGTCAGAGTGTTGATCCTGCGCTATTAGATCTCGACCTCGCATTGGCTATCATCCACTTACCCTTGCATGCTAAAGGAGTTAGCTATTATATTTCATATATGCATACATGCAAACATTTTACACTTCATAATTTATTTTTGTCACACTCGTACTCTAATTATGTATTCATCCTTTTAGCATTGCATTTTCATATAGTATCTTAAATTATTTAAGGTAGTACTTAAGTGTGTTTAATAATAAATAGTAGCGGGACTTAATTGAAATGAAAGAAAGATGGCAGATTGAATTAGGATGAAAGAATAAAAGTTAGAGGGTTCATAAGTAATATGAACAATTTATTAAGGATCTAAAAGGTTAATTTACAATTAATCTTATCCTAAACTATGGCTAGAATCATTCACTCTCTACTCATAAGTCTCCATATACATATATATTCACACACACACACACTTAATATAAGAAAAAGAAAAAAGAGGAATTAAGAGAGTTTCTTCAATAAACAACCTGGTCTAATTTTTTGCTAAGAGGAATTTCAAGGTTTAAGCATTTTTTTTGCCATAATCTTCATCTATAAAGGCTTTAAAGGTTTATTTGGTAAGTATTATAAGAGTTTTGATTGATTTGAGATAGGATTGGTGAGCTGTATTCTCATGTGGCTTAATGCATAGGAAATTTAGACAGTCCTCTATGACTTTGTAGTTTTAAATTTATACTATTTCTTTATCTTTGTAAAATCGGACCAAACAGTTTATTGCTCATTCTATTAAGATAGTTTGAGCTGGTCATGTTGAATTATGCTTAACTCCTTCTATAGTTATCTAATTAAAGTGAAACTTTTTCTAAATACTATAGACTTTAATACCTAGAAGTATAAAAGATATGAGCCTCAAATACCTCATATGTAACTCCCAATAATTTTTCAAAATTGGCCCTAAAATCTGCCACATCATGGTTTTTGAGATAGGAATGTAAGATTGAGTTTAAAAGCATAATTTACATACCATTTAGGGGCTGCATGATAAGAGAGCATAAAGGCTTATTATTTTATTGAATTGTAAGTGAAATTTATGAATTAGATATTGAAAAAGGCAAGAAAAGTGTAAGTGCAAGGTAGATATTTTATGGAGCTGGTTGGGTATGACTAAAGGCCACTTTTGATGAGTAGATATCAAGCCCTTGCAAAGTTGATTTCTTTGATTTGAAAGTTGAATATTGAACTTAGAAAAAAAGAAACTTAAAGTTGTTATTTTAAGCTTATTAAATTTCATATTGGTACTTATTTCAAAATATATTCTATTGGTTTTACAAATTTAAAGTATAATTAACAAAAGTAGGTTATTTGTATTGGATTTTACATGTGATGATTTTACAATTCAACAACAAGAATATTTCAGCTTTTGATTCGCCTAATTAATCAATATATAATGTTAATTGAAGATCTTGGCTTTTCTTTGATGAGCATAAACAATGATAGCCTTAATTGCATCGATTTCATATTACTTATATTTCATAATTATAGGGCAGTCTGATATAGTTTCATTTTAATGTTAAAAAGAGAATTCATCCAATGTCTTTTGAGAAAGTGAAAGTGTACTTTGTTTTCAAGAATGCTTCCTCACAGTGATGTGTTTGAAATGTGCTGAGATTGATATATGCACATGTGATTTGTTTGTAGTTGTTAATGCACATTATAGAATGGGACACTTGATCGCAAGCCGGTGAAGGAAGAAGGTTGGACCGTGCTAATGCAGAGGAAGGGTTAGCCATCAAGTGTTTCTAGAGTGGGATTTTGAATGATGATTGATTGGTGATAATTATTGTGAGCGTGGTTAAAATCTATGAGACTTTTTATACCATTTAAAGTACATGATGTTGATAACTAGTATTGCTATTTTGTATGAGTGTTAGAACAGTTTCTGTAGTGGTTTTTTCTTGCTTGACAAAGATTAATTGCCTTAAGAATTTGATTCACAACGTTATATATTTCGTATAATTATGTAGTTTTTTTCTGCTTACAGTTATCTAAATTATTTTTTGCTTGTATATCTATTCACTAAGTATTTTTATACTCATTCTACTCTTTTCATAAATTTTATTCAGGAAGCAGGGCTTGATAGTGGGTGGTTGAGCTAGTAAGTGTGATTAAAGGCAAGAGTAAGGTTGGCCAATATTTCTCGTATAAGGAGTCATATACATACTCATTGTAACTTGTAGATAAATGTTCATAATTGTTTCATACCATGGTGGTTATGTACATGTAAAAGGCTATATTATAAAGTTAATGTTTAAAGAGAGACTTTGTATATTAATTAGTTTAATAATGTTTAATAAATGCATTTCTAGTTATAGTCATTATAATGAAACATCATTTTAAAAAAATTATCTATTTTTTATAATTATGATTTCAAATACATTATTACATATATATATATATATATATATAAGTATGCTATAATTCAACTAAACTAAAAGGACGTTAGTGAGCGTTTTGTTTTAAATATCCATCTTGGGCTACGCGAGATGAGGTGTGACAATTTCCTTACCCGTTAGTCCTTG
Organism: Ricinus communis; assembly: GCF_019578655.1. Lineage (NCBI taxonomy): Eukaryota > Viridiplantae > Streptophyta > Magnoliopsida > Malpighiales > Euphorbiaceae > Ricinus > Ricinus communis. Next base: position 1,590,647 of record NC_063265.1, on the reverse strand, counting down.
CCAAGGATGAAGATCTCCTCATGGCACCGACTAGTCTATGTATGTGCTCGAACTGATCTCTCTCAACCTATATGATTATGTATATTGCTAACACTTCAAGAAAAAAAAAGAGATAAAGTACCAAAAAGAATAACGTGTCTACAAGTGTTCGGAGTAAGCTTATGCTCTATGGTTCCAGCAGGACTCTAGTAGGATATCATCGGGTCTGAAAGAAACGGGACGGTCCCAGGCACCATGTCTAAAATCATCGTAGGAGGTGCCTCAAATGTAGCACCCATAGAGGAGCTTAAGATATGGGAGGGCTTGGAACAGCAACCAAACCGCTCCTCTATCGGCCTAAGAGCCAGAGGCGCACAACAAATGAACTATAGTAAAGCAGCTAAATGGGTAACCAAGTAAAGAGAAAAAAAGAAAGTGAAAACTTGATAAAGTCAAGAACAAACCTAAGCCATAGTATCATTATTAAGGGCACGGGCCCTAGTAGCTGAGGGATGAAGGAGGTGTAGTCCATCTTCCGAGACCAAATGGTGAGATCCTCAAATTCATCATTATCCCTCCAGACTCCTTGCTAGCTCCTCGCCGACAAGGTCCACCGTCCAAAACATAGAGAGCGGGGAAGATAAAGGAACCCGGTGTCTACTAGGCCCCCTCTCCTAGTTGTAGATCCTTTTGCCTAAGAACCAGACCCGACAAGTAGGGCCAGCCAAGAGGAGCCTCCTGTGATTAAGGTCCATATATAGGGATCCCAGTGACGGCACTCACTAAGCTAGTCGCTATAAATCTGCATATTGAAAAAGTAAGTAACTGAAACTTGTAAAATATAAACATGACTAATTAATTTTCTTTTTACCTTATTCCAAGTCAAGGAGTTGATCCACATGCGATGCACATGGACCTGTGCCCACTCTAGATGGATGCTCTTGCTTAAGCCCCAGTAGCTCAAATGCGGGAAAGCTCAAGACATGCTAATAGGATGAGAGCCCACCAGAAGGCCAATATCTAAGGCCCAAACCTACAAATTAAGAGTGAGTAGCTACCACGTCAATACAAGAAAGTAGAAAAGGAAGAAATTATAGCAGTAGAACTTATGTGTATCGCATGCCAAAAGTCGCATATCCTTTTGCTCCTACGAACAGTAATGTCCATCCGATGGTACATGTAAGCAAGAGCCATAGATCCCCATTTTAAAGAGGAGACCTAGTCTAAATTCCTCAACGAGGCCAAATAATAGAAGTGCAATGAGTTTTATGAGTTACTAAACAATGTATTCCCGAAGTGATACACAAATAAGGCTTAAGCCATTTAATCTACCTCATGAGCATTCTGAGGCACAAGCCCATATAATGGAAGGGAATTCTCTAGTAAGCCAAGCACCGAGTGTTCTTGCACGCTGACAAGAAACCTAGCAAATTAGTAATATAATGCTCCCGAACTTCGGAGCACTGGTCGTGGATGGCATCGTCAAAAGGTACAAGCATACTTGTGAAGTCAATCTTAGTGATGGCGGCAAAGGATAGTGGAGATAGAGTCAACTCCTCGTAGATCAGATGGGAGCATACAAGAAAGAGAATCATTTTGTAATCTTATCAAATCGGTGTTAAAACAATCACTTTTTCAAACAAAAAAAAAGCGCTTTAATGCATGGACCGTAAGTCCCTACTCCTAATAAGTTGCGGAATTCAGTCCCTTCCAATATGAGTGTCAGACTTGCTTCTTGATCTACGACCACCCTCCTATGCTAAAAAAGCGGTAATCGAGAATCCGCTTTTCCGGGCCGGCAAAGCACCAACCGATTCGGCTCCCAGAAGCAGTCGATGGGACATTGCACTTCGGCCCCTGAGAATACCACATCAAGGTAAGGGGGCGGAGACTAGTGTATGAAATGTTTGGGCGGTGTCCATCGACCTCTCTATCAGAGCGTGAACCGAGGTATGGTCAGTCCTTTCGGTAATATATGGCAATATAGCAAAAACTCAGCGAAATCTAGTGTTGCCGATCCTAGCCTGCATAAGACTCGGTAACTCATCAAACCATTCGCATGCCCCGTAAAAATTTTCACGAACTAGATCGATACAACATCGCTCTGAAAAATGCAAAAATAGGTATTAAAAACACAATACACACCGAGAATCGAAACAAGTAAGTATATTGTTTATTTATTATTGTTTTATGTCAAAATGCTCTAAAAACTAATTTTCCCGTGCACTGTTGATTCAGACTATGTAGAGCCGATCGACTACGCGTAGTCAAATATGCTCTGTGGGTTAGGTCACACAATTTCTTTGACTTTTTCAATATTTTTTCATGCATTTTGAGTAGATAACGTGTATATCTAGTATATAAATAAAAAAATAAGATTTAATTCAAGAAAATACCTCTTTGACGGCTGAAGACGCCTGATGAGTGTTTAATTTTGCCAAAATAAATATTTCCTCCCATTTGACAAGTCCAAGACCATTCTGGTGAAAAATTAGCGGTGAAAACTTTTAATCTGGAGCTACTAGGGTACGCCTAGTCAATCTAGATGAAGAGCCAACCATTTCAAGATTGATTTTATAGAATTTGGTTGATAAATAAGTCACAAATCAAAGAAAAAGCAGAGAAAGAAAAGCATAGAATGGTTTGAGAGAAAAATAAGGAGAAATGGATAAAAGTGAGTTAAAAGTGGATATATGTATATATACATCTATGCCATAAAGAGAAGATAAAAATAATGTTTTGGTCCCTGACCTTCCAAAATTGCATCTTAGTCCCCGGAAGGGCCAGTTACCAATATAGTATCTAGAAGACATCTGTCAAGTCGATTAAATCCCGATGTGGGAATTTTTAGAAAAAAAAATCTATTTGGTCCTTCATTATTAAAATAACACTTTAGTTTCCATATGGGCCAATGACTAATGCAATTTCTAGAAGACCTTTGTAAAGTCAACTACATCCCAAAGATGGGATTTTCAACTAAAATGTCAAAATGAGTACTTAAAAGAGGGTAAGTCGAGCAAAAATTCAAAAATTAAAAGCAGGTGAAGTCCTCAAAATTTCAAGCAATTGTAGTCATCAATATAAACTTTTAACATATCCTTGATATTATAATTTCTCTCAATTTATTTAGTGTTTATAAATTTTAACAAACCGAGGGCAGCTGTCAGCATCCATTTTTCAGATTTAGAAATTGAGAAAATTATGAAAAACGCTATGATGAAAATTACTACTTTTTTAAAGTCTCAGAGGATTGAGAACGAGTGCATCCAATTTAGGGTTGAGACTAATTAGGTCAAAATTACCTTTCTAGAATTAATTTGGACTCAATTGTTAGAAAATTAACTTTGAGGGGTAAAACAATAGTTTTTACAAGTCCAGGGACTAAATTGTTAAAATTTTAGAACTTTTCACCCTTGGAGCCAATCAGCTCTAAACCGAGCTAATCAGCTTAGCATAGAGTCGATCGACTCTATGTAGTCTCGATTGGCTAATTTTCAAAATCTGATGTCGTTTTGTGCGTATTTTAACTTTACAACACTAAAAAATAAGAAAATAAGTTTTTGGAAAGTTTGTATGATAATTATTAAGATTTTTTAAAATATTTTTATTGGATATTACTAACCGATAAAAGAAAATCTTTTTTTAAAGCAAAAGAAAATGATTGAAGCTTATTGTGCTACTCCTTTGGGGTTTCCAAACCCTAGCCCTATATAAGCATCATTACATCTTAGTTTTAGGGGTTACAGATTCTCATAATTTTTTAGCAATTAAAAGTGATCCTGAGTTAAAGAGAAAATCTATCTCCAAAAACAAAGAGTTTCTTTCTAGTAACTAAAGAGTAAGTCACTAAGAAAGAACCCTAGATTAGGAATTTTTTTTAGAACGGCAGAAGATTTCCTAAAAAGCAACACTAGATTCTCAACTGATTCCTAATTCAATAGCCTCATCATCTCTAGAGACTTGCAGAACAACTATCTACAGTGACAACCTGAGTATTCCCCCACATTTAGCATCATCAGCATCCCTTCCCATTTTTACTGGTTATTTATTTTTATGATTCTAGAAACATGATTAAGATGTTTGCTTTTTATTGTTTTGTATGACTTGCATGATTAATTTAGGGTTTCCAATATGTTGGGTTTTAAATATGATAATATGAATATATAGGGTTTTGAATATGATAATATGTTTTTCATTGTATTTTAAATATGATTAGTTAAATGATTAGGGTAACATGATTGATTTGTATTTTCCTTATAGTATCTAATTGAATTAGATTATTAGGATTACATGATGGGAACCTAGAATCTGCCATAAAAATGCGTTATTTGTTACTACAGTCTTGATTTCTAGAGTTTCCATTACATATTTAGGGTTACTTTATTTGTTCATGTTTTGATTAATTTTTTGTCTTCTGTTCATAATCGGCTCCTATGCACTAAACTTGAAGGAAAATCGCAAAAATGAACCATTCCAAGCCCTAGAGCCAATCGGCTCCATGCTCTTAGCGGATTGGCTTTACACCATTTTATCCTAATTTTCATATTTTATTGAACTTTGGCGATTTATGTACTGTAACTTAGTTTTATACGTTTTCCTTTCAGTTTTTAGTTGTAGGTGGGTTGTAATAGTTAGATTTAATTTCTTGCACTTTATTTTTTATTTTATGTTGGATGGATACCAAATATTTATAATTGGGCTAGATTAGGTGAGCCTTGTACATAATTAATTAGTTAAATAGGCTAACAAATCAAATATGAGTTGGGATTAATTGAAATGGGCTAGACTTAAACGAACCTCACATGCTGTAATGGATGCTTGTAAAGTATAAACTGTTGCATTTATAGGGAATAGCCCGTTAAATAATAAAATCAAAGACTAATATACACAAATAAAGAAGTTGGCTTTTGAATTCATTTCTAGATATGACGAAGTTTCCTTATGGAATCTAGTACAACACTCAACTAGTAAAAGTGTTCTGAAAAATCACCTGGTGGCGACTCAATCTTCGCGTTAGTCTCTGTGATTAGTTAGCGTGTTTCTTTTAGATTAAAAGCCCTTGCAATGCCATAGTCGCTAGAGATGCTTAGGTGTGCGTCCGAAACCGCCGTTCATTTAATGTTTTTTATATTGAGATATGTGACCAGTAATACATTACAAACTTACTTAATGTTTTTTGTATTGAGCATTTGGAAAGAATATTCTTTTTAAGAGTCAGACACAATTCTTAAAATAGATTAGATGTATATAGTGGGTTTTATAAATTCCTAAACATGTTCACACTTAATATATAGTATTTAAAATTTCTTTATTAATTTATATGGACTTATAATTATAGAATTATCTAATTCAATATTAATTTCATTTTTTGACAAAGATCAAATTAAAAGTACTTAAATAGTAATTGATTATAGCATTCCATATAATTATACATTTAAATCCTAATTGTTATTGAGTATGTTTTACTTAATATTATTTAAAAACTCTATTTCACAACTAACATTGAAATCTTAATAGAATTGGACAACTAATATTGAAATCCTTATAAAGTTGGACTTCTATAATTTAAACTTATATTTAATAAATTATTAGTATTTCTATTTTAATAAAATTAGTTAATAAATAAAATAATTAACCCAATTAGTTAATTAAAAATTAATAACATATTTGAGTAAATTTGCACGTCTTTTCTCTCTTCGCACTTTTATATATATTATAATAATGATTTATGATAAGTATAATATGTATATGTTTATGAATGTACAAATCTGAAAAATGTAAGCATTTAAATATACCTCTAGATGATAAACAACATTCACAAAAATTCAGTTAGGCTTAAGGTTTAAATTGAGTCACTTCTCGTTATCCTCAACTTGTAAATCATCATTCACGTTCTCGATTACATACTAATAATTTGAAAATTTAAAAATATTATTTTTTATGATTAAAATTATTTTGAAGTTAAAATTCTAATAGAGTTGGGCTTTTAGAGTTAGACTTATATTTGGTAAATTATTAATAGTTTTATTAATAAAATTAATTAATAAATAATTTAATTAACTAAAAAATAATAAAGTCATTTTAGTAAATATGTCTGTCATTTTCTTTTTACGTTTTTCTGTATGTTATGATTATATATATATATATATTTTTTTTTTTTTTAAGAATCAGATTCTCTTTTTTTATTTTTTTTATTTTATTAATTAAAAATTAATTATGAAATAAAACAAAGAATATTATTGAGTTGGAGTGTTTTAGTTAATAAAAATAAAATATTTATAATTTAATAGGAAGATATATAAAAAGTATTGTTCGGAATGCTGTAAAAATGCTGTTAGGAGATAAACTTTATCAATTGATCTATAACTCATTAGCTGGGGTGTTTTAGTTAATATTAGATGATTTATAGGAAGTGTCTTTCTGGGTTCTAAATGATGCTTAGAAACTTGTTTTGAGAAGCATTATGTAGATTTGCAAGTACAGGCCTTCTCTTTTCATCTGCAAAACTGATGCGGTACATCTAAAAACATTCTAAACATATTTATTTACATGTAATTCTTCCCCGTACAGGCCTTTTGTTTTTGATTTCATGTTACAGTCTTATTTTGCTTAAAAAGAAGCTGTAGCAATTTGTTCATATTATTATTTATTTTATATTTAAAAATATTATTCTATAATATTATATATAATTTAATGTTTAATTATATTAATATAAAAATAAGTTTTATTTTTATTTTATAATATTTTTATTTTGCATTTATATTAATATTCTTATGAAATTTCTGTATTTACTATATTAAAATAAGTATACATGAAAAGTATATAGATTTATCAATTTTAGTTTTTTATCTATTTTTTGCACTAATAGATTTTTATATGTAATAATTATTTTTAATAAATCATTTTGTTAGAATTTTTACTATTTATTTTTTTATTATTAGTTTTGATATCTCACACATGGATATATATATATATTGATTTTTTTTTTCATTATATTGTATCAATAAATTTTTTAACATGTCAAAATTTTTTATTAATTTTTATACTCTAAATTTAATATTTTTTCTATTATTATTATTATTTTATTATTATTATTATTATTTATTTTTACATATATGAATATAAATATATATTTTATCATAGAAATAATAAAATTTATTATTAATAATTTAAAATATTTATTATAATATTTTTAATAATATAACAGTCTTATATTTAAATAAATCATAAAATTTTATCGTATTTATTATTAACATTTAAGATCACGTTTAATTTTTCTAGTTACGGGGTTGCACTCAATAGTCAATCAATTCGTTTTTCCGTAGGTTGATGCTTTGTATCGCACGCTTGTTATGAAAGTACAAGCAAGGCAACTACATCAACAACTTCTATTCCTGACGTGAACGGCCGCTTTCTTGAAACTAATTCATAGGCGCTTTCAGTTAGTTATACTTTTTTTTCTAACTATATAAACAAATATTTAAATAAATCATAAAATTTTATCATATTTATTATTAGCATTTAAGATCGCGTTTAATTTTTCTTATAATTATTTATAATTACTATTTTTATGGATATGCCACATACTATTTTCTCATTAAAAAATAGCATAATATGGTTTCATAAACTTCTGTCACGTGAAGCTTTGTAAAAAAAATTTAGCATTTTTTATATTTATATATTTTATATTATAGATGTTTACTGTTATAAATAAAAAAAGGCTAAATACATATTTGAATTTCAAAATTTATGGTGTTTTTGTAATTGAATCCTTAAACTCAACTTCAATTCAATTAAATATTTCAATTTTCAGTTTTATTATTTTTAAACCTTTATTTACATTGAAAATAAAATAATGATAATAACATTTCCAATAATACCGTTAACTATAATAATAAAAAAAATAAAATGTTAGTATTTCTACTACTTTTCGTCACTTTCCTAGCAACCAAACATCCGCTCAAAATTAAAATCTACAAATTCAATTCACTCCACTTTCACCACCCTAATTATCATTATTATCGTTTCACTTTCTTTTTTTCTTTTCCATCTTTCAAACTCCTGTCTAATTACAAGAATCCAAACTCATGCCCAGTTAGAAGAACTTAAATTCTATTGGCCTAACAAAGATTTAAAAGAAAAATTGCCACTTCTGTGCAATTCAAACACATTCCTAACATAGCATATCTCAACAACTCAAAATCTGATATAACCTCTTCCATCAAAATAATATATAAACTAGGAAAAAGAATAATTGAACAAACCTTAAGAATGAATAATTGAATAATTTTTTTATCTTAGAGAAGACGAAAACACCAACGACAAAAAAAAAAAATAAAGAAAAATCAATAACTGTTGCGCTTGCTGTTGTTGCAGAAGGCAAACCATGTTATAGCTGGAGTTGCTATCATTTGGGACAACTCCAGCTGTCGGTGTTCTATCTTATTTATTTGGGTTTCTTTCTTTTTTTTTTTTGTTTTTTAAATTTTATTGTGAGGAACCTACTTAGATTTAGTGAGGAATTTTAGTTCTAAGTCGGAAGTGGAAAGAAGCAGAAATTAAAAAGAAAATCTTGGGTCTGATAGTTTTGGTCCCAAATCAATAGAAGAAACTCCTTTCAATTCTTTTTTTAGTTATCGTTAATATATCTTTAATTTTGTGTGTTAGTTTAATTTACGTATTTTTTAAATGTCATGATTTCAATGCGTATAACGTTTGTCTGTCACAAATTTAAAATATACAATCCGTACAGTTAAGAGTTAAAATTAAATTTAGAGATTCAATTATAAAAATACGAAATGCCTATAGACCCATTTATGTATTAGCCAATAAAAAAAAAAGTTTACTGTTATGTTGTAATATTAATTTCAAATTTTACAAGCACCAAAAGAATTGTTATAATTGTTTTGTTTTATAATTATTTAATTAATTGTTTTAGAGGTGGCATGTGAATTCAGCTCATAACATTCAATATAAGGTTCTTTTTTCTCCAAGCAAATCGTATATAGTAATACACATTTCCTAGGTCACTGAATCATTATCATCCATGAATACCCTGTTCAAGGAAAAACTTTAAACAATTAATTTCATGCTGTAAAAAACAAAACAAGAAATTGATATGTAAAGTGTCTTCACAAACTTAACATTATAAATTGTAATATTTCAAATTTAACTGAATTTTAAATTCTATAACTTTTTAATGAGCTTAACATGATAAATTTTGACAAGTTAAGCTGGTTTTTAAATTATATATCTTTCTAAGATTTTGACAAGTATTTCGAATTTCTAGTGGGCTCTCTTTTTCCTTTCATTTTTTAATTCTTCCTAACAAATTGATAAAAAAATATTTGTTGGTTATCGTTTTAAATCCATGGTAATTTTTGATTTTATATTAATTAATTTTAATAAATAAGTATTAATTTATTTCTCAAGAAATGGCATAAAATGAAGAAATTAAATCTAATTTTTAAATAATTGGTTCGTCAAAAGATATTTTAATAATATTTATATTTATATTTATATAATATTTATATATTATATATTTTTTTATTTTTTATTTATTATATATTAAAATAAATATATATGAGAAGTATATATATTTTTCAACTTTAATCTTTTATCTATTTCTTGCATTAATAAATTCTCATATATAATAATTATTTTTTATAAATTAAATTTGTAGAGTTCTTACTATTTATTTATTATTATTATTTTTTAATATCACATATATATACTGAATTTTTTTCTATGTACCAATAAATTATTCAACATGTCAAAAATTTTTATTAACTATTTTTGTATTTCAAATTTAATATTTTTATATTTTACTATTTTTTATTATTATTTTTATATTATTATTTTTACTTATATAAATATAATATATATTTTATCATAAAAATAATAAGATTTATTACTAATATGTATAGCTATAATAATTATTATACTTATTATAATATTTTTAATAATATAATAGTCTTATATTTGAATAAGCCATAGATTTTTGTGTATTTATTATTAATATTTAAAATTAAATTAAATTATTTTATAAATATTTATAATTAAAATTTCTATGAATATATTATTCTCATTAAAAGATAATATAACATGTTTTATAAAATTCTATCACATGAAATTTTATAGAAAATTTTAACATATATATATATATACTTCTTGAAAGATCCTTCACAAATAAATGCAGTAATATTCTCAAGATAAATACAACTACAATTACTGTGAAGAGCTTCCAATGTAAAGTGAGAAGTTAAACATTTCAAACCAGTAATTTTAATCTATCACATAATTAAATTTAGCATAATTTATATATTATGTCTCTAGTTGAGCCAAATAACATTTTTCTTATAATAAAACATTAAAATCATTGTATTTTACAAGACAAAATAATAAGTTTTGATGTCATTATTTTATCTCATAAAAACTAGCGAATTTTGATATTTTAATAAGATATTTTTATATTATCTTCACCTTATTATTTCTTACTTAGATATATAAACATTAGTAAAGACATATAAATAAAATTATACAACAAATTATCACGAGTCTGAAACTGGAAGAATTAGTCGTTTACCTATGCATTGCACGACTGTTATTATTATTTTAATTATAAAATTAAATTGATAAATATAACTTAATAAAAAACTTAAAATTTAATATTAATTTATAATATTTAAAAAAAATAGCAAATTAACTATCTTTAAATGTCCTTAATTTTTTAAATTCTAATTATTAGTGCAATAATATAAAAATCATCTTAAAAATATTTATTAATTAATTTTAGTATTATAAAACTCAATACTATAATTGATAATACTATTTTTAGAATTAAAATTTTATTATATAATTAGTAAATTAATTTATTATTAAATATAAAATTAAAAATATAATTTAAGATGTTATTTTCTAGAATTAGAATTACTATCTAATTAAAAAATTAGTTTATTAGTTAATATAATATTAAATATAATTAACATGCTATTTTTAGAATAGAATTAGTATTATTATCTTATTAGGAAACTATTTATTGATTAATATAATATTAAAATATAATTAACATATTATTTCTTAAAATTAGAGTTGGTGTTTAATTAGGAATGTAACTTATTAATCAATAAATTAATAAAAAAATAAAAAAATAATATTAAATTATAATTGATATGCTATTTTTAAGATAGAATTAGTATATTATCTAATGAGAAAACTATTTCTTAGTTAATATAGTATTAAAATATAATTAATATGCTATTTATTAAAATTAGAGTAAATGTTTAATTAGAAATATAACTTATTAATTAATAAATTAATAAAAAAACTATAAAGGTATATATAAGCTTAAATTCTATGTATAAAAAATAGTACACATGTCAATATAAAAATTCTACATGTTAAAAAATTTTAGGTTTTAAAAATTAATATATATATATATAATATATATATATATATATATAAATAAATATGTAAATTTTGCATACTCATTATCACTTAAATTAAATATTGAAATAGTATTACAAGTAAGGGATAAGGCTCCAATGTGACCTTAATGTATACCCATTTGGTCACATTATAACTTGATTTTTTTTATACCAAAGATGACCCCAATTATAAAAAATGGTATTTATAAACCCTCTTTTACATGTTTAATAAATAAATCTCACAATATGTTATTATTTTTCGTTCTTGTCCAACTAATGTATTAGTATTATCTAAATTGATTCACTGCGGTTAGTATTTTTAGCTTTTATCCCCATAATTTTTTTATTCCTTTTTGTCTTGGATGTAAAAAGTTTTAGCTTTACTTAAAAAGTTTGGCTTTACTTTAGTTAATATTATTCGAACTTATTGATGGTAGCCGTGTAGCTGTATTTATAGCAGAGGTATTGTGATGATGATGACCTGATAGAGTAAATTTGTTATTTTAGTGCTGGTTATATTATTTTATTTACTAAGTGATGGATCTTATTTTTTCACCTCATCAATATCTAACCGTGTTAAATTCGAAGTTAACTGAGGGGTTTTACTTCAAATTTTATGATTTAAGGTCATATTTGGCTCAAAAAATACATGAAGTTCCAATGTGATAAAACAGGTAAATCTTAGGGTCATATTTGAACCTTTTCCCTAGAAGTAACTGTTCTATTGGTTGGCTACCATCGACCAAACCATACTATGGATCTTTTTCCCAAATAATAATTTACTCATTACCCTTTCTCCCTGTTAAGAAAAGTAAATTTACAAGGCAACAAGTGAACCATCAGGAATAATTGCGAGTATGTTTGGAGGTTCCAATTTAAAGAAACCAGCTTTGAGCGACTGTAATATCTAGCTATCGTGGCACGAAAATTACACCACCCAAGACCCTAAAAGCTCATTTACATAGCAAACTACAAGATTGTCTGTGTGTTGACGTCTGAACTTTTCCTTTCTTACGCACAACAGTTGAAGAATTGATAGTAAAACAAAAAACAGAAGCCTTTGTCCACCTCTCTTGATTTTGACAGGTTTTTACCAAATCTTATGAGTAATCTTTCGTCTATCCTTTTCTTTATTTGCGAAAAAGGGAAAAAAGAAGAAACATGCAATCATTTGTCTTTTTCTGTTTTGGGTATGTTTTCATGTGCTTAATGATAGAAAATGTGGAGTTGGATTATCACGTGATTGATCCTGTCCTTTTTCAGATTATTTCTAAATGCCCACTATTGTAAACACGACCAACTGCTCTTTCGCTGCTGTATAATTATATTTATCTTCTTAAATCAAATCTCTGAATAATATTTTTGTGTCTTTCCCAGATTGAAGGCATCAGCAATGGCACAGGGTATGTGCCCAAGAACAAAGCAATGCTCAGAATGGGCTAGAATTTACATAAACTATTGTCTTTGCAGTGTGAAAGATGGGATTTCATTAAGTGTTGGACTGTTAAGTGTTATCAGTTGGAGTGTTGCTGAGATTCCTCAGATTGTGACCAACTACAAGGAGAAATCTTCTCAAGGCCTCTCTATTGCTTTCTTGACCACTTGGATTATTGGGTAAGCCATTTCGACTATAGTTTCTTTCTTCTTGCATTGCTAATATTGATTTCTTTGCATTCCTTTGTTATCCTTCTTTGTGGTACTAATATTGCTCCCACTATTGTTGCTCATGTTGTCTCTACTGTTGTCTCTCTCTTGGTGCTTCCAACAACTTCTTTAGGGAAATTTAATACTTTATTACAATTATTCTTGTAGCATGATTTCTCTTTACTGTTGAATTCTTTTATTTGAAAACTTGATCTAGAATACCTCTATTCATATATGGCTAGTTCTGGATCAATTAATTCAGTTTGAGAGGGTTTAAGTATTGCTTTGCAAAGAGCTACCCAGTCAGGTGTTTTTCCAAAAGCCAATTAAACAATGTTTTTGATATTTTATCAACTTTATTTTTTAGTCAAAATGCACAGAAAACAATTTTTTTTTTTTTTTTTTTTAAATTAAAAGAAAGTTCTATGCTTTTATCAACAATAGTTGCAATACGGCAAAAGGTACTGCATCTGATGCAGTAAACATAAGAATTATGTACTTTGTTGTCGTATGGAAATTGGTAATAACTCTTATGAAGCCTTGATGAATATAGAATGTTGGGGCTAATCCATATGAGATGTATGGGGGTTGGGGTTCTTAATGAGTAGGAGAGGGCTTTCAAGAGGAGACATATGATGAGTGGTGTGGACAATGAAGACATGCTTGGGTTCGATTCAATGATATATTGCCCAAAGATGTATTTAATTGATTTCTGAGAATGCTTCATACTTCAACAGGTGGATGGTGTTAGATGATGTAAGTGATTGAAAATGTATTGAATCAATTTTGGAGAATGTCCATGCTCCAACAGGGGGATAGGGGCTCTATATATTTCTGAAAAATAATTTCTACAATTTTTCTGATGTTTGCCACTTATAGAAAAATTGGACAATTGAAAATTTCTTCTAGTCAAGTGGAACTAAGTTAGGAGGCCACTTTGTGTATTTCTGGAAACTTGTAAAAAGAAGAGACTGACAAAAGAATTTTAACATGCTCCCTAGTATGCTGACTGCCATCAGTTATTGGCTGTTTTCAGTTGATTTAGGCCACTGCGATCACCCCAGATTATCACTTTTTTTGGGGGATACAGTATTCTCTGTGGTTCTATTCATTGAAAGAGATGTATTTTCCCAAATATTTACCAAACGTGATAAAATAACTTTACTTGACTATTGGTGTTATATCAAAGAGTAGAAAACAATGCATTTTCTCAGGAAGCATTTTCCACTGACAAGTTGATCTCCATGATATAAATGGAGCCTTTTCTTTTTCATTATGTATTTTGTTCATGCATTGAGATCTTAAAGGTCCATTTGATGAAAAAGTAAAAAAAGAAAAATATCTTAATTAGTTGATTGCTTACAGTATATCAGTGACACAAGTTGGCTGTTTGAATTTGGGTCATTACCTTAACAACCAAATTGATGATCTTATAATTATTTAATGACTCATTCATTCTATGTTCAGAAAAACAAATCCAGTTAAATAAATTATAAAAAGAAGAAATTGAAGTTAATCATATGCCATAATAAATACTTGCTTAGATGCCCAGTCTAAAAGCACTTTGGAGTCAAATTATTATAGTTTCACTTTAGATCTTCACTTTTTCAAGTTGATGCTTATGTGTAGGAAATCTCTTCTTATTACATCTCCTCACTGTCTTTTAGTACTTAGGCATCTGAGTTTATTGTTTATGGTTCCATTTTTTGCTGCTAAATTAATTTGTATATATTTCTCAGGGACCTTTTCAACCTTTTTGGCTGCTTGCTGGAACCAGCTACTGTATGTGCTTTTTCTTATATCTCAATTTCTCTGTTACATCTTCTTTCCTCTTCTCCCTTTTCTTTGCATTAGAAAACATGCACTTAAAAAAGAAGCTTGGTATAACCCCGTGAAGAGTGAATTGTGTTACTGTAGCAGCAAGGAGAAGAAGGAAGAAACGAGAAATATTAGATGCTGATGATACTAGGCCATAAGCCTTCCAAAACACGCATGCTGAACTCATAATTCGCTATTCAAAGCCAAAAAAAAACTAGGTTATTTAGATATTTGTGGAGACTTCTAAAGACTTTCTGGTCCTACTTGACTCAATATCCCAAACTAAGAGAATTATTTACCAACAAAAAATACAAAAAAAAAAAACAACTTTCAACATAAAATAACTGTAGTACTGTTACCAATATTCTAGCAATATCCATGTTTTCCCTTTTAAAAGCAATCACAAAATTGCTTTTCTCATAATATTCATGTTACAAGTTCAACAACTATGTTCATGCTTAGCAAAACTCGAATTTGAAAATTACGTGCATAATCTACTATTGTTCTAGAGAAACTTACATAAGTTTCTCCTTTTATCATAGGCATATCTTAACTCGTATAATCTTGTTGTTATACATTATTGAAATTTTCTACTTTCTTTTGCAGCTTCCAACCCAATACTATATGGCCATAGTAAGAAACTCCATACAGTCAAGTTGGCAAAAATTTTATTTATTAATTTTTTGTGTGGTTAATGGTTACATGCTTTCTCTCTCTTACGTTTTTATGCAGCTGTATACATTCATCACGATTATTCTTGCAGCACAAACCATATACTATGGTCATATCTACCCTCGAATGAAATGCAATAGATGGCACAAAGAGGCAAGAATTTATTTAATTGTTTTGCTATGTTTATTCTCTTCTTATGATTGAATAGCAGCATTTTTACAGATTAGCTTGTACTTAATTATGTGAAGATTCAAATTTCTCTTAGACTAGTGGAAGAAGTTGTAACATTATATTAGGAGGTGGATATAAACTCTAATTTACCCCTTTTTACCCTGAAAAAGCAAGGATACCAGTGCGTCATTGAACTGATAACCATCTGGCTACCTAAACCATAACCTCCTTGTCTTGTTGGAGCAACCTTACGTCCATGATAAGGCTCACCGATCTGCATCAGGCTGATGAATAAATCTAAATGACATTCACCACTTATGTTTATGTTATCTCTGACTTTCCAACAAATATATCATCTTAGATATCAGAAAGGCTCTTCAAGGATGTAACGTGACTACAAACAGAAAGGTCGCATGTGTCCTTTTACTTTTGGTCAAATTATTGTGATGTCCTTCCTGCCTTATCAGATAACTTAATGATTAGCTTTCTTAGATGAAATGTCGCATTTCTTATGGCATGATGAGGAATAACATTCTTGTAGCTATTACTGCTGTTTAAACTGAACCACTCCTGTATATGGTGCCAGCATGTCATGAAATCATTTTCCCTCCACTTAAATTATGATATGCTTGTATGATTTGTGTTTTATATGCACATAACTTTCTCTTAGTGCTGCAATGCAGGGTCCAATCCTCAACCAAACTGAAGAAGCAGTGAAACTTACACAAGGGGTTAAAAATGGTGGATTAAAACAAATCAACAATACAGAGAAATGGAGAAATGGATCCAGAATTTTGGACAAAGGAAATATTTTGAGCTCACCTATTCCTCTTCCTGCATTTCCTCACAACAATTCCTCTGGAAGGGAACTATACTATATGTAAATTTCTGTTCTTGATTATATTCAAATGACCTGGGTTTGATTGAACCTTGATCTCATGACATTACGAATTATCAAGAAGACATAGGTAAATAACCATATTCAATAGGGCTGGTTGTGGTCCTGTGGCATGGGGGACTGAGACCTGAGCCAATTCCCTTTACTGGTTCCCTTTCCCAGGCTGGTTCGTCAGGGGTGGGGCTGGGTGGGGGGTATGGTTCGGCTGTGGTTCCGAACTGCAAGAGCATTAAGCCCAGTCAGTTATTGAATAATAATAATAAATTAGTAGTGCTTTGTTATGGAAATCCTTTCTCTCTTTCCTATCTTTTATCAATTCTGATCTAACACCTATATTTATCATGTATAACTGACTAAGATCAGTACTTGGCCATTTAGTGCATTTTCTAAAACTGCTTTGTCACAGTATCAAAATGAAAACTTGAATCAACTTAATATGGTTCAACTTAAGAATTTAATTTTTGCAATTCATTTTCTCAATTTATGATGAATTTGTCAGGTCAGCAAGATCTCTTTCAAGTAGTCATACTCCCATAGCAGGATCCTATCTGGCACACCCTGCATCATATCCTATTAGGAGTTCCATTGAGGAGGCCTTGCTTGATGGAGATAGTTCCACACAGTCTGCACCAAATTTGAATGGTGGAGATATCTCCACACGTTCTGCACCAAATCTGAAACCCAAGACTATGCTATGTGTGGTCAGCCTCATATATTGACCGTACAATGACATTCACTGAACAGTCTAATCATATTACAAACTGCTATTCTATTTACAGCGCATTATCATTGAAATTTCTGCTTTCAGGTCTTTGCAGTGGTATTCCTTGGCATATTCAATCTTCACGAATCAACAAGAAGTCCCACTTTTCCATTTGAAAATCAAAATCAGGCATTTGTATTGCGAGTAGGACGAAAAATCTTGAAGGTAACCCAAGCTGAAACTCAGTCTCCTTATACTGATACTGTTGGATGAATTTTAAATCTCTAACAAGAAAGGGTATTTTCCATCATATATATATTTTTCTGCATTTGTTTTTAGAACAAAGAAAAATCTACATGATGCTAAACCAGCAAATCAATCAGTGGAAGCAAAGAGAACCAAGTTCTGAAAACTTAATATTCTCCTCATTAAGTCCATAAAATTTTTAAATAAACTCTTAATAAGTAAAAGTACAAGAATATCTAAATACTACTATCGATAGTGATAAAATGCGGGGGTAAATCCTAATTTTCTATTCCTGTGTTACAGTATTCCAATCTTTTACAAATTAATTTCCTATTTAGCTATTATAGGTGATTCTTGTAATCATTACATTTTCCTTAATTGTCTTTCTTAATTTTGCTAGTCAGTTTCCTATTTTGTTATTTTAATCACAGATTTGAGGGAATAAAAGCGAATACTTTATTCATACTAATAACACACACATATATATATATATATACACACACACACACAAGTAGGAAGACTCCTAAATATTATAAGAATATTATACAAGGTGGACTCCTATTTAGGGTTTACAATCTTATCCTATATACATGTTGTAACACTCCCCCTCAAACTGGAGCATAGATGTTAATCATGTCCAGTTTGTTACACAGATAATCAACTTGAGCTCCGTTTAGAGCTTTAGTGAAAATGTCTCCTAATTGCTCTCCAGTTTTCATGTATCCTATGGAAACTAGTCCTTGTTGTATCTTCTCACGAATAAAATGACAATCAACTTCAATGTGCTTAGTTCGTTCATGAAATACCGGATTCGAAGCGATATGAAGAGGTGCTTGATTATCACACCATAGCTTTATTGGTATTGTAACCTTAAAACCGAGTTAAGGCAGAAGCTGATAAATCCATGTTATTTCATATGTAGACTGAGCCATAGCTCGATATTTTGATTTTGCACTAGAACGCAAGACTACACGTAGCTTCTTACTCCTCCATGAAACTAGATTTCCTCCAACAAAGACACAATACACTGAAGTAGATCTTCGATCTTCTTTAGATCTTGCCCAATCAGTATCTGAAAAACACTCAATTCTAGAATGCCCATGATCTTTATATGTGATACCTAGTCTTGGAGCCCCCTTTAAATAGCATAAAAGTTGTTCTACTGCTTTCCAATGATCAACCGTTAGGCAAGACATGTATTGGCTTACCACACTGACGGAATATGCTATGTCTGTACGACTCACTGTTAAATAATTTAACTTCCCAACTAATCTTCTATATCTCTTAAGGTCTTGAAACAATTTACCATCTCTTGTGAGTTGCAAATTAGGCACCATCAAGGTACTACATGGTTTAGTCCTTAACTTACCTGTTTCAGATAACAAGTCAAGTACACATTTCCATTGAGATAACATAATTCCTTTCTTACTCCTTATTACCTCGACTCCCAAGAAGTACTTTAACATCCCTAAATCTTTTGTGTGAAACTGACTGTGAAGAAAGGACTTAAAAGATGAAATTCTTGAAACATCACTTCTAGTAATCACAATGTCATCCACATACACAACTAGCAAAATAATGCCACCCTCTAAATTGTTTGTAGAAAACAGAATGGTCAGATTTGCTTTTCTTCATTCCAAATTGCTCAATTACTTGACTGAACTTGCCAAACTAGGCACGTGGACTCTGCTTCAAGCCATATAGAGACTTTTGAAGACGACAGACTTTCCCATACTCCCCCTGAGCAACAAAACCAAGAGGTTGCTCCATATACACCTCCTTTTCAAGATCTCCATGAAAAAAAACATTCTTAGTGTCTAATTGATGGACAGGTCAATTGTGAATGGCTGCTATAGATATGAATAACCTGACAGAAGTCAACTTAGCAATAGGTGAAAAAGTATCAGAATAGTCAACTCCATAAATTTGGGCATATCTCTTTGCCACAAGACGAGCTTTCAAACAAGCAACTGACCCATCAGGATTCACTTTCACTACAAAAACCCATTTACACCCAATAGCCTTCTTCTTGTAGGTAAATTTACTAAGTTCCAAGTACCATTACCATCTAAAGCATCCGTCTCCTTTGTTATAGCATTATGCCATCCAGGATGGGCTAGAGCTTCTTGAACAAGTTTAGGAATAGAGATAGAATCGAGAAATGAAATTAAGGAACAAGTAGCAGGTGACAAATGGTTGTAAGAAAAAAATGAAGAAACAGGATAAGTGCATTGACGTTTACCTTTGCGAAGGGCAATGGGAAGATCATCACTTGACATCGGATCTGATGGTGAAGGATCTGGTTCAGGACATGTATCAGAAGAAGTCTGCCGTCATGAGTAGATCTGAGTGATTGGTGGCCGAGGAACAGAAACAGGATGTGTGATAGTATAGACCAACACATCATCATCAACCTCCCCTTTATGTGATATAGTAGAAGACGGGAAGAATAACGTATCTTCTAAGAAGTGACATCAGTTGACACTAGATATCTATACCTTTTCTGACCACGAGAATAGCCAATAAAGATTCACTTTAAAGACTTAGGATCAAGTTTCGTGATTTGAGGACGAATATCACGAGCAAAACAAGTACAGCAAATATCCTAGGTTCAATTGGAAACAATGATTTATTTGAAGGAAGAGTATGATAAGGAGTCTCACCATCAAGTAGTAGAACGCATGTTAATCGAAAGCGGTTGCATTGACCCATCACCGACCAGTGTTTTGCAATATTCATTTGAAATAATTAGGCTCTTGCAGTTTCAAGAAGGTGTCTATTTTTTCTTTCTGCTACCCCATTTTGTGATGGTGTATCCACACACGAAGTTTGATGAAGAATTCCTTGTTTAGTCATGTAAGACTGAAAAGATTCTGGTAAATATTCTTTAGCATTATCACTTCTTAGTATGTGGACAGAAGCATTAAATTGAGTTTTGACTTCAACATAAAAAACACAAAAATGAGTAAATAATTCAGAACGACTTTTCATTAAATATAACTAGGTCAAACGAGAATAGTTATCAACAAAAGTAACAAAGTATTTAATTCCAGCTTTGGACACAACTGGACAAGGACCCCAAACATCTGAATAAACTAAGTCAAAAGGAACACTAGCATGTTTATTGATTCTAGAACTAAAATTAAGACGATGATGTTTCACATACTGACAAGACTCACATTCTAAGGAAGATAAATTGTGAAACTGAGGACACATTTTCTTTAACAAAGGAAGAGAAGGATGACTCAACCGACAATGTTCTTCAAGTGGGGTTACTACTCCAGAGCACGCTATAGACTTTGACACTTGATTATCAAGGATGTAAAGACCTTCAGATTCATGTCCCTTACCAATAATCTTCTTTGTCATAAGATCTTGAAAAAAGCAATAATCAGGATAAAATGAGACACGATAATTAAGATTACGAGTAAGTTTGCTGACAGATATCAAATTAAAAGAAAACTGAGGTAGACTCAAAATAAATGTCAAAGAAAGTGATGGAGTAGGGTTCACTGTGTCAGAACCAAGTACAGAAGATGTTGACCCATCTGCTAAAGTAACTTTAGAAGATGATATATAGGGTTTAAAGGTGGAAAATAGGCTAGAATTACGTGTCATATGATCTGTAGCACCAAAATCTATGACCCAGTTAGAGGATGAGAAAATAAGACATGTGTTTGTTTTACCTGACTCGGCGATAGCAGTGATAGGAGTAGATGAAGAGTTCAATGATTCTTGGTATTGCTGGAATTTGGCAAATTCATCCATAGATATAAGAACAGACTTCTCAGATGTATAACGAGTAGATGCAATTTGTGTAGACTAATTCCTCTTATTCAATAATCTCCTGCAATCATGTTTCAGATGACTTGGCTTATGACAGCAGTGACATAATCCCACTCGAATCCTGCGTCCGAATTCCACTTGAATCCTATTTCTCAATGTCAATATTACTAACAGCATCGCTTGATGCATTACTTGATCCCTTTTCTCTACTACTTTTACCATCCATGTTACTCCGTCCAATAAGAGCACTATTGGGTTGAGTAGGTTGGAATTTTTTGTGCAAAGTACTCTACAAAAGGCCTCTTGAAGAAAAGTAATCTCTGGACTAGAAAGAATCCGAGATTTGGCAGTCTCAAATTCAGAGGGAAGCCCATCTAGAAAACTCATGACAACATCTTTTCCCTTTGGGCTTGTTGAACTTTCACATCCGGCTAAATGGTAATAACATGTTAAGCTCCTCATATGTCTTCTTGAAATTCATGAAATAGCTCGTGAGAGACTTGTCTTGTTTTTCAGCTCGATAAAAAGCTTTACACACATCATACATGTGATTAATATTCCCCTTCTTAGAGTAAACAAACTCTAAGTACTCTAGTAAATCCTTTACAAATGCACAATAGTTAATCAGACCCACAATTTCACTGTCAATAGAGTTCTTAATTTGTAAAAATAAACGAGCATCTTCACGTAGCCAAGTTTGTTTAGATTCATCTTTCGATGGATCATCAGTCAAATGGTGATCCATATCAATGCTTCACAAATAAAGACGTATAGATTTACTCCAATTAAAATAGTTAGAATCAATAAGTTTATGTTCAGTTATTTTTGTTCCTATAGGAACAATCTCAGGCAGAATTACTGACTTCATATCGGCCATACTTCAAATAATTGAGACAAAAGTTGACTAAACACAGCAAAAATAAAAGAAATCAGAACCTGTATCAAAGAAACCCCTTCAGCCATTTGTATTTTCACAAAACCAACCACAAGTATGGACCGTAGAGGATGAGGCAAGCTTGGCGAAGTTGACCGGACAAAAGTTCAGTGAACCACGCGCCGACGCGTGAACAAATGTGCAGAAACTTGTTTGGGCGCGTGAGACTCATGTGCTAGGGTTCGAGCGACGGACTTTCCAGATCAGATGATCGATGGGCGGCGCTCCTCTTGGTGCAAGCAGTGACTAAAGACTAAACCTCTAAAGAGATGACCCGAAACTAGCACACCCTATTGCTAAACCAAGAGCAATTTCCCAAATCCCCAATTTTAATTTCTAGGGTTTATTCCCTGCTCTGCTACCATGTAATCACAGACTTGAGGGAATAAAAACGAATACTTTATTCACACTAATGATACATATATATATATATATATACACACACACACAAGTAGGAGGACTCCTAAACATGCTAGAAATATTATACAAGGTGGACTCCTATTTAGGGTTTACAATCTTATCCTATATACATGCTGTAACAATTATTATAGGTAAATCTTAGTATCTTCCCTATATAAGCTTTCCTTAGTTGTTCTTAATTAGGGTTTAAGGGTTAGAGGCTAGCCTACCCTCTCTTGTAACTACTTAAACGTCATTTTCTTATGGAATAAGATAAGCAGAAATTTGTTCAAGGTTGTGAACTCCTAAAGTTCAGAGATCATAGGGTTGTCTCTAATGAGCCCTTAACTATAATTCAACATAAGTCGAAAAGGAAGAAATTCCAGCAAACACTCTTGACCTTCTTTGGATCCTTTGATGAATCATAGACTCATAACTTGATCCCAAATGCAGGACCATAACATCCTGCATCATTTAACCTCAGTTGTGGAAACTAGATGTCAAGTTGTGAAAAGCAGGACATGATCGTATTTTCATAGAAATTAGATATCAAATTGTGAAACCAATCCTAACTGATAGAGCACATACAAAATAACTACAAAGTCAATACTAAAAGAGAAAACTGGCTAGAGCTACTGCCTAACTGAAAAACAATACTGCTCCTATCTGAAGAATTCCTTAGTCTTGCTTCTTTTCCATCCTGTTCCTAACACTAGCACATATTTTATTTCAATCTTTTTGTTCAAATTGATGATGATGTATAGAGCGATATGCATAATACCTCTTTTGTAATTCCATTAGCTACTCATGCACTATTAGTGCTTTCCTTAACCTCTTTTTTCACTACAATGGATTCTTCGGAGTTCAAAGCCTGTAATATATACTTTACTTTAACCTGAAACTACTCTTTTGTCAAAATTAAGGGTTTTCGTTGTTTCAAGTCTGTTTCAAGATTTTCTTTTTCTTTTTGCTGATAAGAATTTTGCTTGTTGAAAGAAACTTCAAATAACTGTCATTACTTGTATATTAGACGTTATTTATTTCATCTTTCATAGTAGTTATTTGGAAAACCAATATATTAAGAAACTTGTAGGCACTTATTTCCCTTTCCCTACCCTCTTCTTCTTTCTTTTTTGTTTTTTCATGGGAGACTTCGTTTGTTGTTTATTATTTTTAGTACTATTCTTTTTTGTATGCTTTGATGGTGGAATCTTGATTTGCATACTTAATTTATTGTTTATTATCCTTAATCTCTTATTTTGAATGATTTGATAGTTGAATATTGGTTGATTCTAATATTTATCTGAATTAATATCTTCTTAAATATTAAATACAAAACTAACATTTACATATATGTTTAATATTTATATACGCTGCTAAATTCTTAATATATGTTTGTTTCTCCCACATTTATGTTTCCTATATTGAGGATAACAAACATTTAGGGGCAAAAAGACCAAGTTGATTAAAATTAAATATTAAATAGAAAAATTCCTTAACTTTCTTTTCTTTGTTTGCATCCTAACCTGTTTCTGATAATTCTTCACATGAGTTCTTCCACTTTCTCTATATCTTGAGTTTGTCATCCAATTTGTTGATGTGGAATAGTTAAAATATTGACAACTCTTTTGCATCATGAATGATGATACAAGATGGATTGTATATCAGGCATGAGCGCAAAAGCCATGAATCTAAAACTAGGAATTGTCTTTTACATGTTAGTTTCTTTAACTTTTCTCTATAAGATTCAGTTCAAAAGTTTCTCCTATTTTTAAGAGTTTGCTGCCATCATTTCAAGGATGAAAGCTTTTGGCAAAATGAGCGCAAATCATGAATTTAGTTTGGGATTTCAGGTGAGTGGAGGAATGGTGCATGAAAGTGGTGCCGAAGGTAGCACAGGGATTGGAACATTTCTTGGTTGGGCAATGGCAGCCATTTACATGGGTGGAAGACTCCCTCAAATTTTGCTAAATGTGAGTTTTCTATAAATGTGGTTTTTGCAGTAATATGTTTTCAGTGTTGGACAGAAAATTCATATCATGTGCTGTAATCAATGCCCAGTTACTGATATGGGCAGCTATATAGGTTACTGCAAGACATTTAGGTATAGCCCTAACTGTGAGCTGGTCAAGAACCAGAGTCGAATGACCTAGAATGGTCATAAACCAGACCGGAACTAGCAATCTGGTTTTGGTTCCATTTCCAACTCGTAGGGGGGATCGGTCCGGTCCTAATTCCCCCTTTAAAGAACCTGAACTAGAATTGGGCTGGAACCACTGGCCCAACTTTGGTCTGGTACATTTTATTTTAATGAAAGAGAATTTATTGATGTCACCTAGACTCGTATGTGAGACTTTTACAGTATGTTTGGTTCACGGATTCATAATCTTTAAGTTTAGACTTAATTCTAGGTTTAGTTAAGCCATAGGATTGCTTATATTAAACATTGTCTGGTACAAATATGTTAATCCATTGGATTAATTAATTCTATTTTTGTAATCCTACATTTGGTAGAATTGTTTAACTAGATAAAAAAATTGTTATGGTAATCAAATTACTTAAACACCCTTTGTCCCTATAAATAAAACTTGTATCTCCTAATTATTTTTCTTTCTCTTAGAACCATTTCTGAGTCTGTTCATCTAGTCTACATCAACTTTTGAGCTTGAATTACTATTTTTTGCTCTCAGATTCTAATTAATTTTAGAATATTACCTTGTATTAATTATTATCACGACTCATATTATTAGATATCATCCAAAATTTAAAATCTATACAAAAAAGAAAGGAAACAAAAAGCAGTCTAAATTTCTGGCAAGAAGAAGGTATTTTTTGGTTTCAATGAAACGAGTAAAGTAATATATAATACAAAATAAACAAAAAGAAAAGAAGCTCATTTAATTCTTTTTTAAGTCAAGCACATGGGTTATCAAGAATCATACCAATGTTTGCAGCAATTCGAAGAGTAGTTTTCTACATTTTATTCATATGAGGGAGAATTTTTTTTATTTTTTCCTAGGGTAAGCAATTGAGACATAAATTAAAAAATTAAGGTCATTTTAAAGAAATAAAATAAAAGATCAAGGATTTTTTTAGAGATCAAAATTTTATCGATTATGGATTAATAATCCACTGAATATGGATTAATAATCCACTGAATATGGATTACTGAAGACATGAGAGGTTTGGTTTTAGATAAAATTTATCTCATAGGTTAGCTAAGCTATTGGGATTGTTGAGTCCAACATTTATCATATGTACTAAACATAGTGTTATTTACTAATACTATGGCTTAGTTAAGCAAATCCCATGTACCAAATGTACTGTTAGTGTCTTAAGAGTGACACTAAATCTTAAAATGTTCAAAAAAGGAAAAGAAACAAAGCAACACCCTTAAACAAACACATCAAAAGAAATATTTTCCAATTAATATTGAAAGATAATACAATGGGTTGGTGGTGGGATAAGATGATCTTTTCTGTTAGAAAAGTTTGATTTGCCGCCTCTTCTTATCTCAAGCCTTGCAATAATGGTTAGTTCTTTCTTCTTCTTCTTGATTTTCTTTATTTCTTTCTTTCATGTTTCTTTGATTACCATTTTGGTTTCACAATCAAATCCTTTCTTTTCTTTTTTTAAGAAAGAAATTGATTTATGATTTTATTTCTAGACTGTTAGCTTCAGCTGAACAATTTATGCTGATAAATTTGTAAAACTACTGATTAATAACTCAGGAACAATTTGTGCTAATAAATTTCTAAGTCAAGATGAATTATAACTAATTAGACTGCATAATTTCTATAGATAATATAGTAGGGTGAAATTGTTTTTTAGGAGACATTTTATATAATTGAAAAATAATTTGTTTAAATCATTTCTGTAAATATAATAAATCTTACAATTCTTCTAAAAAATAAACCGGAAGAGAACTGGTCGGAATAGGAATTGGGACCATTCAGTTCCTGAACTGTAATCGGACTGGTTCAGAACTGGAACCCAACCAGCCTTTGGCCGGTTTGGTTTCTATCCAAGGTGGAACTGAAGCCTCTGGTCCGATTCTGGTTGCGGGCACAGTTTGGAACCATGGACAGGGCTATCTAGGTAGATTAAAAATGCTTGAGCAGCATGGGCAGTGATATATATCCAGGCAGAGTAGATATTTAGCCAAGATGTTCTGTGCAATTGTTCTGTGCAATTGTTCTAGAAACTTAAGCTACTTCTTCTTGCTCTAATAATTGTAGTTTACTTGTCTTAATTACCCTATCTTAGATCTCCAGAACTGTGCCCTAGTTTTGATCCTTTTAGAATTTTTGCAGATCAAGAGAGGAAATGTTGAGGTACGCATGACTTTGAAAACTATAGTACTCTCTAGTTTCTAATAACATTATCACATGGTGAATGCACTTCTGGCATCTTCTTGCCACCAACCTCAGCTCATATTATTTCCCTGATGCCTTGCAAAGGCAAACTCTATTTATGTTGGGGTTGGAGGCAGACATAGAGTGAGGTGGGTTTGTTAACTTGCACATTTTCTTCTATGGTATACAGGGCCTCAATCCATTAATGTTCGTCTTTGCCTTGGTTGGAAATGCCACATATGTAGCAAGGTGTCTACGATTTCACCATTGTTTACATCATCAAAGTCACGGTGTTTGTATTTGTTTACATTGTCTATTAGCAACATATGGCTATTATATAAACTTATTATTTTCTGATCCATATATTTTGTTTGTTTTTCCTTTCTGATTACTTTGGCTAGCATTCTGCTGAACAGCTTGGAATGGTTAAAAATCAAACCAAATCTACCCTGGTTGGTGGATGCAGGCGGTTGTGTTCTTCTTGATACTTTTGTATCCTTTTGGAATACTTTCATTGTTTTATTCAGTTAGGTAGATGGAAAAAGATCCTTCTTAAATAATGTTTGGTGCCACTTTCCCCTTTCTGCTTGTCAATGAGGACACTCTTAAGCGCATATAAATTGTTATTATTTTATCCAGAACCTTAATTTTCTCCAACAGATACTAATCCAATTCATCTACTTTCGCTGTTGCATTTCCAATTAACGGCAAGGGACAAAACATATCAGCTATGATAGTTATAACAGAACATGCTAACTAAGGTATTTCTATCCCTCTGTATGCCCCTTTGTATACATATCTGCATTTGCATATTCCTTTGTGTGGTCCTGATATTAATGTTGTCTGTCACGAAATGGGATTTGCCTGATGATTCACAGGAATGCTAAAAGTTTTTTAACAGTCTTGATACAATATGCATGTTTATTATGGCTGCCATTCTCATATCCTACTTGCACATACATAATTGCTTCTTTTGTATGCTACAGCATCTGTAAATTGGCTGAGAATAGGAATTTACACTAGTTTCATGAAAATATTTGTTTTACATATCAATTTGATTCTTATCCTCTCATATCGCATCAGGTCAAAATTGAACTTAATAAAATCTCAATTTCGCTTGCTCATTGAAGTTGATGAGCCAAATCCAAGCTCATTTTTATATTCATTCAAAATGAAGTCAACTCGAGTTATTTTCAACTTACTTTAACATCATCCTACTGGCAGAGTTAAGATCTTGTGAAAGAGCTCACTTTTGTCTGTAAGATAGTTCTGGAAAACTGGTTGAAAAATATTCATTGGAAACAGTACTGATAAAAGTAGATCATATGGCCAAGAGTATTAAAGTCATAGGAGGAAAGATGGGCATAAGAACCCAAGAGGTTAATACAGTTGGTAAGGAGAGGTACTTTCTTGTCATCCTCCTAGGGAGTCCTCCAGAAATTTATTTTTAAATAGACCAGGCCTATGGGGAGAGTTGTTCCCTTAGAGGAATAGAATCTCAGTTCACATGCAAGATGGCTCGTTGGAGCAAGAGAAAAGAAGAGTGTAGGATGACTTGTAGTGATAAAAAAATTTTAATAACATGTGGAACTTTTCGAAGGTATTACCCTTAACTGGGTGAAATTTTGAAAACAATTCCCAACTAATTCCTTCCACGATTTAGTTCAATCAAGTATATAATTGCAGTGTGTCTTCAAATAATTTCGTACTGTATTATACATGAAATAGTAATAGGATAATAATTTTTTAAGTCTTAAAATGTTGAAGATAAATGTTATTATGATCTAAACGTACTTGTGTTTTTGTTCTAAATCTTATTAAGATCTAAACGTTTTTGTGTTAAGTCTTAAAATGGCCTGTTAAGCTTTCTTTTTACTTGAGAGATAGGACAATAAATAGCCGGTCACTATTGTTTTTGTTTGTCGAAGGCTGTTATTATTTATTCGTGCTCAGATGATTGGCCTCCTGGGATGCAGCTTTACTGAAAAGTTTGGATGCTTGGGGAAAGTCCAGGGGAATGGACTAAATTCAGATTTTCCAGCAAGCCCGGTCAGATGTGAGCTTTTGCATCTAGAGGACCTCGTGCGACACAGTTGTCACATTTCTTCAAATTCCTAGATTCTAGTTTCATTTCTCTTATTACTGTTGTTCTTTAGTGTTGTAAGTCACTGTACTTTCACAGAAAGTTTTGGCTCATTGCTCTCTGTTAGCAATGTGTTTGTGGCTCTATCTCATGGTTCTAATGGCCTTTTTCGGCTTAAAATTAATTCATGTAATCATCTTTTTAATATATGTGTTATGGGGACAAGGAGATATAAAGTGCTGAACAAATCATCCCATTTGAAAAGAGGTTTCAACTTCTGGTTCTAAATATAATATATAGCAACTAGGCTTTGACACATAATAGTTGGTATATGATTTAACTTATTATCTTTATTAATTCAGAAAAAAATTAACTTATCCGTTTAACAAAACAAAAAGAAAAAATCTTCTGTTTTTTCATACAATGATTGTCAGATTTACTGCATTGTGCAGAGTTTACCATCTAAATAGTTCTTTAAAGCCTAACATAATATTGTGTTAAATTTATATGGAAAACAATTTAAACAGGTATCCATATCCAATAAACTTGAAACTCGGCCTGCTTGATCAACATAATCGTACGGCTAAATTCAACCGTGTCAAACATGTAAAGTCACAATGAATTGTTAGATTGTATATTTTGCTGGTGTCGTATATATTATTTGTATATGTTGATAAATTTTAATACAAATAATTTAATTATGTTATGACAAGATAATTCAATCACAGAAAATTGGTAAATCTAAAAATAGACATAAGAATGTAATTGAAAAACAGTAACGGTCTTCATATGGTAATCCGATTTGTAAGAAAAAGGAAAAAATTATTAAAAATAATAATAATTAAATATAAGATAGTAGTTTCATGTAAACTTACTGTTTATATTCTAACAATGTTTCCCTAGTCGATGACAGTTGAGAGGCCGGGCTCATATATATATATATATATATATATATATATATTAAGAATAATGTATTCGGTTATTTATAATATAAAATGGATTACAATATTTATTTCTTACATATTCTTTTTAGTTGGCTAATCATCTGTAAATAAGTCAAATTGAAATTTATTATCAGAGATAAACTGTGGATAGATTTTCATCATCACAATCAAATCTGGAAGTTTCAAGGGAGGAGCTGCCATCAACTTCAAGTGTTTTTTTTATATTTCTCTTGCCTTCTATCTTTATTGGTCTTTGAAGTAGTATTGA
Source organism: Ricinus communis (assembly GCF_019578655.1). NCBI lineage: Eukaryota > Viridiplantae > Streptophyta > Magnoliopsida > Malpighiales > Euphorbiaceae > Ricinus > Ricinus communis. The sequence continues at coordinate 1,560,321 of NC_063265.1, read as the reverse complement.
GCCATTGAGATTATATTTCTCGGTAGGGGCAAGTGGTAACTACACATCATCACTGTCTTTGGAAATATGGGTCATTTTAAACATCAAAATGTAAGGATCTTCAATTCTAGTTTTAACCAAAATTTGGAAAGTTTTCGCAACTCCAAAGATTCTTGTCATTAATGGAGGAATAGAGAACTTATCTTTAGAGTCTTGTACAAGCTAGATCAATAAGATATGTTGCCGTCTAAAAATTAAAAATATTGTTGATCCACTTTCATCCTCAACAACAGTAATGAGTTTTTATCTGTAAGGGTAAATACCACTATTTACAAATGAGCTTGCATATCAAGTTATTAATTAAATACATTTCTATATGTATATAGATACATATCATTACACTAGAGGATCTTTTAATTGCCGCAGTTATTGTACTAAATCTGTGAATTGTAATTTTAGCACTACTTTTGTATGTGGACATGCTTTATACCACCATTCAGTCGCGGCATCAACATCCTTTATGATAGCCTTACAAGTGATTTGATGTCTTAACGTAAGCAATAGTAAATCCAAGATTATTATTATTGTATTATTTCATATAAATTTTAAACCAAATATAGTTATTAATACCTTATTCATGTAATCGTCTAGGGCTAATAACTCAACAATTATTTTTCTGTTAATATTTTTTCAGCTTCGATATCACGTACAGGTTGATTCTCGATTTCATGCATTTTATTCTTTTCAGGTTCTTTCGTTAGTATATAACTTTTAAGAATATCTAGGTTCATAAAAAATTTGATTTTCCAGCTTCTAAGATTACCAAGGTGAGGAATGATATAGTAAGTTTTCTTTAGCAGGAAATGAAACCTTGTATGATTGTTGGGAGCGTTTCAAGGAGTTGTCCACATCATGGTCTACCTCTATGGCTGCAAATCTAGACATTCTTCAATGGATTGAATTATGTAAGTAAATAGTCTATTAATACAGCAGTAGGTGGATTACTTATTAATAAGACTCTAGAGCAAGCTATGAATCTTATTGAGGATATAGCAGTCACATACTATCAGTGGAAATATCCAAGAGAGCAGGTTCGAGGCAAAAGTAGTGGTATCTATGCAATAGATCCCATGGTAGCTGTAAATGCACAACAAGAGGCCATAAGCAAGAAAATAGATGCTTTGACTATGTCTTCATCTAGAAGACAAGTTCAGGTAATTAGTTGTTATTGGTGTGGGGTGGGCATCAAAACCAAGATTGCCAAAATGATAATACTTTTACAAAGCCGAAGCAAGCTGATTATGTGGGTAATACTCCTAGGTAACAGAATAACCCTTACAACAATACCTATAATTTGGAGCGAAGAAATCATCTAAATTTCTCTTGGGAGAATTAGAATCAGCAAAGACTCTACCACCAGGATTCTAATAGTAGAATCAGCAGCAAACTCCTCCTAGAAGGATTAGTTTAGGGGAGATGATGGAGAAATTAATATCAGTTTTTAAAATGAGGTTTCAATCTACAAAAACTACTCATTGAGAAAGAGATTATTAGTAGAATGATTTTTGCGAAAGCATAAGATTTTATTATGTACATATATCATGTTATGTACCAGACTTTATAATTATTCTAGATGTTGATTGTGAATCACATAGAATAAACTCACAAGATAGATTCATTTCATTTTTAAAAGGAAAGCATGATTTTTGAAAAGAGTTCTAAAAGGGTCATTCTTACAACTTGAGCTCAATACATCTTATTATATTTGAGGTAATATATAAGAGATATTTGGATCTTTAATATTCTTTTTCAAGAATAAGGTGTGGTTCTTAAGTATTATTGATTTAAAGACCCAGATAGACACCCATTTTCAAAGAACTAAGGTCTCATTTGTGATCCAAAATATTATATTGAAGCATTACCAATAAATGACTTATTAATAGAATATTAAGATAAAAAAATACCTATTAAGGATAGCAAAGTCGATCCTCCAACAAAATCGTTTGACCTAGCAAGAACATGATCATTATAAGAAAGAGTTCGGTATTGGATACCATGATGATTAGCTTTAATTGCGCTTCAGTATAATAGGGAGATTGTTAGAGTATGCCTTAAAGACAAGGAGTTATCATATGATCTATATTAATTTATACATCACAATTGATGTCATACAATTATATTGAAAGCATTGTTCGACTGTTAATGGTATGAGTACTCGTGGTATTATCAGAGAATAATCCAAACCGTTAGAGATGACCACCATGGAATATAAACACAAAGTAAGAGAAATTATAAAGCGAGTTTATAATCATGAGATTCTTATTACATATGTTCCTAAACTTTATTCATGGTCAATGTTTTCTAAAGAATTAGATATTGATTGTTGGATATTGATCAAAAGCTCGAAACTACCATAATGTGTTATCACTTACTTTTGAAGTAAACAATCTGTCTCATAAGGTTGGAGAATATGGATTCCGAGGTAAGCATATAAGTTCTTGTTACAAGAACAAGTTTATTGAATATGATCCCACTAAGTAGTCCATATGGAATTTACCCCAAGTGTCTATAGACAATACTCCTATGACAATCATATAAGATGTGATCTTTAGACTTGAGATAACACTATATTATCTTATATGAGGATTACTATGCTTTGTTACGATCTTATGTTCTCCTATTCATGGAGCGTTCAAGAGATATTCATTAGGTATAATAAGAGTCATATGAAGATAATAAGTTACCAATAAAGAATTTATTGCCCAAGGTAATATGTCATGTAACCTTATCCTAATGATTATTGATGTGCTTTAACATGAAAATTCTTGGCCAAGGTTGTTTGAATGAAGATTATGAAAAGTGCTTCATAGATTTTATTCAAAATATTATATGCAATTATGAAAAATAAATATGGTTGGTTCAATTATAGAGTTCACATTTGCATCAATACTCTATGAATCATTTGAGATAAAAGTACAATGGAAGGATTGAATTACATTGTAAGACTTTTCATTCTAAAAGTTGATTAAAGCACTTTAATCATTCCTACACATTTGGATGATTATGATGCATTGCTAAATGCTAATCTTGATTAATGAATATGGATTAAGTTAAATTAGAGAATTAACACTGAATTAAAGGAATTTAATTCATAATCCATGTTCATTGCCAACATGTTAAGAACCTTTTGGATTATACACAAATAGGCTCTAAGTGAGGATTAAAATGAAGCTTTAAGCATATTAGGCTTAAGCTCATATATATTGGGCCTAATTAAAGTTTAATTAATTAAAAGCTAATAGGTCTTTTATAATGGGCCTATGATGAGATTATTATCCATTGATTAGTTTTTATATTAATCAAAGTTCATTTAGGATAACAAGGCCCAACTTAAAGTAAGTTAGGATTTATTTCAAAAATTCTAAACTTTTAAGGACTTTGATTAAAGGCCACACATATAGAAAGAGATGCATATGGGGCAAAAAGATGGTTGCACATCTAGAGAGAAAAAAGTCTTCTTGAGAAGAATTCCCTTAGGTAAATCAATCAATAATTGTTAATTGATTTATATTTCTTGCATAGAACTAGAATTCATCTCCTACATTTATTCTCAATCTCCTAAAAGTTATTTAAGAGATATTTGCTTAGAAGTTTGTGTGGATTACCAAAAGAGGCTGGTCACTTGACTAGCTTTAAAGTGCATCAATCATCCTTGAAGAATCAAGAATCAACAAAGCAAAAGTCACTCCTTGGATTGGCTGAAAACACCCTCTGTAAGCTTTCTTCATCTTTTTTTTTTTTAATTTTATTTTGTGTGTTATGACTACTTTACATTAACGAGATTCTTGGTGGAATTGAAACTTTTTTCTTTTGCTTCCGTTATGCCTTTCCTTATGTTTTAATATCAATTCTAATTAGTACCTCCTTTAAAGTTAGCAACACCATTGTGCCTTCCACTTAGGTAGATTCATGCTAGCTTTGCAACTTCTTTCCCTCACTCATGCATATTTAATGAAGATAATAAAATATCCTCATAATAAAATGAGTAGTAACCAAGCTAGCATTAGTATGATTAGGGAAACCAAAAACCTTAGAGTCTAGTGGAGACCAGACTTTATATCCAGGCGTGTTAGGGTACCTAACCCTTCCTAGCATGTACCTAACTTTCCAAACCCAAGTCTCTAATTCAGAGAGGGAAAAAGTTAGGATCTCTGTGAGGAATCTAAGCTGCCATCCTTCGCTAATCTCTATTTGTCCCGATTATCTTTCCTGGGTTGTGACTCCCAGTCTTCTTTGATAATTCGCGATCACTATGGTTGTTTTGATCCCTTGAGGCCTCCTTTTGGATGACCTATTTTGAAATGGGCATAGTTCGAATCACACAACCTTCGACACAGTAACTTAGTTGCATATCGCTTAGACCGGGCCCTGAAAAGCCGCACTCACATAGAGAAAAATCACTTAGAACCTCGTTGGGGCGTCGAGTTCTTTGGAACTTCTTGGATGGCTGTAACAACTTTACTACCCTTTAACATAAATGGTGATTATCTCTCTCTCTTTAGGGAATTTGACCTTTTGGTGCACAAGAGGGTACTCCTCCCTAAAGCATGGAATTATGGCCTTCCCAACAAAAATGCAAAGATGACTGGGATATCTAAAACTATAAATTCAACCTAAGACTCTATAGGACCCTTTTTCACCAGAACTGAGAATGTTCCTTCCATATCTCTATTAGTCTCATCATAAGCTCTTTTAACTATGTCTGAAGCCTTCAAATCTTTCACAGTCATCCCCAGTTTTGAAAGGACGCGAGAAAGACAAACATTGATGGTTGATCCATCATCTACCATCACACAAGGAGTCCTCTTCCCCTTCATTTCAGCTAAGAGCCTTGTTATGATCCCTTCCCTCTAGTGGTAGGTCTTTATCCGAGAAAGTGATCATTCTAGTAGTCTTGTTAGTTACCTTCTTGATCATTTCTCTAAGAGTAGCTGTTGCGCTTATTCTTATGCTCAATAAGGCTTGAATCAAAGCCTTTCTATGATCCGGTGAGTGCATCAACAGTTTATATGTTAGTAGTTTTCTTGATCTTTTTTAGCTCTTCTAGCAGCTTGTCATCTTTTGAACCCTCTTCTTCTAAATTCTTCTCCACTTGCTTAAGATCTTGCAGGCTTGTACCACTGTTCTAGGGACATTGACTGGTCTCTTATTAGAGTCACTATCCTCTAGATATCTTTGGCATGGCAGTCTTGAAGCTCACACTCATCCCTGGAGCTGTACCAAATATTAATAGCCATGACTAATTGCCTTTCCCTTTGATTCTATACTTCCATGATGTAAGAATCCCCAATTAGCTGCTCATCATCATCCAAACCCTAATCTCTTATTACAATGTCCTCAATTCAAATGTCAGCCGAAGGTGGTTTAGAATAGAGGACCTTGTAGTTAAATTTTCCAAATGGTTGCCTTAGTAAATCCTCACACTCATCACTCGCAAAAGAACCCATCACTTAGTCCTCAATCATCCCTCCATTAATCATCATGACGGTACTTTAAGAGAATTGCCTTACTTGCCATTCTCCTTAATCTATTAAGCATTGAATCTCATACCTCAGACAATTACACTAATCAATTACGCATTTAAACATCTGATGGAATTCACAATCTTCGTTGTAAGGAGAAAGACTATGCTCTAGTGTTAAAGGCATCAACTTCCTACTTCTTACCAAATATTGGAACACCACATATAATAGTGCCCCCAGTTCAACATAGGTTCTTTATGGGTATAAGTGAAGTTAGCATTTTGGTTCTGGGTGAGATTCTAATTCTTGCTCTAGTTTAAGGGTAGGTACTTGGAAGGAATTCATGATCTCTTATTCACTTAAACCTAAGTTGATCAAGGAGACATGGTTTGAGGTTGGTGCATTATTGTAGTTAGGTAATGGATTTCTTTTGGTACTTGGTTGGTCTGGGTCGGTTAACTTTCCAACTCTAATTAGGTTTTTTAAGGTGGATGTAACTATCAATATGGAGGCCTAAGACTTGGTGGTATTTGCAAAAGGTGTTTGGTTTGTATCTAAGTGAGTTAGGGTTTGGTAGGTTCTTTGGATTTGTGGGTTCTTTGGAGTGGTGGGCTGCAACAAGCCATTTTGTATCATCCTCTCAAAGATCTTCAAGAGACGCTATTTAAAAACAGAGATCCTTCTTGGCTTCTATACAATGTTTACATTAATAGACCTATTCCCTCCATCTTGATAATTCCCTTTACCACCAGGTTTGACATTCTTTCACTTATCATTCTCTAACTCTTTGACTTGTAGCCCATCATCATAGAAATCCATGAACTCTTAGGATTCATCATCTGAAGCCTCTCAACCCTAGACAGAAGCACATTTCAGACCATCATATGAACTTAGTCCTTTTCAGAAGACTTATTTTTCATCAATCCAACCTTATTCCTCCATCTAGTAAAAAAAATAATTCATTAGGCTTTTGTTTAGTGGATTCAAAATCTTTATTGGAAACTTTGAGATATCCATTACTATTATATTGCTTTACAAAGGAGTTACTCAAATCTCTCCACTCAGCCTTAGTAGATCTCTCTAAGCCATAGCACCCATTCATAGCAGGTCCTTCCAAGGGTACTACAAAATAATTTCATAATATGGGACTTACTCAGTTGAGTAGTTCCCATGATAGCAACATACTACTTCAAGTGGATCTTCGGATCCCTAGTTCCATTGAACTTGTTCATCTTATGTATTCTAAACTTTGAAGGCCGCTTGTCTTCCTCAGTCAGAACTAGTTCATCAAAATCATAGGTCGGCTCCAAACCTTTAACTTCTAGCATTCCTTGCACCTTGTCCAATCTTGCACTTAGATGTTTACTACTTCATTCGTAGCTAGAGCAGTTTCTTTCTTATCCTTATTCAGTAGATACTTATCATAGTCCAAGAAATCTATATGTTTCCTCTTCTAGCAACATTAATATTATCAGTGGTAATGGCAGCAGTAGTTTCAATAGCAACATCAATAATAGGAGCCACAAAAATCAAAGGATTAGGCGATTCAGGGGCAACAGAAGTAGCTGGCGCAGCTTGGTTTTCAACCATCCCAGCCAAGAGTTGGAGCTCTTTCCAAATCATACCCCTCAGGTCATTAATGATGGCATTCTTGAGTATCTCAACATCTTATTCATTAGCCATTTTGGACTCAGCCTTGGTTTCAAGTGCAAATGACTGCCTTTATGGTCTTTCTAGGTATTCAAGTTCTGATATGATCTTCAATGAAAGAGAAACCCTTTCTAGCCTACCAAAGGCAAATGTCACGACCCGATCTGTGGGCCCGTGATCAGCACTAGGGAATGGGTAGGTGTAAAGGCCATCGAATCCCGTAGTAAGCCTGACACTCACTGACTTAAATAAATCTCATCTAATATTATTGATGCCACAATTTATCTTAATCGTTAAACTTTACATATTTAATTCGATCTGCCAGAAAAATTAGGCGACACCCAAGACTACATAAAATTATAACTGATAAGTCTACTATTTCTACTGCAGAGAATCCAAATCTTTATAAGTCAGCATACCAAATCAAACATATCACACGATGATGAAGGAGTCGGGTTGCTTGATAACAGCCACGGGAAGACTAATAAACACAGATATGAAAAACAGTAAAATTGAGACTGTCAGTCTCGAGAGTGAGTTAAAACCATATATTCCAAAAATAATTTCACACACTTCAACAACACATTTATTTACTTTGAAATAAATATTAAGTCATGCAACAATATTCATGTCATGCCATGCTTGAATAAAAGTAAGAATATAACCATCACATATAACGGGATGGGGTACCACAGCAGAACCCTACTCTCAACACTAATGTCTCGACTAATCTCAACACTAACATCTCGACTTTCTCATTCTAACAGAACTGGCGCCCAAAGAGCGAAGCTCGACCAGGGTCCTTAAATCCAGTTCAGCCACTAATTATCACTAATACTCTTAGCCTTTCGGCTCTCTTACTCCAATAAGACTGGCGCCCAGAGAGCGAAGCTCGACTAGGGTCCTTAACTCCAGTCAAGTCACTTAGGTTTCCAAATAAGCCGGCGCCCAGAGAGCAATGCTAGACCAGGGACCTTTACTCTAGCAAACGGACTCTACTAAGCCTAGGGAGCAACGCTCGACCAGGGCAAGTCCTAACTTACCTTTTTAAATTTACTAATTTACCCTTTTTCCATCATTCTCGGATTCATACCGGTGCACTCATTAAAATAATATATGTCTTACTACCATCCCTTCCCGAGTCAATACAAAATCGATAAAATCATAATGCGAAAAAATGAAACATATATAAATAGTACATAACTGAATAATCAAAATATTAATCATTAAATCAGAGATATCATGTAAAATATTAGCATGACATACATAAGCAGATATATGACTTTAACTCACAGTTTTGACGACCTCCTAGCTCTACTTCGATGCCTCGGATGGAGCGAGCCGAACTAATGGATTTATCTAATCATGAAAAATAATTTATCAACAACGCTGAAACAATTGACAATTAACCCTAGGTCTAGATCCCTAGGACTGACTGTCTAGGAATCTTGACTCGGGTAAATTCTACTAAAAATTCAGTAGAACCTCCCCTATAATACGGACATTTATCCCCCGTAAAACGGCTCCAGGACCTGCCAGAAAATACTTCAAATAATTAACAATTCATTTTAGCGGGAGTCGGGTCTCCGAGACTTCACTAATTTCCCGACTCCGCCACACATCACAAAACACAACCTAAGGCAGGCAGTCTGACAAACAAATATCTTAACACATAATATTTTCTAATATTTAACACAATTCAATAAACATATAACTTTACCAAAGAATTCTAAACTCAACGGGTCAGAGAATTACCGAGATGCTTGATCGCTCGATCGACTCGCCTGCAGCCGCTGGAGTCCGATCGATGATCCGAACACACCAACGAACTCGAAACGACGCGCTGATGATGATCCTCACTTCCGATCTTCTGATCTGACCCCCGATCATCCAGAGAGATTTACGGATGATCTCGGCCGTCGATTTACAAACGGAGTTCGATTACCACGAAACTGGTGCCATTGTGAAGTTTGAGCTGAGAGGAGTCCGGATATGTCCTTCGATCATCCATCCTCAGCCGGAGCTCGCTAGAAAACGTGGCTACCCCTAACTTTCTCTCTCCACCGCGAACTTCATCTCTGGCCACCATTCGCGTCGCCGCTGCCGCCAAAAGGAAGCTCTCGCCAAAGGGAGTCGATCGCCACCAAATTTAGCGGCTACCATCGTCGGACTTGCACGCACAGCTGTAGCGAAATTTTGGCTGCCTTCCTTCTATCCTGTGCTACCACCGCCCCGCCCTGCATCGCCGCTGTCACGCCACTACACCTCTCGACGCCAACCGGCTTCAGCCAGCCACCCCGCCCCGGTGGTCGGCCGCCAACGATCGCAGCTCCGTTTTCCTTCTCCCCCCCACCTTCTCTCTCTCCCCGATCTCTTTCCTCTTTTCTTCTTCTCCATATCGACATTTAGTCCCTGAACTTTACATCCTTACCATTTAGTCCCTCAACTCTTTTAATTACAACAATTTCGTCCAGCAAAAATTTCAAGTTAACCCTTAAACTTTTATTTAGCTTTTCAATTAAGCCCCTAACTATTTAATTTGGGCCAAATTAGAATTATTGAAAATATACAATTACATATATACCCTTGCTTTCAAATATAAAATTACCAAAAAGCCCTTGCCGACATATTTAATTACAAAAATACCAAACATATAAATTTTTATTAAAATCCCATATTAATAAAATTATACTTTTAGTCCTTATTTCAAAATAAATTTTCGATTTAGTCCTAATACACAATTAATTTAATTAATCAATTTGCTAAATATTCTCCAATTAAAATTTAATACCAATAGCTAATTAAATACCCTTTTTGATGTGTGCTAAGTCAAGCAAGACTATGACCTAAGGCAGTGTACCTATCAGTGGAGTATAGCTAACGGCGAGTACCAAGTGTCGTATTCCCTAAAGAACGTGTGAACCTAAATCTACTCAATCTTCTCTGTTATCTAATCACATAACATAAATGGTGTTGATGAATAATTTCTAAATTAAATAATAGCTACTCTAATTGTTGTCGAACTACGTATACTAGGGAATGATTAATTTAAGTAAAAGAATAACCCTTTGGGAATTCTTGTCTCTAAGGAATGGAAACTAAGGGTGGAATTGATTGATTGAATCCAATTTCCATGGGAAAGTCTCTACACAATTAATGCCTTTCTCAAGGACACTAACATCTTAACTTAGATTAATTAGGTTGAAATCTCTTCCTAACTCTAATTACCCAAATTAGCATTATGTACCATTTAACACTATTGAGAGTTGTTAATTCTCAATCCGGTAGAACGAAAACCCTATCTCTAGGTGAATTCAATTCTAGGTTGCAAAGGACAATCCAAACCTAAACGTCTTTCTCAAGATCATTCAAATTTCAAAAATCATTCAACAAGATATGAAGAACAAATCAATAAATACTTCCATTGCAAACCAATATTGACAATCAATACATTCAATTCAAAATTGAAGTACAAAAATCCCTAGATAAAGAACCCCAATGGGTTAATAAGCTTAGCTAATCATGTTCATAATCACAACCAATAAGAATTCAATTATAAAAAATGAGTAAAGGTAGAGGAACCCGAATACACCCTTGGATGAGAGTGAACAGCTCCAATTCCTCGTGCCCAATTTTGGATCGATTCTTATTCCTCTTACTCGGATTGAAACCAATCGACAATCCTCGCCAATCTTTGATCTTCGAAGAGAATCCAAGTGAAACCTTGATCCAAGTCTCCTTTTCTCTTAGTTTCAACTCAGAAAACCCTTAGACAGGGAAAAAGATGAGTTTTGGACGTTCTAACCCTACCGCCTTCCTTTTTTTCCTCTCTTTGTTCTTTTAATTAATACCCCTATCGCTTCAAACACGGCCGTGTCCGTGTTAAGGACACAATTTTCGGTGTTCCCTGGCCGTGTTACTCTCGCGGCCGTGCTCTATAAGATCTACTTCTTCTTTGATGTCCAACACGGTAGTGTTTGGTCCCGTGTTGGTAACACGGCTGTGTTTCAGGGAAGTTGAGAACACATGGCTTGAGACCAACACGGCCATGTTCAGCTTTCTCATGCTTGTACTTAGCTCGTTTCAGCAGCTTTGACGTCCAATTATGCTCCAATTCTTTCCTTTTTCATTCTTTGACTTCTTTTGGACCTAATGCACACAAACATACGCATAGGGTGAGTGTTGGTACCAATTCACATCCAAATATCCATAAAATTGATCTTAAAAACCCCATTTAGATGTGTGTATTTTACGCACATCAAATAACCCCACACTTAGCTCATTGCTTGTCCTCAAGCAATCAAAAGTAAAATAAGGAAAATAAACCATTAAGAGACAACACTTAAACTGACAGACAAACTAGAAAGCTCCTGCACATATCCTTAACAAGTGTAAGTCAAATAGAAAGAAACGAAGCAATCAATTCAAGTATCACAACCAAGATGCTATTGATTCACAAAATACTATCTCAATAAAATTATTTAGAACCAACTCCTCACCAGATTCACTCTAAATCACTCAAAGTGTTTAAAGGGGTAGTGTTTAATCGCTCAATGCATCAACTACTGCCTTACTTACTATATGCTTGCTCTTAAATCCTACTTCTACCACTTATGGAGAGTCAACAACCATGTCAAGAGGTCTTTATAAGGGTTATAATGGGGATTAGGTAGGGGTAGTTAAATTTAGTCAGAGTTGAACCTATGGTGTTCTGCAATGAAATACATGACATGCACACAAGCCACAAAAATTATAAGGGATAAACAATGAACAGTAGTCCAAGGTGGGAAATAAGAATCAAGTTAAAATGTTTAGCTCACTTACTTTCTTTCTTTTCATCACCTTTCCCTCTTATTCTTCTATTTCTATATTTTTCTTCTTTCTTTTTTTTTTCTTTTTTTTCATAAGGGAAGAACATTCACATAATAGAGTGAATTTCTTTTTGGATTGAAGTAAGCTGCTACAAGATTCCAAAACTATTTCCAAGATAAAAATTCCCAATAAAAACAACTCATGTGCAAAATCATAACCCAAAGCAGAATAAAACTAAGTGGTAATGGAATATGATACAAGAAATGGTGAAAGAAGGGGTTATCTACAGAATCAATAAACAAATGAATGCTATTTGGCTAGAATGAAAAACCTAAGTGCCTCTATCATACCAAAGTATTAAACTCTCCTTGTGGCCCTCATAAGCATTACCGAGCAAGTTCTAAAGGTAAAGACAGTAATCGACACTCTCAACAAGAAATAAATACAAGCATATAAAGTGTATGCTTACAATTGAGGCTCAATTTCTCACAAGTGTGCTTTTTGAGTAGGTTCCAAACAAATATCATCAAAACAGAATTAAATAAACCAAAGCAACTTAGTGCAAAACTCAAACTAATTATCTTACATTCTTCCACAAGACTCAACACTATCGGTTTTACCCGATCACATAGACATAAACAGGATTTCAAAAGCAAGTCAACAGTAAGAGCATCGAAACAAAGTGAAAAATTTTCAAAATTTTACAAAAAATTGCATAAAGAATAAACAAATAACTGAGATGGAATAAATGAAATGCGATATATACACTAGAAAAGGATATGAATTTCATATAAAAAAAATAATAGAACATGAAAGCAAATATATATTGATATCACCACCACACCTTGAAGGACACATCATCTCAATGTACAAAATATATGAAAAGAAAAAGGAAAAGGACTAATATCGCCTGATTATGGCTCCAGGAGTGAAAAGAGGTGCATCAAGGGTATACTGTATGTCGTGGCCGGTCGTGGTGGAGGAGTGGTTGCTTTAAGGATCGGAAGTAGGTGAGCCGTGGATCAGCAGGAGTGCTGCCAATAGGAGGTCCCAGCCTGTCATTGCGGTTAGGGTGCTCAACAAGAAGGCACCAGATCATCCGCTGTAGGATGTCAAAATGGCTCGTTTCGAACCCAACAGGATGTGTGCAAAGTTTGTAGCAAAATATCATCAAACATGTCATTGGCCATAGAGGCCTCTAACCTACCTCCCCGCTTCAATCGTGGGCCTCAAGTATAGTCCTCTGCCTCTCAAATTGAGCCATCATCCCGGCTCTGAAACTCAGCCCCGACTGTAAAAGATCCCTGTTGAAAAGCCTCTTGTCGAATGAAATGTCGCCTTTGCCGCTCTCTTTTCAACCTCCCACTCTAAGTTGCAGCTCTCTAAACTCAATTGGGGAAACTCCTAAAACAGCTGAAGAAGACCCAGAAGGAGCTGAAGTAGACGGTTTGGAGGAAGACTCCGGAATATCAAAAGAAGGTGGGACATCCTGCGGTACCATGCTGGCTCAAGTCGCCTCCTCTCGAAGGCCGCCAAAGAGCATTCCTCGCCTATACTCCGGTCCTAGCAGACCCTGCCTACGAGTCACCATCCCCATACTAACCATCTGGGGAAGTCCCAACGTTTCCATCACCCCTAGCTCTGTCAAATGTGGTATCGCTTCCTCTAAAACTCCTAAACTCCTAGCTAATCGAGTAATGTAAGTCCCAAAATAAAAAAATATCTTCTTTGAGTTGTTGCAGAAGGCACTGATCTGTCTGGCCAATAAGTACCCTATATCGACAGACTGGTGCTGGTGCATGCTGTAAAGTATAAACAGGTCTGGCTGGGTAACTACACCACCGCTATCTCCTCTACCAGTGATGGTCCTAGCCAACAATGCATGCAAGTACCGCCTCGAGCAAGTTAGACGCTTGATCGGCCGGCACAGATCCCTCAAGGTCATCGAAATCTCGACCCACATCTCGCGAATATGACACACCAGCGTGTATACAATCGTAAACCTCTCCAAATGATCCTCCTCACCATAAGCCTGTACCCCAAATTGTTGTACACTCATCGTGAAAGTCCGCTTTGCTAGTCTAAAACTGATCGCATCCTGTTGTTGGAAGTCCCGAACCGCTTTGCGAAAGAAAGTCTTTGCAAACTCAACCAACTCCCTATATGTTGGTTCAACAATATTAAAAAAATGTTGAAATGGGGGCGTCTCAAGATATCGGCGATCGCACTGCAAGTCCGATAGTCTCCAAGGTCGGCTAGTCTATCTTACGCCTTTCCCAAATCTTTGTGCCTCATCGATTGATATCTCACGCTCAAAGGTGGGCCGCCCTTGGAAAAGTAGGAATCGATGGTGACTGCAGTGGTCTAATTTGGCTGAACTAGCTCAAGTGCAATGGCTCGACGATCGTGAGGAAGAGGAACCATCGGTCCGCCTCCTCTTGTAAACTCTTGATCCTCGTCTGGTGGACATGGTACCTGAAAAGAAAACTTTTAGTACTAAGGATCAACAAAATTCTGGCAGCATAATGGCATAAAATGAACAAACCAAACGATTTAACTCGATAAAATTAAACTGCTCAATGTCCTACAAAGAAAATTTAATCCACAACACTGCCAAGCAATGCTAACCAATTAAATTTGCAATTCATCCATATGGAGTTTACTTCGCCATAATCCATCACAAGGCAAACCAACATGCTAATGGCCGACAATAATAATAAAGAGAAAAATAAGGAATTAATCACAATCATAAATAATGGTGGAAAATAAAAATGGAAAATATGAGCAAGTTAAGTATATAAACTACATTACAGAAAATAAAAGAAAATCAAGCACAAACATGAATGTAAATACATCCACCATATAATAAAATAAGGAAATAAATTAAAAAAGATAGAAAAAATTGAAACACAAATTCGAACACAAAGAAAATATAAATTTGAACTAATATCAAAATAAAATAATGGAAAATAAAGTTGGAGGATACTTACTTGAAAAACGTAATATCCAAAACCTTCGAGATGAGAAATAAGAAATAAGAGAGTAAGAGATGAGAGAATTGCTAAAACTAAGGGGAGAATAAAATTTTCGGAGATTTTGAGATGAAGTGGTATATATAGGCAGCAGTGTACAAACACGCTGTGTTCACTAACAATGTGGACGTGTTAAGGAACACTGCGATATCTCGGTTGTTAATAAAACGCTCGACTTACCACTTCTGAGAACACGCCCATGTTTCGGAAACGGTCTTGGACACGGGAACGTGTTATGGACACGGTCGGGCATAAATGCCCGTGTTTCCTACTATAAATGTGTTCATCTTAATTTGATTTTCTTCAATTAGAACACGGATCAGCACGAACACTGCCCTCTAACACGCCCGTGTTGAACTCCAGAAAATGCAAAAGTTGAGATTCCCAGCACTTTCTCACTCTTTCTCACCTGCATAACCAATAAGTCCTCAACTCATACACTCAACATAAATAAAACTTACCAAAAACAAACTGTAAAATCTAATCAAACTAAGTTCACAACGAAAACTAAAGAATTAAAACGAAATTAAAAGAAACAAGCTTCTTTAAAGTCATAAGCTGGACTTTATTCTTTTCTTTGAATCAGAAATGGAGCACCAAATTCACCCGCTCCTCCACATCCAGTGACCCTCCAAGGTAATGCTTCAACCTCTGCCCATTAACCTTGAAATTTCCCTTTTCTTGATGATGCACTTCAACCGCACCATTAGGGAAGACTTGTGTCACTGTAAATGGCCCCGACCAACAACTCTTCAGCTTTTCTGGAAATAAACGGAGACGAGAGTTAAATAATAGCACACTATCTCCTACGTTAAACTCCTTCCAATTTTCCAATCGCTTGTCATGCCATTATTTGGTCTTCGCCTTGTAGATTGTTGAATTTTCATAGGCTTGTTGACGCCACTACTCTAGCTCATTTATCTCACAATCGCTTTGTCTACCATGTATCCAAATCAAAGTTACATGATTTAAGTGCCCATAATGCTTTATGTTCTAGCTCCACAGGTAAATGACAATATTTTTCATACACAAGCCTAAAGGGAGTGAACCCTGTAGAAGTCCTATAGGCAGTTCTAAATGCCCATAAAGCATCATCTAGCTTTGTAGTCCAATATTTCTTCTTTGGCTCGGTCTAGCTCTCTCTAAAATGCGCTTGAGTCCCCTATTAGTAACCTCTACTTGCCCACCGTTTGTAGGAGTGATAAGTGTGAGAATCACGAGATACTCCATATCTTTTCAAAGACTTTCTCAAGTTGAGAATTACAGAAATGGGTTCCCCTATCACTAATTAATGCTCGAGGTGTTCCAAACCTAGAGAATAATCTCTTAAGGAACCTCACAACTACCCTAGCATCATTAGTAGGCAAGGCTTGTGCCTTAGGCCATTTAGAAAATATTCAACAGCCACCATTATATACTTACATCCATACGAAGAAGGAAAAGGACCCATAAAATCAATGCCCCAAACATAAAAAATTTCCAATACTTGTATACTATGTTGGGGCATTTCATCTCGGGCAGAAATATTACCTGACCGTTGGCATGCATCACAAACCTGGACATAAGCTCGTGCATCCTGGAAGATAGTCGTCCAATAAAAACCAGCATCCATAACCTTCCTAGCCGTATGATTTGTGGCTTGGTGTCCACCAACCGGTCCCTCATAACAATGCTTGAGAATTTGAATGATCTCCTCCCCATATACACACCTCCTGATAATTTGATCTGCACAAATTCTAAACAAGAAGGGGTCGTCCCAAATGTAATACTTCAAGTTAGCAAAGAATTTCTTCTTTTGCTGGCCCGTAATACCCTTTGGGAGTACCCTTGCAGCCAAATAATTTGCATAATCAGAAAACCAAGGAATATCATTTGCCACCTCTATTGAGCATAAGTGCTCATCCGAAAAGAAGTCATCGATCTCTTACTCATTAACCTCCTCCAAGTGCGGGTTCTCTAATCGAGAAAGATGGTCTGCTGTAAGATTTTCAGCTCCTCGTTTGTCCTTAATTTCCAAGTCAAATTCCTGTAATAGAAGAACCCAACGAATCAATCTTGGCTTAGAATCATGCTTTAAAAATAAATACCTTAAAGCAGAATGATCCGTGTAAACAATTGTCTTTGACAGCACAAGGTAGGAACATAATTTGTCAAAAGCGGACACGACAGCTAGGAGCTCCTTCTCTATGGTTGTATAGTGTTCTTAGGCGTCCGTAAGTGTCTTGCTAGCGTAGTAAATAGGTTGAAATTTCTTCTCCTTGCACTGGCCTAAAACAGCTCCAACTGCAAAATCACTAGCATCGCACATAAGTTTCAG
Source organism: Ricinus communis (assembly GCF_019578655.1). Lineage (NCBI taxonomy): Eukaryota > Viridiplantae > Streptophyta > Magnoliopsida > Malpighiales > Euphorbiaceae > Ricinus > Ricinus communis. The sequence goes on along the minus strand of NC_063265.1, from coordinate 1,543,009 downwards.
GCGGCAGCCTCCCAATCAGGAGAAACCATGATGGGAGCCGTGGTTAGTTTTTCCTTTAATAACTCAAAAGCTCTTAAACAATCATCATCAAATTCAAAAGGTATATCTTTTACTAGCAATTGAGTTAAAGGCCTAGCGATCTTAGAAAAGTCCTTAATGAACCTTCTATAAAACCCTGCATGCCCTAAGAAACTTCTAAATGTACCCTAACCAAGTAGGGGAGGTAGTTTACTTATAACTTCCACTTTAGCTCTATCTACTTCTAACCCTGCATGTGACACTTTATGTCCTAAGACTATACCCTCTTGGACCATAAAATGACATTTTTCCCAATTCAACACCAGGTTAGCTTCAATACTCCTAGCTAACATCCTTTCCAAATTTTGCAAACAATAGGAAAAGAGTTACCGGAGAAGTCATCCATGAAGACCTCCATCGACTCCCTCTATCATGTCATGAAAATGGCCATCATACACTGAAAGGTCGCAGCGACATTACACAAGCCAAACGGCATCCTCCTATAGGCAAATGTGCCATAAGGAAAAGTGAATGTCTTCTCTCTGGTCTTCCGGTGCTATGGGAATCTAAAAATAACCAAAACCGTCAAGGAAACGAGAATACTTAAGGCCCCAAAGCCTCTCAAGCATTTGATCGATAAAAGGAAGGGAAAGTGGTCCTTTCTGTCAAGGCTATCAAGCGCTGTGAGTCTATGCAAACCAAAAGCCTGCTACCGCCGTGTGGATCGCTCCTCATTTTCATTTTTCACCACCGCCATGCCCCTTTCTTAGAACCACTCGCAGGACTCACCAATCGGCTGCAAAATAGGTAAATTAAACCTCGACCGCGCTTTAATTACCTCTTTTTAACCACCTTTCATATGAGGGTTCAACCGCCAGGTCTTTTGCACCACCCGGCTTGAACTCATCCTCTATCAAAATCTTATGAAGGCAGTAACTCGGGTTTATTCCCGGTATGTCACCGTCTTATACACAAATGCCTTTGCATACCTTCTTAAATACACAAGACCATCTCCTCTCCTCAGGGTGTGAGATGAGCGGAAATAATAATCGGTAAGTGCTTTGCTTCATCTAGGTAGGCATATATTAAGTGCGCTAGCAACTCTTTCAATTTAAGAACAAAGGCTCCTCCAAAGAAGGCTTCGGCTTCTTTACTCCCCGACTGTCAAGATCAACAAAACCATCAGTCTTTTCATCATCAACATCGCCAGCCTAATAAGTGCTCTACCGCTCCAACACTTGTTCATTAGATAAATTGTCCTCATTTTCTTGCATTGCCACTTGTAAAGGATCATCAATCATTATTTCCTGCAATTGAGATTCCACAATATCATTGATAAAATCAATCGAATAGACAATACCATCATGCTCATATGGGTATCTCAAGGATTTAGTCAAATCAAATGTAATGCTCTCATCATCTACCCTAAGTTCCAAATTTTCCGCTACTAACATTTATCAAAGCTTTAGATGTAGCTAAAAATGGTCTACCTAGGATCAATGGGACATCACTCTCACCATTCATATCCATGACAATAAAATCCACAGGAAATATAAATTTGTTAACTTTAACTAGCACATTTTCTACAATCCCTTCTGTACTTATTACGCCTGCCTCTAGTTGTATACTCATCCTGGTAGGAGTTAGCTTAGAAGTGCTTAGTCCTAACTCCTCAAACAATGAACTAGGCATCAAATTTGCTAGCTCCCAAATCAGCTAATGCTAGCAATTTCAATTTATCTCCAATCAAACAAGGTATAGTAAACTCCATGGGCTCTTGACTCGACCGAATCTTGCTCAAACAACTGCGAGCATTCTCGCATTCAAGGTCACCAATCCCAAATCCTCTAACTTCCTCTTATTGCTTAGGATTTCTTTTAAAAACTTCGAATACTTTGGCATCTGCGAAATAGCTTCAACAAACGGCAAGTTAATCCGTAATTGTTTAAAAAGATCTAAAAATTTACCAAATTGCTGATCAACTTTATCCTGCTTGAGTTTTGCAGGATATGGAATGGGAGGTTGGTATGGCCTCAAGGGAATCTTCTTCGAATCCTCCTTCTCTTCAACTGCTCCATTTTCTTTCTCTTTAGGCTTGTCTTTCTTTTCCGACTCATCCACCTGCACATTAGAATCATTATTAGCGAAAGGCTTAGATGAACTAATAAGTTCCTTACCTTATCTCAAAGTAATTGCTTTGGCATGCTCCCTTAGATTAGACTCTGTGTTACTTGGAAGCGTGCCTGGCTGCCTCTCAGCCATCATCCTAGACAACTGCCCAATTTGAGTTTCTAAGTTTTGAATTGAAGCTTGTTGATTCAACGGCAAAGGTCCGCTTAATAAATCGCTCTCCAAGTTGTAATGAACTTCATCATCAACTCTTCCAAGTTAGGTTTCTTCTCTTGACTACCTCCTGGTTGATGGAGAATAGATTGCATAGGTTGTTGCTGATGCAACCTCTGGTATCCTGGTGGACCTTGGTTATTGGAGTTCCTCCATCCAAAATTAGGATGATTCCTCCACCCTGGGTTGTATGTATTGCTGTAGGGATCATTTTGCTGCCTACCTACATAATCAACATGCTCAATGTTAGAAACATTAGTAGGCATAGAAAATGCAAACATACCTCCCGCATTATAATTGGCACTGTAATGCGGTCCACCACAGAATTCACATCCGGGCTAAACTGCTTGGACCGACATCTGAAGTTATTCTATCTTTTTGGAAAGTAGCTCTACTCAGGCCGCCCGATATACAACTGCCTCGACCTCAGCCCGTGGAATTTGCCAACGATAAGTGTTGGTGGCCATCTCTTCTATCAAATCTGGGCTTGCTCGTGTGTTTTACTAATAGCTCCTCCCAAGACCGATCTACCATTTGTCTAGTGGTTGTATTCATGCCACTATAACGTCCGCACTTGCATCCAAAGAGGAAGACCATGGTGTGGGCAACACCTTAACAAGTCCTCAAGCGCCCCAAAGCCAGACATCGATTCTCCTTCACCCCGCACAAAAGAAGATATGTTATTTCGCATTCGAGCGGTCTTAGCAGGAGGAACATACTTATTCAAAAACTTTTCAGCCAAAGAAGTCCGTAGTGATCGCTTTCGGTGGCAAGGATCGCAGCCATCTTTTCAGCTCTATCCCTCAAGGAAAAGGAAACAGCCTCAACCGTATGGCATCATCAGTTGTTCCATTAATCTTAAAGGTATCACATATTTCCAAAAAGTTGGCGATATGCTCGTTCGGATCTTCGCTCGCCAATCCTCCAAATTGCACCGTATTCGGATCATCTAGATTACATTCGGCTTTATTTCAAAATTATTGGTCGCCACGAGGCTCCTCACTATCCCGCCTTGCATCCCGCTGAGGCCTAGCAAACCTCAGACATGGTCCTTTCATCATTACCTCCATTTGCATTATGGTTCTCCATCTCACTAGTTTCACGAACATGAATCTCTGCTTCAATCTCCTCCTCTACTGCCTGCATACGCCTCCTTAGCAATCTAAGAGAGCGCTCGGGTTCAAATAAAGGCTCTGTAAGATTAGGATTAGAGCTCCTGGTCATAAACTACCTGAGCATAATAAAGAACAACAACACCAACAAACAGGATAAGAACAAAACTATACACAGAAAATAAATTATGAACAAAAAAAGAAATGACTAGACTAACAAATATTAAAATTTCAATTTAGTTCACAGAAATCATTCCCCGGCAACGGCGCCAAAAACTTGATGTGTGCTAAGTCAAGCAAGACTATGACCTAAGGCAGTGTACCTATCAGTGGAGTATAGCTAACGGCGAGTACCAAGTGTCGTATTCCCTAAAGAACGTGTGAACCTAAATCTACTCAATCTTCTCTGTTATCTAATCACAGAACATAAATGGTGTTGATGAATAATTTCTAAATTAAATAATAGTTACTCTAATTGTTATCGAACTACGTATACTAGGGAATGATTAATTTAAGTAAAAGAATAACCCTTTGGGAATTCTTGTCTCTAAGGAATGGAAACTAAGGGTGGAATTGATTGATTGAATCCAATTTCCATGGGAAAGTCTCTACACAATTAATGCCTTTCTCAAGGACACTAACATCTTAACTTAGATTAATTAGGTTGAAATCTCTTCCTAACTCTAACTACCCAAATTAGCATTATGTACCATTTAACACTATCAGTCATAATTCTCTCAATCCCAGAGAACTAAACCTATCTCTAGTGAATTCAATTCTAGGTTGTAAAGGACAATCCAAACCTAAACGTCTTTCTCAAGATCATTCAAATTTCAAAAATCATTCAACAAGATATGAAGAACAAATCAATAAATACTTCCATTGCAAACCAATATTGACAATCAATACATTCAATTCAAAATCAAGTAAAAACCTGATAAAGAACCCCGAATGGGTTAATAAGCTTAGCTAATCATGTTCATAATCACAACCAATAAGAATTCAATTATAAAAATGAGTAAAGGTAGAGGAACCCGAATACACCCTTGGATGAGAGTGAATACCCAATTCCTCGTGCCCAATTTTGGATCGATTCTTGTTCCTCTTACTCGGATTGAAACCAATCGACAATCCCTCGCCAATCTTTGATCTTCAAGAGAATCTAAGTGAAACCTTGATCCAAGTCTCCTTTTCTCTTAGTTTCAACTCAAAAACCCTTAGACAAGGAAAAGATGAGTTTTGGACGTTCTAACCCCTACCGCCTTCTTTCCTTTTTCCCTTCTAATACACGTTCAAAGCCGCTCAAACACCCGTGTGCTCGTCAGGCACAGGACAATGTCATTCGTGCCGTTACACTGGGTCGTGCTTCATAATATCTACTTCTTCTTTGATGTCCAACACGGCCGTGTTTGGTCCCGTGTTGGTAACACGGCCTGTGTTTTTGACCGTGTTGAGAACACGGCCATGTTCAGCTTCCTCATGCTCGTACTTAGCTCGTTTCGACAGCTTTGACGTCCAATTATGCTCCAATTCTTTGCTTTTTCATTCTTTGACTTCTTTTGGACCTAATGCACACAAACATACGCATAGGGTGAGTGTTGGTACCAATTCACATCCAAATATCCATAAAATCGATCTTAAAAACCCCATTTAGATGTGTGTATTTTACGCACATCACTTTTCCCCAAAAATTCTTTTATAAAAAATATCCTTTACAAATTCTTCCATAACTCTCAAATATAATTTAATTTATATATATTCATTTGGAGGAAAATTTGAATAACCAAAAATATAATTTATTTCTCAAATAATTTACTTTATTAATTTCTTAAAAATCAAACTAATTGGATATAGAAAATAACTCCTTTATTTGTCTAGCATTAAAATTTCTATTTAAATCATTCTAATTTAAACCAAATAAAAATAAAGTAAAATTTATTTAGATAAAAACTCATTTATTAATTATTACTAATATTATCATTATTAAGGGAAAATCTCGGGTATTACAGCAAATTTATATGTCTTCAAATTAAAAATTAGTGTGATGCATGATACACGTGAAATGCACGGTACACAGTTAGCAAACAATCAAATGAAATTTACACAAGGTTATAATTAGTCCTTCCAAACTTATTCCTTCCGCACACGGTTTATGGTGAATCTCTTTTGGTCTAGGCATTAGTATCAACAAGGGATAGTAAAAATCTATTGAGAAGTAAACAAACAATAATATGACCCTAGACAATATATTGGATAGAACGAGTATCAATCTGTTTTAAGGATCTATCAAGAATAAGATAAAGGATACGCAACTAAGAACTCACAATAATATATTAAAGGAACCATTTATTATCAATGAATAATCAACAAAGTTACAATGTTCAAAATAATAAACCCTCTCAAGAACTTAGAAAGAGAATACTCTCAAACATCAAATTATAATCAAAGTTAAAGTCTTACAAGATGATACTTTAGGGTTTAAAATAACTAAGGAGTATGGCGCTGTATGCAAGGTCAGCCCACTCTAAGCAAAACCTAATAAACTTAATTAAGGCCCAAACTAAACAAGTAATATATAAGGCCCAAAGAATTAAAATTTAAGTTATAAAGGATAATATGGCTGAACTAAATAAAGATAAGGAACTAGTTTTGTTTCGGCCCAAAAGAAGAAAGCAAGTGGTTAAGCTTATTGAAGCCTATTCCAATTAACTTGAAGCAATAAGAAGCAATCTGAATCGTTGGACTTGTTTGAAGATTATTCTTCAACAATATGAGTTGTCACCAAAGTTTCAACAAACAAGGCCATTGCATCCTTAAGCTTCTTGGCTCTTGCTCTTATGATTGGTCCACTTCCATACATAGAGGATCTTGCTTGGATTGGTTTGTAAGAGTAATAGAACTTCCATCATTCCCTCATTCCTCAAGCAAATTCGCCCTCGAATTAGCACCTTAATCTTGTTCATGGCGTGATAGTCAATGCACATCCTCGAAGATCCATCTTTCTCGGGCACCAAAAGAACAGGTACAATACATGGGCTTATACTCTCTCTAATCAAACATTTGGAAAGCAACTCTTCGACTTGTCATTACAATTCCTTAGTTTATCTGGGTTACTTCGATATGCAGGGTGATTAGGTATTTGCATGCTAGGTATGAAATCAATCGATGCTCAGTTCCTCTAATGGGCAAAAATCCATGTGGAATCTCTTATGGAAAAACATCATCAAAATCCTATAAAAGAGTCTTAATGCTTTGAGGTAGATGCTCAAGCTTAGAGTTAGAAAAAGATAACATGGCACCTTTAACAACAAGCATAAGCATGATTTTCTTAGCCAAGTAGGCTTTTCGTACATCATCCTCTTTGGTATAGAAATTGCCTTTGCCTCTTTTTTATTTACTTTTGCATTAGACTCTCATTTTTCTTGCGCCTCACTTTTTAATCACTACTCTAACACTCAAACTCTCCTTTTTTCTCCCTTTTCGCACACCTCTCATTATTTTTCTCACAAATCTCCTTTTGCTCGTGCGCCTTTTCTTTTTCACATGCACTCTCACATCTCTGTAATTGAATTTGGTCTTCATAGACCTGTTTAGGAGTTAAAGTACAAGAGTAATAGGTTTGTTATGAAAAGTAAAAGTATGACGATTAGTAAAACAATAATGAACAACTTTTCTATTAAACTGCCAAGGACGTCCTAACAAGATATAACTAGCTTGCATAGAAATCATGATGTGTTATCCGCATACGGCAAAGTGCATCAACCGTATCAAGTAATACAATGATGAATAAGAGTATCGTTCCACTAGGGACCTAATTATGAGTACTACCTTCAATCATATATTAATTTTTAGCAATTAAAATGTTGTTTGGATGTAATAATCTTGAAAATAAAGATTAAAATAATTGATAAACTTATTAAAGCCTATTTAGGTAGTAAATTCCCCTAATAAGTCAAGTATTTTCATGAAATAAATTACAATTAATTCAAATCAAGAGTTGAGTTGGCATTCCATAAATTTAGGTTCAAACCTTTCTCAAGTGATTAAACCCTCAATTCCTAAGAGGAGGGAGAGGAATCCCTTCTCAAACCCACTCGCTTAGGTCATGCATTAAGATTAAGGAACTATTGAATCAAAGGATCTTGTAGATCTATCTCTAGTATCTCAAATAATCCTAAATCCTTAAGATGTAATCAATTCATAAAAAGTTATCTCTAATCAGTTTATGAAAACAAATCCTAATCAATATGTCGAATTATCAATTGAAATAGAAAATTAAGCAACAAAAAGGACAAAACAACTCATAGAAAATATTAATTACATTAACTTTGAATCAGTCCATACATAACAAATTAGGGTTCATCAAAATCCAAATAGCAAGAAAATTAGTTCCTAAACATCATAATAAAGAAATAAAGATTAGGAAAAGAAGATCTCAAACTATTCATGGAAGAGTAAAGATGAAAATCTTCAATTTTGGATAATAGTTAAGGAATTAATATTCCTTCTTGAGAAATGACCAATCAAAACCCTAAAAATGAAAGGAAAATGAAGTTTCTAAGTGTTTCTCTCTCTAGAAAATGAGAATATGATTTAAAATTTCCTTTAAATAGTGTTTTTTTATGTTTCACATAGGGACCACAATAGGCATCACACGGGCGTGTCACATCCTTAGCTTTTCGTAGCTTGAAAATATATCACTTTCTGTTCTTTATTTTCCAGGCTATTTTAGGGTATTGTCAAAATCGAATTGAGGCTTACGTTCTTCATCAAAGTTGTGTCTCTTAAAGAGTAGTTTATTTTAGAATTTGGATCACCTCAATTAGACCTTTATAATTATAGATAAGGCCTAAACACTCAGAATGATCCAAACAAAAACGGATTACACAAATTATAAGATGGATATTGGGCCATATAGCTTTATAGACCTTGGGATCCATCCAGTATCGTTTAATTGGTAAAAATATTTATTTTAGTGTCTGACATGTGCATCAGAAACTGACGCGCATCAAACGCTGACATGTGCATCAGACGCTGACGCATTTTTTTTTTTGAAAAAATAATTTATGTTCATTAACTTATGTTCATTAAACATGTGTTGAATGTTCATTGTTTAAACATAAAATGCTCATTGTCTGTTAACTTAATTTTGTTAAAAAAATTATATGTACTACAATATAACTATCTATAGTATAACTTTAGCTTGATTTTTTTTTATTTATCAACCGTGTAAGGACAATTTATGTTATGTCTATATCATATAACTTCATTTGAATGAATTAGTAGTATGATATTCATTAATAACAAATATCTATTAATAAACTAATGAATATTATGCCTATAAATTATAAATATTTATATCAATCATAAAAAAAATTCAACATTCATCACAAATACAATAAAAGCTTTTAGAAATAAATAATTTTTATTTGAGAATATTGATGAAGATTATATATACCGAAAATGAATATTGCCGTACTAAATAATAAAAATTTAATATTAATGTTGATGAATAATACATCAAAGAAAATGAACATGAACATCAATCATAATGAATATTTCAATACAAAAAAAATTAATTATTATAGAATATTACATCTAATGGACATTATACATATAGAAAATGAACATTTTAATACATGTAAATGAACAAAAAATATTAATATGTATATGGTCTAATAAAAACTTTTTGACATGTGTTACTATATTCTAACATATATGATTTTTAATTTTGACACATGTACTCATTATTAACACATAGGATTCAAGTTTATATATACTTTTTAATATAATACTAATTTTTATAAATTCTTTTATTATAATTTAAAAAGACTTAAAAAATAATGAAAAAGCAGAGATAAAAGTTCCTGCATTGTAAACTTTATAAGTAGAATGCACCACACATTTTAGAAAGAAAATGCACCACACATTTTAGAAAGAAAATGCACCACACATATGTTATGGACTCGGGTCCATATAGAATCATGGAATGTGGTCCATATTATAACAATTGAGATTTGTATGCAAATTACAATATGGACCTCTGTTCATGTAGCTTTGTGGACCGAGGTGTGCATATGATATCATTTTACTTGTACAAATATTTATATTTTAAGTTTTACACTTGCGTCTAATGTTGATGTGATTTTTTTTAAAAAATAAACGTATATTGAATGTTCATTATTTAAACGTTAAATATTTATTACTTTTTAACTTTATTTTGTTGAAAAGATGTGTATACCATAATATAAATATTTGTAGTATAATTTTAGCTTGATGTTTCTTTTTGTTTACCAACTGTATAAGGATGATTTATGTTATGTCTATATTATATATGTTCATTTGAATGAATTACTGGGTATGATTTCATCAATGACGAATATACATTGACAAATTAATGAATGTTATGCCTATAAATGATGAATGTTTATATCAATCACAAAAAAATTTCAATATGTATTACAAAAACAATAAAAGCTTTCATAAACAATCAATATTTTTATTTGAGAATATTGATGAACATTATATATACAAACAATAAACATTGCAATACTAGATAATGAACAATAATATTAACATTGATGAATAGTACATTAAAATAAATAGACATGATCATTAGCCGTAATGAATATTAACTTCATAGATAATCAATATTTAAATACAAAAAAAATTAATTATTATAGAATATTACATTTAATGAATATTATACATATAGAAAATGAATATTTTAGTACATATAAATGAACAAAATATATGTATCTTGTCTAATAAAGACTTTTTGACACATGTTACTATATTCTAATACACATGATTCTTAATTTTGACACATGTATTTATTATTGACACGTAAAAGTTTAGATTTATGCATAATTTTATAGTTTTTCTATTGTTTTATTTATAATTTTTATATTTTATATTAATAAAATTTTAAAATATAAAAACTAACAAACACATTAAAAATATTTAACTTATTATTATTTTTAAATATTTTAATTAATTATAAAATATTAAATATATATTTAATTTTATATATAAATTTAGTTTATATTATTATTTATAATTAAAAAATTACGTATACCATACAACAAGTAGGTAAACGAGTAGCTTTCATAAATATATAAAATGACATTATTCAAAATATTATTTTTAATATAATATTAATTTTAAATTAATTGATTACAATTTAAAAAAAATAAAAATCTCATGTGTTAAAAATAAATACACACGTCAGAATAAAAATCTTTAAAATAGTTAAAGTGAAATAATTATAACAATTGTATTACACGTAAATAAACGATTAGTTTTTATAAATATATAAAAATTTATTCAATATATATTTTTAATGTAATATTAATTTTATAAATTTTTTATTATAATTTAAAAAAAATTAAAAATGATACTATTTAAAAAAAAAAAGTTGAAGAAGCCAATATTTTTTTGGACATATGAGATGTGATTGTTTTCTTGGCTGAAAATGTGGCACTTTCAATTTTAAATGGGCAACATTACATATTTTACAATGCGTCTGTCTATACGTGTTTATGGACTCCGGTCTATATAGAATCCTGGGTGGGGTCTATATTATAATAATTGAACAGAATGCACAACATCTAATTTCGACCAAAGTTTTTTCATTTTTAGCAACCTAATATGGAGTTAAGTCATTCATAAGAATTATAGCTTAGGAAATCTTTTACAAAGCTGATGAAGGCCACTTTTCAATTATGGACTTGTAAGATCACGAAAAACTGCACTGAAACTAATGCGATCAAATTTGTATAATGCTGAAATTCGCTTATTTCTTTCACACGGGGAGCACTCGGCCGTGTAGGCTTCTCTTGTGGACCCTTCATGCAATCTGCCATTTTTCACAACTCACACAGAAAAGCCATATGCCTATATGGTTTTCCGTATTAGACTGAACTTTGATAAATATGCTTTTCGTTTGCCCGATTCTCATACTTTTCAATTCCATTTAAGTCCTTGACATGTGTTATCCTTAAAGTGCCTAAAAGAACTGAATATCAAATTTGAATAAACAAATCAAACTCAATTGAAGATAAAATTAATATAAAATAAAGTTTAAAAGTAAGTGCCTTTAGCACTTATCAAATTCCCCTACACTTGAGCAATTGCTTGTCCTTAAGCAAATTGAATAGAATCAAAAATAAAGAAATGACAAACTCTCTTTTAAACAAATAGATATCAAATAATATCAAGGCTAATCATTCATATCATCACAATCTAGATTCACTAGCAATAATCGATTCTTAAATAAAATACCAATATCTACGGCAATCTCATAATAGGAAGCCAAGAAAAATAAAACTTGACATCTAAAGTTAGGGGAATGAGCATTCCTTCCAAATAATCCAAAATTTTGAAAAAAATATGGATAAACTTTTTTTTCTTAAGTACAAAATAAATTTTCATGAAGCGCAATTACTTATGTCTCTTTTTTCAAAGATCTACGCATATTCAAGATTGTCATTCTAGCCTTTTCGACGCGAGTGTAGATATTAGTAATGCCAATCCCCAGTTACTCAACTAGAGTCACAAATTGAAATAAATACTTATATTCTCAAGTTTCCTTCAATTTAACATTGCATTTTTTTTACATTCATTTATTTAACATCTCAAAAGAATAACAGAGTACAAAGAGGTATTGAATGTGTCTACTTGAAAAAAATTAAGAGAAATTTAAAAACTTAATGCTCATAAACATAACTAAGTTTCAAGATATAAAAATAATGCGATACTATGAATCAAAAATTCTTAGTATAGATACCATGTTCAATTCACAATTCAATGCTAAATCAACTAAATCGCAATTCGATAAACAACTAACCAAATCCATTATTTTGAATCTATAAATTCGAGAGAAAGAAAATCATAACAAGTAATTAATTAAACTCAATAAACTTATAAGAAATCAATCACAAATAGGCAAAAAACAATAAAAACCATTCTCCCATACTTAATCAATAATTGTCCCCAATGTGTTTGGTATATAACATATAATAAAACAAAAGCAGATAGAGACTTTCCTAAATTGAATGACTTCCCTTTTTTTAGTGCAAAAATCATTCTAGTTCATGAGGCATCTGTTTATCTATCGAATAGCTGAGAACAAAAGTAAAGGTTATAGCATATATAGTAATTCAATAATAAAAAATAATAAAAATAATAAAAATAGAAAAATACAAATATTCTAATTAAGTACAATCATCTAAAAATAAAATAAAAGACATAAAAACAAATCAAAATAAAAGTCCAGCTCAAATGCTAGAACAAAGTGGAGTTTCAGTCCTCCATACTACCATCTCCATCAACTCGAATCAAGGAGCTTAATCATCTCCACCACAAATACATATTCTAAATGAGATGGGAACTTCTTAAGCTCCAAAGTTGGTAGGTTAATAAGAGGCTTCATTCTTTCTTCCATAGGCATCTCAATAACTTCAAATGCCCATTTCTTTATCAATTTCCCAGCTTTTAGATAGGCTAACTACTCAACAACTTTTGATGTTTCTAGTTTTTCCTGTTTCTGCACAAGACATAACTTAAAAGGATCATTAGCAACAATAGATGAAATAAAATTAACAGTTTCTTGCTCTATCATATTATCACTAGAATCCATATCATCGAGTGCAAGTAGGTGTTTCATACCATTAGAAATTTGAAAAGTCAGTTATTCATCTCCTACCCTAAGAATGAGCTTACCATCATGAACATCAATAATGGCTCTAAGCACGCATAGTCACAAAATAAAAGAGTTTACTGTTAAGAGCATATTCGACATCCTCTTATTCTTGTGTGTTATCATTCAAGGCTGGCTCATCATCATTATCATCCTTTTTTCTTATCATATTTCGGTTGTCCATGATTGTTATAATCCTTTAATTAGGACGTTCGGATTACTTGTGACCATATCCTTTGCATTTAAAGCATTGGATCTTTGAACATGAACCACTAGCCTTCCCTTTGCCCTTATCGTCCGTGGTCTTATATTTGTATGTCAGCTTGTTGGCACCAAAACTACTCCCACCTATTTGATTAGTCTAATTAGACTTATTTAGAAATTTAGGAGTAGAGTTACCTTTGGCTGAAGTCCGAAGTTGTTTTTCAACCTTGATTGTGATATGAAGTAGATCTTCCATATCCACATAAGGTTGTAATTTAACTAGATTGGCAATATCTCGATTGAGTCAATTTAGAAACCTTGCCATCATTACCTCCTTACTCTCATCAATGTTGGCCCGGATCATTGCTACCTCCATCTCTTGGTAGTATACATTCATAGACTTAGTACCTTGTATAAGCTTCTAGAGCTTATTGTACAATTCCCTATAGTAGTGTGAAGGAACAAACCGTTTGCGCATGATTTTCTTCATCTCTCCCAAATTTGAGATTGGATCCTCATCGTTGTACCTTCGGGCGGTACCTAATTGATCCCACCACACACTAGCATAATTAGTAAACTCAACAAAAGCAAGTTTTACCTTTTTGCCTTCTGTGAAATTATAGCATTCAAACAAGCATTCAACCTCTTTCTTCCATTCCAAATAGACTTTTGGATCTCTCTTTCCTTGAAAACGAGGAATCCTTAACTTAATGGATCCTAAGTTCCCATCCTTCCTTCTTTGTCCAAAGTTTTGGTTAGAGGCGCCATCGTCCTTTTCATCATCATCAATCTGATTCTTCCTCTTAGGTGGAGGTGGAGGTAGTGTTCGGTTCGGTCACTCATCCCTTTCAAGTCTTAACTTATCCAACTATGCCAAAATCCTTATGAAAGTATCTTGCACAGACTTCTTCCATAGTTTATCATCATCATGTGTGTCCATGATAACTTCTTACAAAAACATTAGAATGAAAATTCACTCCCTTATATGTTTCCTCTCAAGTGTTTAAGAACACATCCTCTAATGCACTCACTATCTCACACCACTCGTCTTTCTCTTAAATTCTTACAAACACTTATTACTTTACTAATCATAACTTGTAAATGAACTTGGTGGCAACTTAGTTTCACCAGTCAAAACCCACTCGTCAAAGTCATAGGTTGGGTCCAAACTCTTAATTTTCAGCATCTTTTACATCTTATCGAGCCTCGCACTCAACCCACTCACAACCTCGTTAGTAGCAAGATGAGTCTCTTTCATAGCTTGGTCTAGCACAAACTCATTAAAATCCCAAAATTTCTTAGGCACTCCCCTTATAGCTGGGTCATCAGCAGTAGTAGCAATAATAACTGCAGTAGCAATGGCAGTTTTAGCATTGATAGTAATTAGATCAACTACAACATGGGGTTAACTATCATGGGGACAATTAGAGCAACTGTACCAGCCAGTGGGGCTTGATTTGCAGCCATTCCAGCTAAAAGTTGTTAGAGCTCTTCTTGAATCACAGCCTTCAAGTCATTAATAACTACGTTCTTGAGGATCTCGACCTCGTACTCTTTAACTCTTTTATTGGCCATTTCAGTCTTAGCTTCAATCTCACTTACGAAAGGTTGACCCCTTGGTCCTTCAATACACTCCAATACGGATTGGATCTACAGTGAAATCGGTACCCTCTCCAGCCTACCGCTCTTTTATCTTTTTTAACCCAAAGAAGAATTTATAAGGCTTCAAAACAAAGAGTTAGAATGATGCATCAAATGCATGATATGCATTATACACATGCAATTTACAAAATTAGAGGTTAACATTATCAAAGAGAATTTACAAGTTATTACACAATCATCCTTCCAACCTTATTACTCCCACATACGATTCGTAATGAGTCTCTCTTTCCTAGAATTTTGGGTTTATGCTTATTATCAACAGGGTATAATAAATACCTACACATATGCCAATAGCTTACAAAGCAATTTAAAATAAACAAAGTAACATTTTCTAATATAAAAATAAAGCTTACATATCTTTGGGCCTAAAGCCTTACATTATATGTTTTGGGCTAAGACACTCTAAGATATGGGCTTAAATTCTTATAAGGGAAAATATCTCAAATAGCAAGCAATTAGGTACCTAGGAGAGATTTCTATTATCATTACCATAGGCTGAGTCTTGGATAAGGATAAAAGACTCCCACAAGTGTACTGATTTAGGACAAACAACTGATTGGCCACATCATGGAGCCGGTCAGTTCCATGTCCAGTCATCGACTTTGCATAGAGCCCATCAGCTTTAGGGGTCTGTCTAGGCCGAATTTACTTAGTTTTTATTTGGCATTTTGAAATGAAAAATACCAGAAAACGACGTCAAATTCTGAAATTAGAGCCAGTCAGAACTATGTAAAGCCAATCGATCAGCTCTACATAGAGTCGACCAGCTCTATGCAGAAAAGCTATTAAAAATTTGAATAATTATCAATAGAACATTCTAGAAGATGTATTTTTATATTATTTTGATATTTTGAAGTGAAAAATATTCGAAAATGATGTCGAATTTCAAAATTAGAGCCAATCAGCTCTACATAGAGCCGACCACCTCTGTAGAAAAACCATTACAATTTTGAATAATAATCAACAAAACATTCTAAAAGATGTATTTTTTTTTATTTTGGCATTTTCATGTGAAAAATACCCAAAAATGATATTGAATTCCAAAATTAGAGCTAATCGAGACTGTGTAAAGCTGATTAGCTTGTGTATGTATGCAAAACTGATTAACTCTCGGTTGGAAATCTTTTAAATTTTTACACTTTGACCCTTGAACTTTTATAATTTACAATTTCACCTCGTAAATTTAATTTTTTCTGTCAATTTAGTCTAAATTGATTTCAAAGAATGATTTTTGGTTTAATTATTTGTAGCCCTAATTGAAATTTGATCATCCTCAATCCCTCGAAACTTGAAAAAAATAATACTTTCATCATCAGATTTTTCTGTAATTCTCTTGATTTCTAAATTTTGAAAACGGGTATTGACAAGATATATAATATATTATTGGCACAAGTTTCATTTAGTTTTTTATCCATACGTGATGCATGTAAATTTTAGTAAATAGATTCATGATATTTATATATTAAAACAAAACAATAAATATTAAATTATTATCCTTACAATAAAAAATATAATGATTATTAATAATTAGAATCATTATGAGATATAATAAAATAATTATTTCAACCACAATTATAAATTTACACTATATCTTTTAATTAAAAAATTAATATTAAATAGTTAATATTAATAATAATAATAATAATAATAATATTATTATTATTATTATTATTATTATTATTATTATTATTATTATTATTATTATATCTTTTCGTTTTATATTGGGTTCAAATACATTTATATTTAGTTATAAGAACTAAAATTCAACATTCAAAATTTAAACTTTCTCAAATTGGATTTTTCTGTTTTGCCATTATTTGGTCTAAACCTATCAATAATATTTGTTTAGAGTTTTATTATGAACTTTTCATCATTATGAATGTCAAGAGCTTATGAGGAGTTATTTATTCTTTCACATAGATTTTAATTTTCTATTTGTTATTGATGCTCCATGGAAAAGCTTTAGGATTTAAATTTAATTACTTCATGTCCAAATAATTAAATAGTTCTAATATAGTAACACCTTATTATCTAATACGTTAACATATTTTTTTATCTTAGAACTACCGGTTCTATGGCTGTAAAGTAATTTATATTTCGCATTATTTTTATTTTTCAATTAATTTCAAATTAGATTTCATATTTATATAGTAAATTATAGTTGATATTAACTATTTAGTTTTCTTTAATTAGTTGGAGAGTTTCACTATGCAAAATGCTTGTAATTCATTAAAAGTAATAGAATTATCTTTTTGAGTCAAAGTACGTGAAAACAATGAAACTATGCAAGAAACACTCTTATTTCCTTTATAATTAATAGTTACTTAAATAATAGTAGTTTTTCATGCATGTAATATTTATTTATTTATTTTTTAATAAAATAAGCTTTTATTTATAATTAATATTAAAATTCTAATAGAGTTGGACTTTTTAAATTAAATTTATATTTATTAAATTGATAATATTATTTATTTTAAATTAAATTAATTAAAAAATAAATAATATTTTTGGTAACTTATTTTTATTTTTCACATATATATATATATATATATATATATATATATTATATAATAATAAAAATTAAAAAAATAATAAAATATAAAAATAGAGTCAATTTGGCCATGACTTTATTGCTCAGATTCAATTTAATCATTTTCTAAATTTATAGATATTTTGGTCTAAATTTTTATATATTTAACTCAAATTAATTCTGTATTTTATAAAAATAAAATAATAAATTATACTCTCTCTAAAAGAGATTGGATACAAGAATTTCTTTTAATTATATATACTAAATTAAATTATTTAAATTAAAATATATATATATATTAATATTTAAATAAAATAAAATAAAAAATAATTATTGCTACTTTTTACTTTTTATTGTTCTTATTTTTTTTTCTAACGAGAGTGGTTTCAATTAGAATAATGGTAGTAATGACAACTTATTATTTAATTATATTAATTTTATTAAAATTATAATATTAATTTTTAAAATTATTATAAATTTTTTATTTTTTTTATTTTTAGGAGAGAGTAACTCTCATGCCATCTTTTTTTCTAAAATAGAGTTAATTTAAGTCAAATATATAAAAAATTAAAGTTAAAAATTTAAAAATTTAAAAAATAACTAAATTAGCCAAATTAAACTTTATTTTTAAAATATATTTAACAACTACATTTTTTTTTTCTAAATTTTTTAAAAAGGTTGACTCTAAATTTATTTTTAAATAAATAAATTAAAAAATCTTTTAAAAGTCTATAAGAAGAAAACAGAGTATAATTTTAAAGTTTGTCTCCTCTAAAGAAGATTTTAAAGTTTGTCTAGCTTCCCATTCTTTTTATATTTGGTATTATAAAAACAATAATTATTAGTTTATGGTATGGATAATAATAGGCCTAATGAGGGGAATATAAAACGCAGAATAGGCGTATTATCCTCTCACATCATCATGGCTTCCGAGAAAGAGGCTGCTCTTGCTGCTATTCCCTCCGATTCTCCTACCATGTAACCCTATCTACCTTTCCTTTTTTCTCATTTTATTGAATGATCTAAATTAATTGTTTATGTGGGAGTAATTTAATCCTTATCATGTTTCAAATGTTGATTCCTACTTAGAGTAAAGTCGATTCTTTATTGTTTCTTATAAGCTGATGCTTACTAATTTGCAGTACGTCTGATGGTATGCTTGTACTGTGCGATTCTATGAATAATTATTTTGCAGACTTGATTTTAATTTTTTGTTTTGGTTTGTAGATTTGACAAAATAATCGACAAGGAAATCCCTTCCACTATTGTTTATGAGGATGATAAGGTGCTTAGCTGCTATTTGCTTTGTTTATTATGTTTCCTTCATTAATTTACTGGTAACCTTTTCTTTTCATTCAAAGGGCACTTCTCTATTTTTACTACCATAGGTTACTGTTTATGGAATACTTTGTTGGGGTTTCTGTATATATATATATATATATATATATATCATTTTGTCTTATTGAAGCCTCATGATGATTTGAATAATAGGAGGCTTTAAAAGCATGAATTTTAATAATTCACCTTATACATATATATATATATATATATATATATATATATATATATGTTCTCATCAAGGAGCCTTCTTGATTAAATTTAGTTGTCTTGGTTTTTGATTTCTTTATCAGTACATATATATTTTTTCTTTTCAGTTGAGTCACCTTTTGGATTAAAGGACCATTTAAATTGTATTCTCATTTATTAGAAATGATTTAGGGCGTATATGATTAGTCTACTTAAATGGGATATAACTGGTTTGTTCGCCTAGCTGTCAGATCTCATAACTTATAAATTAGAACTTGATTACAGAATCCAGATTCTGTCGTAATTTTTAAATTTTTTGAGAACGCATCATACTAAATCTGGTGGCTTCATATGCTCCACTTCTCTTGTGTTTGAAGTATTTGTCAGTAAATATTTACTAACTCAACGCTGTTTATGGTTGTTATTAAATGTCAATAACATGATAAATTTGCTAGCTTATATCTACTTCAAACTAACTCTTTCTGTTCTTTTATTTTCCTTTAAGTATTATTATTATTATATTACTATTATTATTATTATTATTATTATTATTTTTCTACTGTTTTTAGTTTCTTCTGATCATATATGTATATATATATATATCTGATAAGGAGGCTCTGCTGTTTGATTTTAATTATTCTTACTCTTTTTACTTTAAGGTCCTCGCTTTTAGGGATATATCTCCTCAAGCTCCTATACACATTATAATTATTCCCAAAGTCAAGGACGGTTTAACTGGACTATCAAAGGTACCCATAGCTGTTTTAATTTGCTTTTGTTCTTTGAATAGTAGTGGCTATAGTTTTCTGGAAATTGTGCATGAATCAGCTACTCCTTTAGTTAATTATATCACTTTTGGTTACTCTTGATAATTAAGCTGAGAGACTGATTTTATTAATCCTATTACTGGGCCTGCCAAACATTACTGTGATGGTTCATATAAGACCTAGTAAGGTTGCTCAAGGTTCAAGAAGATTCAATAACAATCCCAAACAGGTCTTTTATTGAACTGAAACCAACCTGGTAATATTGGTTAAGTAGCAACTCTGTTAGCTGTTACAACTATTTCAGTATATCATATTTCGATGTTAATGTCTACCAGTAATTCTGTGTCCTAACCACAGCTTCACCTATTGGCATGCTAAAAGAAACTCTCAGTGTATTCACTGATTGTAAAATGTAACGTAAAAATATCACAGCAGAAGCATTCAATCACTTGATCATTCCACACAAAATATGAAGTCAGAACAAATGGAAAGTAGCGAAGGTTTGTTTTGGACAACTCATATTAAAATCAAGTGAAGGTAAAGTTTGTGGGTTAAAATCCGGAAGTCTTGATTTCCCTAGCCCCACAACTTCCTCAATCCGAGGAAGCAACTTATTGAGGGTGATTAGAAAGTTTAATTTGAGTAGAAGTAGGATAAAGTGACCTAAATGATATTCAATTGCTCTTAAACTAAGATGTATAAACATTATTGTGTTCTATATATATGGTTCATGAACAGACAAAAATAAAAAATAATAATACTAATTCCACATCTTGGATAATTAATGGTGTGTGAACCAGATACTAAAAACTGTGATTTCCAAGTAAATAATCTTCTAGCAAATATCATTTCCTGATATGCAATTTATTTCTTAACAAATGGGTATGTTTGAAACAAACAAGGCACTAATAAAGGACCCAAATATTTTCAATAGGCATCTTTCTACCCTATTGGCTAGGCCACATTGATTTCATTGGATGAGTTTCTTGGGAGCGTATTGTTCCAAAAGGTGAGAAATTCAGAAAATTTATATATACTTGCATAACCAGCAAGATTGGTGCCATTTTGTAGTGAAACTGGGTCTTTGATTGCAAGATAGGCCCTTTATTGAGCCCTTGACACACCTCATTGAGCCCCTATATACCCTTTCATTGAGCCCTGAACACTGTAAAAATTCAGTAGAATAAAGCCAAGGTTTATCCACCGTGATTTGAGCAAAGGCTAAATTTTCTCAGACACTGTTAATAATATTGTACATTACTGAACTCAAATAAAGCACCTTAGACTATATAATATGACAGTTTAGCATGAAGCTAATTGTCGACAAATTTTAAGTTACTATCACAGTATGATTGGATTAGGGAACTAGCATTGGATTGGAGAAAGATATGCAGAAACATTTTGCAGTTATGATATCAATGTATTGTAGTTCCAAATAGCTTGAACTAAATCATCAAAATTTTTGGATGCTGCATGCAACACATATCTATGGTGTTTGATTTAACTCATGGAGATTACACAGTGAACAAGCATGTATGTGGTGAATGGAAGCCATAGGTTTCTGGCCAGGACCTCATATATTGTCACTAGACTCTCCATTATTTCCTTTTATCCTAAAAATTTGTATACTATTTAAGCCTTCCATTAGTTCAGAAATTCCCTCCATAACACTTTACGGATAGATGCATGTGAATGCAAGTAGCAACCTTCAAGTTTACATATTACATATATTATTACGTTGGAAGAGCCGTGTCTTTTGCTTATCTGAACCCACTGTTGTTGCTAATCCACTTGAAAACCCTTGTCTTTGTGCTATCTATTTGTAATGAAATTGAGCAATTTGTTGCCCCCTTTTTGACGGTGTGCATGACCTTATCTTTGCGCTATCTGTTTTTAAGTATTTCATATGCATTGTGTTTCTTAGGCTGAGGAGAGGCACGTTGATATTCTTGGTCGCCTACTTTACACTGCCAAGCTTGTTGCTAAGCTGGAAGGACTTGAAAATGGCTTTAGGATTGTGATTAATGATGGACCGAGTGGATGTATGTCTATACTTCGTGCATCAAGTAGAATGACTATTTAATTTAACTCTTAAATTCGAATATGGCGGCTATATTGAGGCAAGCGTCAGTATGTATTAATCCGATTGTTAATTTATTTCTCTTTGCAGGTCAGTCTGTCTACCACATTCATGTCCATCTCCTTGGGGGTCGTCAAATGAACTGGCCCCCTGGTTAAGACGGAGTCATCAATGGATGGACACATCAATGGTTGTAGCTGCTTTTGTTGGCACAGAACTTGTATTTCAGAAAAAATTAACCTGCAGTTACGATCTGGCATGTTATCTAAATAATCTGAGGTTTGCACTGTAAGGGTGAGCCATTTATGAGACCAGGTAGGAAAAGAAAACCTATTTTAAATACCTAATCAAAAGAAAGATATTCTAGGTGACATATAACTTTATTTGTGACGTCTGGGAGTGTTATTATATTGAGGATTGTTAGATTTCATTTCACATTAAGAATGCTTTTGGTAAGAAAATCTGTAACATTAAAAATCAATGGCATGGCAGGTGGCTAACCTCAAAATGAAAACAAAAGCCTTCATAAGGGGCAATATCTAAGCTTATATTCATGGTTCATGGTTCTTATTACTTTCCTTTTTCGAGTGACATGCCTTATATTCATGGTTCTTATTACCTTTTAGTACCTTTCAAGTCCAATATTCACTTTCTGTTTGCGTTCCTCAATTTCTTGATTTTGAAATGCGGATGTGACTTTGTTCTTTCTTTATACTTTTTTTTTTTAATTTATATTTGAGTCATTTCTTTTTCTTAATTATGGAAAAGTGCCTTCTTTAAAAGAAAAATAATAGTTATAAAAAATTGTCCACAATAACATGATAATTCACTAATTTCTTTTTATTTAATAAAAACTATATAGACATAGTAATTTCCTCTGCTTCACGCTTCTTTTTAACTAATAAAAATCACGATAATTTGTTTTAGCTATTCTTTATTATTTATATGATAATAAAAACCATAACACAACATTACTATTCACTAAATTTTAATAAAAACAATATGACATGACCGTTCAATATTTTAATCACATGGTCCAATAAATAATAAAGAATAAAACAATAAAAAAATGTAAGCTCTATAAATATATATAAAAAAAAAAAAGTTAAGATACATTTTTTCAATTAAATGGGTTAGAAATGTGCGTTTTGTTTTTGTTTGAGATACGCGTCTCTTACGTTCTTTATAGATCTAAAGATTAATCAAATTGTAATATCCTGAAGTCTTATATTATTTGACATTAATTTCTTAGAGGATATTTAGTAATTAGTCAGACGAATATTGAAATTGATAAAACCAAATAATTATTTAATATTTAAGACTCGACGGATTAATTATTTACCATAGAATTATTTTAATTATCTAATTATACTTTACTTTAATTTTATTTTATTTTACTTTATATTTTGTTTTATTACCTTAATTTATTTTATTTTTTATTTTGATATATTAGTTATTTGAATTAGTTAATAAGCAATATATATATATATATATATATATATATATTGTGGGTGTGCGACGTGTATGGACATCAACCGTCGTGATTAATTGAATTTCTGACTTTTTTTCAAGAATGACTAAATTTCAAACGCCTTTAACCATAATTTGTTTGGCATTCTACTTAATGTCTATAAAATTACTAAAAATTGTAAATATAAATTACTGGAACACTATTGATTTAGAGTTTCAAAAGTAAAAGAAAAATTTGATTGTATAAAAAATATAAAAAATTTATTTTTTTTGAATTTGTCTGATTTTTATCTGTGATTGTTGGGTATCCCTTGATTCTCCTTCTTTCCTTTATTTCCTGTTTGTTTTATAACTGCAACTTGAATTGAAAAACTATTGATGCAACTCGTACACCGTGAATCTGAATTTCATACATACAAAAAAATCTTAAGCTGAAAATAATTTTACTTTTTCTTTGTCATGGATGAAATCCTCATTAGAATTAAGCATAAAACTTTTAGACATAAAGTTCTCTTGCACCCCTTTGATGAAGAATGGAATGCTATAGAAAAGATTCATTCATATACCCAAAAATATCCTTAACAAAATCAAGATTTGAATCTCTCTTTTATACCTCCAAATTCCGTATCTATTTTTCCATCAATTAGCTTTAAATCTTCATTACTTGACTTTTCAAGCTTTTTATTTTCTTCACACCCATTTAAAACTCTTAGTATTAATTGTACCAATCAAGGTATCACCCCATTTAATTCAAGTTGACCTCTTTCAAAATCTCTAAATTTTAATTTTTTGCACAACTAAGAATCATAAAACCCACATTTCCTCTCCTTTTCTTCTTATTCTATACTTACTATTAACAATCAAACCCATTCTTCTCACGAAATCAACAAAACACAACATCCCTTCCTCTACCATCGGTGTCTACCCCTTCGGCACCAACCAACTACTGCTAACTGTCGAGCAGCCCGACGACCAGCCTGCAATGCTGCTGCCCTTACCTCAGACTGCAACAGCTTTTTTGTCTCCTACAACGCCAACAACAACAACTTCGTAGCCTCTAATAGTGCCAAGAGCAGTAGCAACTTCATCGCCTCCAACAACACCAAGAGTAGCAGCTCAACCATAGACAACACCGATAGTAAGAGCAGCCTCTATATCAACAGTAGTAACAATAATTTTTCCATAGGCACCATCAAATTCTAGCTGCATCACCAGCTCTTTATCCACCCAAATCTCTACCAAAATTTTTTCTTTTTTATTTTTAAAACCCCAACATAAATACACTAAATATGGGCGACGATTTCAGGAGCACACCCAAGTGTCTTTAGCGACTATGACATTACAAGTCTTTTCAACCTAATTGGAAACATGCTAACTAGTCATAGAGACTAGCACGGAGATAGAGTCGCCATCCGGATATTTCTCGAAAATACTTTTACTAATTTGAGTGGCGTACTAGATTCCATAAGGAAGTTTCGCCATATCTAGAAATGGATCTGAAAGTCAACTTCCTTATTTGCATATCTTAATCTTTAATTTTATTATTTAACAAATTATTTTTTATAATATAACAATTTCTATTTACAAATATTCATTACAACATGTGAGGTCCTCTTAATTCTAGCCCATTTTATTGAACCCAATCCAAGTTTGACTTATTAATCTATTTTACTAATTAATTATGTACAACGCTTTACCTAGTTTAGCCCAATTACAAGTTATACTTTGATTCCAGCTTATAAGCCTAACTTGACTACTTTTTATGCAGAGGCTCAATTATGTAATCTTAAATTTAATATGACCCAACTAATTAATATAAAGCATGAAAAAAATCCACTAGATTTATATTGAATTTACATTTAGCCCAATTACCATATGATTAATCTAATAGACTAAAATTTTCATGTTGGATCCAATTTTTAGAGCTATGTGTTCAGTTTTAATGAGACAATCACATCACAGTTATTTGATATATATTAAGCATAAAATAAAAATAAAAGTGCAGAAAATTAAACCTAGCTATTACAACCATTCTTACAACTAAAAAATATAAAAAAAATGACTAAAGTAAGTCAAAATTGCCAAAAATCAATAAAAGAGATGAAAATCTATTATATGGGCAATTTAGGCAAATCTAATATTTTAAGACAAACTCTCAATTTTAATCATGCAGCCCTAGAAATCAAATGAAACATAAAAGAACAAAAAATCTAATGAAAAAAACCTTAAGAAAAATGTAAACCCTAGAAATCAAATTGACTGTAGGCAAATATAATATTTTAAGACAAACTCCCAATTTTAATCATGCAGCCCTAGAAATTTAATTCAGTTGCATAAAATACAAATTTAGAATAATTTTCCTAATCATTTAACTAATCAGATTCAAAACCCAATAAAATCACATTATTATATTCAAAGCCTTATATGTTCCTATTATCATATTCAAAATCCAATAAAATTAACATGTTAAATAGAGAGAAATCATAATCTAATCATGTGAACCATATTATATATCCAAAAATAAACCTAATAATGATTCTAAATTTATAAATCAATATAAAGAAACCGGTAGGGGAAAGGAATGTTGATGATGTGGATTTAGGGGAACCCTTAGGTTTTCACTATAGGTTGCTATTTTGTGAGTCTGAGGAGATATGGAAGCAGTTGAACCGAAGATTGGCTGAGGATCCAGTTCTGCTCGAGATCTAAAAGAATTACTATCGTCCTAAAAAAAAGGTTTTCTAATCTAGAGTTCTTTCTTAGTGACTTCTTCAAAAAAACTCTCTATATTTGAATGTAAGGTTTTCTCTCAAAAGTCTATGTCTACTAAAAGGATGTTGCCTCTGCTTAATGAAATGTAGCTCTCAATTAATGAATGTTACTAACTCTAGACCTGAGCCATATTATTTTATTTATAGGACTAGGATTTGAAAACCCTAAAGATCATAATGATAAACTTTAGCTTTTAATTTTAAAAGAAAATACTTTCTTTTTTCACTCAATAATATCCTATAAAAATTCTTTAAAAATCTCAATAATTGTCACTAAAACTTTTTAAAAACTTATTTATATATTTTTAGGCATTTTAAAGTCAAAATACATGTAAGTCGAATATCAAAAAATAGTCAATCGGCACTCTCTATGCTAA
The DNA here is from genome assembly GCF_019578655.1 of Ricinus communis. Classification (NCBI taxonomy): domain Eukaryota; kingdom Viridiplantae; phylum Streptophyta; class Magnoliopsida; order Malpighiales; family Euphorbiaceae; genus Ricinus; species Ricinus communis. The sequence continues at coordinate 1,516,448 of NC_063265.1, read as the reverse complement.
GCCGATTGGCTCTATGTAGAGTCGATTCGGCTGTACGCAGAGCTGATTGGCTTTGTGGGCATAAATTTTATAAGATTTTGATAATTTGGTCCCTAAACTTGTAGAAACGATCATTTTATCCCTCAAAGTTACTTTTTTCTAATAATTAAATGCAAATTGACTCTAATAATTGATTTTGATTTTATTATTCTCAATCCTAACTTGGATTCACTCATCCTCAGCCTCACAAAACTCGAGAAAGGTAGTAACTTTCATCATAAAATTTTCTATAATTCCCTCAATATTTGGATCCGGGAAATGGATGCTGACAGCTAATCTCGGCTTGTTGAGATTTATGCATATGAATTTTAAATAAATCAAGAAAAAGCATAAATATCAAGGATACAACAAAATGATATCTTGATGAGCTATAGAAACCACGCCTCGTAAGCTCGAATGGATTTTGATTTGATGTGGAGTCCATACCTGCTTGAATTTTTTAAGACTTCGCCTATTTTTGAAATTTGAGGACTATGCCTGCTTAAACTTTAAGGACTTCACCTACGTGGTTGAAGGATTATGCCTATGATTTGGGAACCACAACTAATGATTTGGAAACCACCATGCCTATTGATATGGGAACCACTACGCTCACTGATTTGGGATTCATGCCCACTGATTTTATATTTGCAGAGACTGTCCTCTATATACTTACCACTTTGGGATAAAATTATGATACAATTGCCATTTTGAGTCAATTTGGTAAGTTTCCCACTTTCGGGATGTAACTTGATTTAACCGCCTTTTTTAATATATATATATATATATATATATATTCATATTCATACATTATTCACTTTATCTATTTCTTCTTCACTTTTCTCTCAAACCCCTTTTTGTTCTTTCTTTGATTTCTCTCTCATTTCTTAACCAAATTCTGCAAAATCAGTCTTGCAATCTTATTCTTCTTCTAGATTCTCAAGATGCACCCCAATCGCACTAAATTAGGAGTTTTCACCACTGATTTCCTGCTAGAACGAACTTGGGCTTGTCAAAGGGGAGAAAATCCTTCTTTTGGCAAAATTGAACACTCACCGTGCATTTTCGATAGTCGGAGAGGTATTTTTCTTGTATTAAACTTTATTTCCTATAACATATACACTAGATATATGCGTTATTTGTTCAAAAAACATGAAATTTTATGAAAAAGTTAACAAAAATTCGTGCCTTAACCAATAGACTCGATTGGCTTTGTGCACAGCTGACCAACTTTATATAGTACCGATTCGACTCTATGATGAGTCGATCGGCTTTACACGTTTGAAACGACTATGCATAGGGCAAAAACTTTTTTTTGGGTTTCTCTGACATAAAATAATAATAAATAAAAAATGTACTTATTTATTTAGTGTCTTTATGTGTGCGCATTGTGTTTACATACTTGTGTTTGTGCTTTTTCAGAGTGATGTTGTATGGATCAGTTTCATCAGAAATTTCTCTACAACGCCTGTGAGTGCTTCAACGAGCTACCAAACTCTATACAGGCTAGGATCAGCGACACTAGATTCTGCCGATTCATCGCTACACTTTCGTCAATCGCTGAGAGGATTGATCATACTTCAATCTATGCCCTTCTTGAGAAGTGGATGTACACCACCCACACCTTCAACACTCTAGTTGGTAAGCTGACTTTATCCCTATTTTCATTTGCTCATATTACAGGGATAGACTTAACAAGTATGCATGTATCTTTTGATGGTGTGATCCATGATCAGTGCTCCGATGTCCGGGAGCATTATATTACAGACTTACTCGAGTTCTTGCTAGTGTGCAAGAACACTCGGTGCTTAGTGTCAGCATCCATTTTCCGAATTCAGATATTAAGGGAATTATAGAAAACCTAATGATGAAAATTACTGCCTTTCTTGAGTCTCGGAAGGTTGAGGACGAGCTAATCCCAGTTAGGGTTAAGAATAATTGAACTAAAATTGCTTTTCTAGAATCAATTTAGACCCAATTGGCAGAACAAATTAAGTTTGAGGGTGAAACGGTAGTTTTTACAAGTTAAAGGACTAAACTGTAAATTCTTTTAGGAATTTTTACTCCCTAATTGTGTGCAGCCGAATCAGCTCTATGCAATGCTAGTTGGTCCAAAAATCAAATTCTCGCATTATTTTTTAGTATTTTTCACTTTAAAATTATAAAATAAATAAAAATACATCTTCTAGAAGATTTTATTGATAATTATTTAAATTTTAATAGTTTTCATAATATTTTCAACTTTTACCGATAATTATCATTAAACATTTTGATAAATCCAACAACTAAGTTTTTTTGTTGTAGATATTTATCAAACAAATTAAAATGTATATTTATGTCTCTAGGGTTTCCTTAAACCTTTTCCTATAAATAGAAAAGAAACCCTAAGCTTAGTGGTTGGCAATTTTCAGCACAACGACAATAAGTTTTCAGCAATATATACACTTTCAAGAATCAAAACACAAACCTTAAACACTCTGCATTCTTATCCTATTTTTGATTCGACCTCCTCATTACCTGAGATTCGAGAATCTGTAGAATACGGTGACAACTTAAGGATTTCAAAGCATCTACATCAACTTCTTTCCCTTCTCTTTTAATTTTTTTTATTGTTTTTCTCTACTTTTTTTGTTAGAAACATGTTAGGGTTTTGTGGTTTCTTTCTATGATTGTTATTTATTTTAATATTATATGTGTTAGAATTAGATTTCTTGCATGATTTATATATTTTTATGATATGCATGTTTTCTAGGTTTTGAAATGGATAACTTTTATGTTCTTAGGTTTTAAATATGATAATATGATTTTATTGGATTTTGAATATGATTAGTTAATGAATAGGCAAACATAATTGATATATTTCTATGCAATTGAATTAGAATTTAGGGTTATATAATTGAGATTTGGAATTTGCCTTAAAATACCATTTGTTACTATCAAGATTGAATTTCTAGGATTTATATTTTTTCGGTTTTCTATAGTTAATTTTTATTTTTTTATGTTATTTATTGTATTTTATATATTTTAATTGATTTTCTTGTCCTAAGTGCATGTAAAAATTAACTTTTGAGTGTGAAAAATGAAGAAATCTGTGAAAAGACTTACCAAGCCTCCCAGAGCTAATTCAGTTCTGCGTTGAGGTAATTGGCCCTATGCATTTTTTTGGGCCAAAATTTTGAGTATTATGTAGTTTTCAGTGATTTTATGTATTCTATGTCACGACCCCATCTGAGGGCATGTGACCGACACTAGGAAATGAGTAGGTGTAAGGCCACCGAATCCTGTAGTAAGTCTGATACTCACTAACTCAATTAAATCTCATCTCATTTTACTAATGCCACAATTATCTTAACAGTTACATTTACATAATTAATTTGGTCTGCCAAAAGAATTAGGCGAGACCCGAAACTACAGAAAATTTCAACTGGTATGTCTACTATTTCTACTGCGAAGAATCTAAGAATTTATAAATTTACATACCAAATCAAATACATCACCCGATGATGAATGAGTCGGGTTACTAGATAAGAGTCGCGGAAAAACTAACAGTCATGGATCTGGAAAACAATAAAATTGAGACTGTCAGTCTCGAGAGTGAGTTAAAATCATATATCCAAAAATATTTGCATATACTTCGATCATACATTTATTTAATTTGAATAAACATAAGTCATGTACAAATATATGTGTCATGTCATGCTTAAATAAAATAATTTTCACACACAACGGGACGGAGTACTTCAGTAGAACTCTAATCCCAACACAACATCTCGATCAATCTCATTACTAACATCTCGACTAATCTCAACTCTAACATCCCGACTAATCTCATTCCAACAGGACTGGCGCCCAGAGAGTGAAGCTCGACCAGGGTCCTTAACTCCTGTCCGGTCACTTAATATTCACTATCAGTCTTAGCCTTTCGGCTCTCTTATTCCAATAAGACTGCCGCCCAGAGAGTGAAGCTCGACTAGGGACCTTACCTCAAGTCTGGTCACTTAGGTATCCAAATAAGCCGGTGCCCAAAGAGTAATGCTCGACTAGGAACCTTTACTCCAGCAACCACGCTCTACTAAGCCTAGAGAGCGATGCTCGACTAGGGCAAGTCCTAAACTTTCCTTTTAAATTTACTATTTTACCCCTTTTCTATCACTCACGGATTTATACCGGTTCACTCATCAAACCAATATGTTCTACTGTCATCCCATTCCGTATTATCATGCAATAATAAAATCAATGATAAAGGAAAAAATATATAAATGAATAGTAATCAAAAGCATGATACAAATGAATAATTTGAACTTGCAATAAAATAATTACAATAGCAAACAAAAAATATATGCATGACACGTGCATAATCGATATATGACTTTAACTCACAGCTTTGGCGACCTCCTAGCTCTGCTCCGGTGCCTCGGTTGGAGCGAGCCGAACAGACGGATTATCTAATTACGGAAAAACAATTTATCAAAATGCTGAAACAATTGACCATTAACCCTAGGTCTAGATTCCTAGGACTGACTGTCTAAGAATCTTGACTCGGGCAAATTCTACCAAAAATTCGGCAAAACCTCCCCTAAAACAATAACGTTTACCCCCTGTAAAACGGGTCCAGGACCTGCAAGAAAAACACTTCAAATATCCAACAATTTAATACAATGGGAATCGGGTCCCCAAGACCACTAATTTCCCGACTCCGCTACACAGCATAAAAATCACGACTACGGCAGGCAGTCCGACAAACTATTATTTTAACACACAAATATTTTCTAATACACAATACAATTCAATAGACACATAATTAAATCAAAGAATTCCAAAAAATCAACGGGCCAGAGAAAAATTACCGAGACGCTTGATCGCTCGGTCGACTCGCCTCCAGCCGCCGGAGTCCGATTGACAATCTGAACATACCATCGGACTCGAAACGACGCGCTGATGACGATCCCCGCTTCTGATTTTTTGATCCAACCCCCGATCATCCGGAGAGATTTACAAACAATTTCGGCCATTGATTTACAAACGAAGTCTGATCGCCATGAAACTAGTGCCATTGCGAAGCTTGAGCTGAGGAGAGTCGGGATATGTCCTCCGATCAGCCAAAGCTTGCCGGAAAAATCAGAAAACGCCGGCTGCCACCACTTCACCGGAACTCCCTCCTCCGGCCACCAAAGACAACACCGTCACCGCCAAAAGGAAGCTCTCGCCGAGAGGAGTCGATCGCCACTGAATCACGGCCACTGTCAATGGAATCGCGACACTGACCAAGAATGAAGTTTTGGTCGCCTTCCTCCTCAAGATGCCGCCGCCACCGGTGTGCCACAGATTGTCGACGCCAGCTTTCAGATCGCTACCGACAATCGGTCACACCTACCGGACGACGCAAAGACCCATCTTCTTCCTCTTCCCCGGGCTTCTTTCTCTCCCTGATTCTTCTTTTCTTTTCTTCTTCTCCATATCGACATTTAGTCCCTGAAGTTTTCTTTCTTACCTTTTGGTCCCTCAACTTTTTTAATTACTGCAATTTTGTCCTGCAAAAATTCCAATTAACCCCAAACTTTTCTTCAGCCTTTCAATTAAGCCCCTAACTATTTAATTTGGGCCAAATTGAATTATTGAAAATATACAATTACATATATATCCTTACTTTTAAATGTAAAATTACTAAAAAGCTCTTGCCGACATGTTTAATTATAAAAATACCAAACATACAAATTTTCATTAAACCCCCATATAATAATAAAATTATACTTTTAATCCTCATCCCAAAATAAATTTCTAATTTAGTCCTAACACACAATTAAATTAAATAATCAATTTGCTAAATATTTTTCAACTTAAAATTTAATACCACTAGCTAATTAAAATATAAGATTCTTTTATAAAAACACCCTTTATAAATTCTTCCATAATTCTCCAATATATATTTTATTTATATAAATATGCATTTGGAGAAAATTTCGAATAACCAAAAATATAATTTATTTCTCAAAGGATTTACTTAATTAATTTCTTAAAAATCAAACTAATTAGATTTAGAAAATAACTCATTTATTTGTCTAACATTAAAATTTTCATTAATCATTCCAAATTAAACTAAATAAAATAAAGTAAAATTAATTTAAATAAAAACTCATTTATTAATTATTATTAATAAAATTATTATAAAAGAAAATTTTCAGGTATTACATTCTATTTAGTTTTTAGGTGTTTCTTTTAATTTTCTTAGTTGTAGGCGGATTGTAATAGCTAGATTTACTTTTGACACTTTATTTTTTGTCTTATTTTTATTGAATGATAAATATATGTTGTATGATCGCCTAATTAAAACTGGTCATATAGACATTAGGCTTTAAAATTAGACATGACATGAATATTATAGTCCATTAGGTTAATTAATAGTAATTGGGCTTTAATTCTAAAATCAACATAGATCTATTGGCCTCCACAATCTCTTAATTAGATTAATTGGGCAATTTTTAGATTTAAGATCACCTAATTGGGCTTAATCATAAAAAGTAGTCCATTAAATTTAAAGGTTGGAATCCAGAAGAATAATCTATAATTGGACTAGACTAGAAAGGCCTTATACATAATTAATTAGTAAATTAGATTAATAATTTTAAACGTGGGCTGAGTTTAATAAAATTGGCTAGACTTAGGTGGACCTCACAGTCATCAAAGATAACCATCATGCACCTCTGAAATGTGGTTGGTGCATTACACAATCTGAATGGCATTCTTCTATACATAAAGGTTCCATAGAGGCATGTGAATGTGGTCTTTTCCTGGTCCTCAAGGCTATTGGAATCTAAAAATATCCTGACAAACTATCTAGAAAACAGTAGTACTTATGCCTTGATAATCTCTCTAGCATTTGATCAATGAATGGTAATGAAAAATGATCTTTCCTCATGGCATCGTTCAGCTTCCTATAATCGATGCACACCCCCCATCCTGTCACAGTTCTTGTTGGGATTAGCTCGTTATTTTCATTTACCACAATTTTCATGCCTCCCTTATTCAAAACTACTTGTTTTGGGTGTGGGCTGCGGTTTTCGGCACACACCCAAATGTCTTTAGCGACTACGGCACTATAAGGCTTTTCAACCTAATCGGAAACACGTTAACTAGTCACTAAGCCTAGCGCGGAGATAAGAGTCACAACCCGGATAATCATCGAGATACTTTTATTAATGAGTGGCTTTACTCAAATTCCATAAGAAAGCTTAAGCCATAAAGTCTTTATTATTTAACAAAATATTTTCTATAATTACAAGCATTTTATATACAGGTATGTCAAAAAATCACATAATACACCTAAGTCTAGCCCATTTTATTCAAATTCAGACCTCATTTAAAGTTATTAATCATATTTTACTAACTCATTATGCATAAGGCCCACCTGTTCTAGCCCAATTACATGTTATGCCCTTTAGATTCAGCCTTTAAGCCTATTGGACTACTTATTATGAGAAGGTCCATTCATTATGGTTTCAACCCTAAGTTGAAAATCTAACTAAATATGTCAAAGCCCACTAATCTAATTGAATTTTAAGGCTTAGGCCCAGATAAAGTGTATTAACTTATTTAGACTATCAGAATCATATTGGATCAATTTTTTAGCCCTAAGTCTAGGTGGCCCATTTTTAATTAATCAATGTAATTAATATTGGATTAACATGCAATAGACAATGAAATAATAATAAAGGAAATAAAGCAAGAAAGAAACCTTAACTATTACAACCTGCCTACAACTATAATTATAGAACCAAAAAGGCCTAAAACTAAACAGAGGGAAAAAATACATTAAAAACTGCCAAAAAAAGCAAAAATATAAGGTCAGCATGGTTAGTTGATTGGTTGTACATGTAGAGCCGATCCACTGAGTATAGAGCCAATTGGCTCTAAAGTCAGCTGACTAGCTTTGGAGTCTAGATGCACTTCGAATAGTTTTCTTTCGATTCTTCCTCGTTTAACAATCTAAACTTGTGACACTCCAAAGACAATTATCACATGTATAGATGTTTGAACAACATTAGAATGAGACAAAATAGCTAAGAAATTTAACAAAATAAAGTACAGAAGTTAAAAAAATCCTAGATTGCTAGAAACTCTAAAATTCTATAAGCTAGTTGTAAGTTATTAGAACAAAGAAACATATTTTAATTTAGTCTTAGTTACCAAATTATAATAATAGAAACTAATTATTAATCTTATAATCGTGTTTTTAAGTAAATCTAAAACCCTAATCGGCAAAATATCAAATCTAATAAAAAACCATAGTTCTTATTATCAATTCAAAACCCTAATATGTATATTCTAAAATCCTAGTCTAATTATATTAATCAAAGATTAAAACCCTAATCATGTTTCTAAGAAATAACAATGTAAAACTAAATAAAAATACAAAAAAAGAACAAAAGGACCAATTTTTATGATTAATGCAGATGTATGGTGGTAGAAACCCTCAGGTCGTCATCGTGTATATTGATTTGCATGTCTAAGGTGATGAGGAAGCAATTGAATCAAAAATTGGGTAGGAATCCAAAGCTCGATCTGACTTAGGAAAATCTTTTGTCGATTGAAAAAGAGTTTCCAAAAAGTGTTCTTTCTTAAGTGACCAGTTTCTTAAAATCTTCTTTCTTTAGTGGTTTGAGTCTTTGAATTCTGATTATGATCGACAGTACAATTCTTTATGTTCTCTCTTAATTTTCTCTCCTTTCTTTCTTTCTAAGTGTTTTTTCGCTTTGAATATTACTCTCGATAAAAAATTAATTCTTGCCTCCTCCCTGAAACTCTAAACACCTCTTATTATTTATAGAGGTAGGGTTTCAGAGGAAATTCTAGAGAAATAGATAAATCCTAGGAAATTATCAATACATATCCTAATTATTTATTTAAAATCAAAGTAATTATTGATAAAATAGTGGTTATCCTTAGGAAAACCTTCTAGAAACTATATTCAAACGTAAAATCATCCGAGAAAATGACGTCGAGGAGTGAAGAGCCAATTGGTACTAAACAAAGTCGATTAGAACTATATAGAGCCAATTGGCTCTAGAGAAAAAGTTCTGATTTTTGTAATTGTAAAAATTACTATTTTGACCCTCAAACTTAATTTTTCTAACAATTAGGTCCAAATTGATTTCAATATTTGATATTATTTTTTAGCACTTTTACATCCAAATTGATTTTTTGGAAGGTTTTTATTGATAAAAATATAGAATTTTATTTGATTTTATGAGAGATAATCTCTAGAGAAACTTAAGTCTATCGTTTTGCTCCTAGGGTTTCCTAACCTTACATCTATAAATGCATCATAAACTCCTAGGTCTAAGAGAGGAGGAAGTGTTAGCAAGGAATTAATTCATAGCAAACTTAGTAGTTGATACACTTTGAGCAAAACATATAGAGAGATATACGCACTAGAAAAGAACTGACATTAGGAAACCTTAAAAGAACGTCAGAAGCTTTTTCAAAACCTTATCCAACACTGGATCCTCAATTGATCTTCGATTCAACTACATCATCGTCTCCTGAGATGTTAGAGTATGCATAAAGATAAATATTTGTCAGATGATCTGTGTTATACATCACAATTGATGGCATACAATTATACTAAAGGCATTGTTCAACTCTAATGGTACGAGTAGTCGGGTATTCAGGAATAACCCAAACTGTTTGAGATGAAAACCATGAAATGTAAATACAAATGTAAGAGAAATTATTAAGCAAGTTTATAATGATGAGATTCTCATTACATATACTGTTAAACTTTGTTCGTATTCAATGTTTGATCAAGAATTAGATATTGATCGCTGGATATTAATCAAATGCTCAAGACTACCATAATGTGTTCTCACTTACTTATGAAGTAAGCAATTTATCTCACAAGGTTAAGGATTCCGAGATAAGCATATAGGTGCTTCTTACAAGAATAAGTTCATAAAATATGACCCTATTGAGTAGTACATATGGAATTTACCCAAGTGTCTATGGACAATACTCTTGTGATAATCATGTAAAATGTGATCCTTAGACTTGAGATAACAATATATTATCTTATATGAGGATTATTATAATTTGGTGCTATCTTATGTTCTCCTATCCATGGAGTGCTCTAGAGATATTCATTGGGTATACTAAGAGTCATATGAAGATAATAAGTTATCAATAAAGAATTCATTGCCCAAGGTAATATGTTATCGGACCTTATCCTAATGATTCTTGATATGCTTTAATATGAAAATCCTTGACCAAGGTTGTTTGAATAAAGATTATGAAAAATATTTCATAGATCTTATTCAAGATATTATATGTAATCATCAAGAACAAATAGGATTGATTCAATTATAGAGTTGACACTTGCATCCATGCTCTATGAATCAATTGGGATAAAAGTACAATGAAAATATTGAATTATATTGTGAGATTGTTCACTATAAAGGTTGATTAAAGCACTTTAACCCTTTTTCATATTTGAATGGTCATGATGCATTGGTCGATGCCAATCTTGATATATGAAATATGAATTAAGTTAATTAGAAAACTAACATTGAACTAAAAGGGTTTAATTCATAATTGATAATTCATTACCAGTTAGGAACCTTTTGGGTCATAAACAAATAGGCTTAAAATTGAGATCAAAATGAGGCTTAAGCTTGGGCTTAAGCTTATATACATTGGGTCTAAATAAAAGTTAATTAGTTTAATACATATTGAGCAATGATATTCGCCTATAAGGTCCCTATAACAATGCTTATGTATTAATTAACTTAACTTAGTCTAAACAAGCCCAACTTAAGCATAAGTAAGGTCTTGCTTGTTATAGGACTAGGTTAAACCCCATGTATATATATATGGAGTATGATGGACAGCTAGGGGTGTATGTGTGTGATGGAGAATGATGCCATCAACACTTAGTTAATTAGATTAATTAAGCCTCAACCTAGTTTGGAATTAACATTCACTCATCATCATCTCCACTCTCTCAGTTTTGAAGGATTGTTCATAGGAGATTCTAACTTTAAAGCTTGTGCGGATTACCTGCTGCTCATTTGAGTAGCTTTAAAATACATCAATCACCCTTGAAGAATCAAGAATCAACAAAGCAAGAAGCATTCCTTGGAATGGGTGGCACGCACCCTTTGTAAGCGTTCTCCACTTTTGCTTCTTTTGTGTATTATGACTATCTAAATTAATGAGATTCTTGGTAGAAATTAAGAAAAAAATTTAAATTGTTTCCCTTGCGCCTTTTCTTATATTTTAATTTCAATTTCTAATAGAGACTCGTAGATTAATCAACTATGGTGGCAACTTAAGGGTTCCCCAAGCATCGTCATCCATATCATCATCCAAAAACTTGGTTTTTTTATGCTTTTCTAGAAATATGATTAGAATTATTTTATTAATTTATGTGTTTTCATATGATTAGAATAGGTTTTTAGATGATTGCATGTTATGATATTGCTAGGGATTTGAATTTGATAATAAGAACTTCTTGGAAATTAAATATGATAATAGGAACATGTGGGGTTTTGATTTTCTTATTTTCTTTTATTATTAGTAATATGTTTAGGATTTAGATTAGATTTGTGATTTTTTTAATTTGACAGTTAAATTTTTTAGAAATCACATAATTCAAATCTAATATTTAACCGTTTCTTATTTACTACTAGTCTATTTTTTTAGGATTTACATGTTCCATTTAGGTTTTTAACTGATTTTATATTTTTTTATGTACTCTATATGATTTTACACATTCTAAACGATTTCACATTTTCTATACATGAGATTGGCTTTGGGGCATCGAATCAAGAGAGGAAAACCACTTGCTAAAGCCTTAGAGCCGATCAACTCTATACCCATAGTCGATCGGCTTTACTCTCTAAAACCCTAAATTTAGGCTTTTATGGATTTTTGATGTATTTCTTGAGTTATTTATGTATTATACTTAGTTTTAAGCCTTTTATTTTTCTTTTTAGTTGTAGACGAGTTGTAATAGTTAGATTTATTTTTCTGCACTTTATTTTTGCTTATTTTTGTTTACCGTGTGATCACTAAATGTAATATGATTGACTAAAATGGCCTCATAGACTTTAGGCCTTAAAATTGGACCTCACATGAAAACTGTAGCTCATTAGGCTAATTAATGGTAATTGGACTTAAAATCTAAAATCGATGTAGCCATACTTTAGTTAGGACAATTAGACCATATTAGATTTAGGATTACATAATTGGATTTATCATAATATGTAGTTAATTAGACCTTAAAGGTTGGAATTCAAAAGCATAACTGGTAACTAGGTTAGACTAGGCTTTATATATAATTGATTTAGTAAGCTAGATAAACAACTTAAACGTGGGTTGTGCTTAATAAATGGGCTAGACTTAAGAGGATTTTATGTGTTGTATGATATGCTTGTATATAAATTATTGTGTTTATAGAAAATGATTTGTTAAACAATAAAATTAAAGATTAAGATACACAAATAAGGAAGTTGGTTTCCTAATCTATTTTTGGATTTGTGGCGTAAGCTTCCTTATGGAATCTAAGAAACGTCACTTATTAGTAAAAATGTCTCGGTGAATTACCTGGGTGGCAACTCCCATTTCCGCGCTAGTCTCAATGACTAGTTAGCGTGTTTCCGATTAGGTTGAAAAGCCTTGTAGTACCATATTCACTAAAGACACTTGGATGCACGCTCAAAACCGCCACCCATAGTCACTCATTAGTAAAAGTGTCATGGTCACCCAATTGGCGACTTTCATCTTCATGCTAGTCTTTGTGACTAGTTAGCGTGTTCCTAATTAGATTGAAAAGCTTTACATTGTTGTAGTCGCTAAAGACACTTGAGTGTGCGCCGAAACCGCCACCCTCAGTAATATATAATATTAATTTATATAATACTAAAAAGTAATTAATATATATTCTTAAAATAATTTTTATATTATTACACTAATAAAATCTTAAATATTAAAAAATTAAAAAAAGTAAAAAAAATGACATTTAGAAAGATTTAATTTATTATGATCGTTTAAAATAATATAAATAATTATTAAATATTAAAAAATTATTAAATTTTATCTATAAATTTACTTATGTTTTTATATATAATTAAAATAATTATAATGGTCGTATAATACACGGATAAACAATTAGTATATATACGAAAGCATAATTTTTAATTTACTTATTCTTTCTTGTTGTCAATTTTTCTATGAACTTCTTTTTATATTTTAAAGAGTTTAATCTATTATTAAAGGTATTTAGATAAGTAAATTAGATGACTCTTCATAAATGATCATTCTTTAATTTTAATTCATTTTATTACTAAATACCAATAATTATATAAAAAATGGTTAATATAATTCACTATATTTAACTTGAAGTTTTTTCTATTGCCTTAGATGAATAAATTTGTTACCTGAGATGGATAATTTTTTTTTCAATGCTTATAAATTATTTTTTTATGATTTAAATAACATGTTCCTTATATATATATATATATTCTTATTGAAAGTGAAAAGTAAATTTTATTATATTTTTCATTAAGTCAAACAAAAATAGTATAAAATATCATTTTATTAGTATTTTTAACCGAATTTGGTTGTTTTATATATATACTTTTTATTTATATTTTTTATGATACATATATGAGTTTTAAATAGACTGCTCATGGGGGCGGGCTACTCGACTTGATTTTGGACAAGTCCGAGCTTGCCCAGGTCCGAAAATTTTTTGATATCTCTGAGCCTAAGTCTGAGCTTGAAATTTTTTGAAAAGTCCGGCCCGGCCCGACCAATTATTAAATCTGTCCCAAATTGTAGTTACATTTAGATTTAGGGTTTTGTTTTGATTAATATATTATTAATAACAATAAAATTATAAATAAAAATAATAGTTAGCTAAGTGGTATTGGTACTTAATTGTAAATTGAAGGTCATAAGTTCGAGTGCTAAGTATGATATTTCTTTTTTTTACTAACTAAACTAGATATCGAGCTGAGCTTGAATTTTTATATAAATCTCAAGCCCGGCCCGAGAATTACAGGCTTTTTATGGGTTCGGGCCTGGGCACAGGTCTAGTTTTAAACTACTTATTAATTAAATATTCAAATAATATTAACAAATTAAAATATTTTTATTAATAATTATGTATTAGCTATATTTCAAAGATTTTCAATTGCTTTCTCTCTCTTTTTAATATATTTTTAATAATTTTCCTTACATACAATAAAAAACTCACTATAGAATATATATATATATATATATATATATATATATATATATTTGTATTTTGAGAATTTTAATATATTATTAAAGGTATTTAGATAAGTAAATTAAATGACCTTTTATAAACTATTATGTCATAATCATAATTCTAATTGTCTATTTTAATCCATTTTATTGTTAAATACTCCAGTAATAATAAAGAAACTTATATGATTTACTATATATAATTTTAATTTTTTATTCTTTGAAAAAGAAGTCATATATATACATATATATATTGATTTTAAATTTTTTCTTTCTATTCAAAATGAAAAGAAAATTTTATTATATTTTTATCAAGTTAAATAAAATAGTATAAAATATTTTCTTATCGTACTTTTATTTTATATGTGATTTTTCTATTTATATTTCTATAATCGATAAATGTTGTTATATTTTTTATCAAATTAAATTAAATAGTTTGAAATACTTTTTTATTAGTATTTTTATATATTTATTTTAAAATGTAAATTTTAATAATATAATCATTCAATATTTTTGATATTTTATTATACAAATTATACAATTTTAGTTACAGTAATTTTATTTTTATTATTATTAAAATAAAATGACTCATAGGACGGATATTTATCAAATATATGATAAAGTAAAATTATTTATAAATTCTTAGGAATTACTTAGATTGATCTTAACTTTATAATTTTTTAAAATTTTTATTTCATCAACCTGTTAGAAAGTGAAAGAATATTTTTGTTAATTAAGGTGAAAAATAATTTTTATATGTTAAAGTAATATAATTGAATATCTATTATTTCCAGATACTTATAATTAATTAAGAAAAATAAAGTATGTTGTATTAATAATTTCAGCCAAAAAATATTTTGGGTTTAATATATTGTATCAAAAATTTGACCTAGTCACAGTTACCTCATTCTCACATCTCACATCTCACATATCTTCTTATTACCCGCGATAAGACCAGTAATCCAGTAACAGAGATGGGAGACAGTAGAATAAAAATGGTATAATATTGAATTTACCCTTTATTATCCCAAAAATAGACTTCGGGTGTTTGGTAATTTACCCTTATTAATCCGAACAATTTACTGGCCACCCCACTGAATTTGGGCCATAAAATATCTCCAGGCTTCATAAAACCCTCCCTCGGACTGTTACCTCTTATCATTTCTCAAAGTCCTAAAACCCTAAAACCCCAAAACCCTTTCATTCTCTAATAACTTTCATAGAATCCCCAAACACAAAGATGACGAGCATAATACTGAGAAGATCAACTTCTCGATTGCCAAAGGGAGCTCTAGCCTCCTTTGAAATGCTTCTGCACCATCATTTCTCATCAGCGGCGGCGGCGATTGTGACAAGAAATGGAGGGCTTTCTATCGAGAAGAATAAACCGGAAAGCCTCTTTTGTGGTTTTAGTAATATTAGTAATAATAACAGCAACAAATGGAGAGGAATTCATGTGAAATCAGGGCCGTTGGATTTTAAGGCGTCGTTGATGTCACAGGCAGAGTTTGCTGCTGTAGATGATTATGGGTATGAGGAAGAAAAAGGTGGTTTTGGAAAAGGGAATAATGATATTAATAGTGATGAAGAGGGACTTGAGATCGGAAAACTTGGAATTGCTCAAGAAATTGTCTCTGCTTTAGCTCGTAGGGGTATCACCAAACTCTTTCCTATTCAGGTGATCTATCATTTCATTCCCCTTTTTGTTTCCTTTTTTCCGAACTTAAGACTGACCCTTTTTTTTTTATTTTTTATAGAAAGCTGTTTTGGAACCAGCAATGCAAGGAAGGGACTTGTTTGGACGGGCTAGAACAGGAACAGGAAAGACACTTGCTTTTGGAATTCCCATCCTTGACAAAATCATTCAGTTCAATGCTAAGCATGGGTTTGTTTATTGGCTTTAGATTACTATTATTCACTTTTCCAATTTTTTCATTGTCATCTTGTTTGGAATTAATCATATCTGATAAATTTAATTCAGTTCTCGTAAACACATGTCAATCTTTTGATTTCTTTTAAATTGAGCAACTATGAGCTTTCCAAACAAAATGATTGATTAAATAGATTTCAATTGAATATTGCACTTTTAGACTTCCAAGGGTTTAATATAATTGTTTAATATTTGAATCTTATAGAAGAGGGAGGAACCCTTTGGCCCTGGTTATGGCTCCAACAAGAGAACTTGCACGACAAGTTGAGAAGGAGTTTCACGAATCCGCACCCAGCCTCGATACCATATGCCTATATGGGGGTACACCTATTTCTCGCCAAATGAAGGAGCTTGATTATGGCGTTGATGTTGTTGTTGGAACACCTGGCCGTATTATTGATCTGATGAAGCGAGGTTCTTTGAATTTATCAGAAATTCAGTTTGTTGTTCTTGATGAAGCTGATCAGATGCTTGGTGTGGGGTTTGTGGATGATATTGAAACAATCTTCCAGAGATTGCCGAAGAATCGGCACAGCATGCTGTTCTCTGCAACAATGCCAAGTTGGATTAAAAACCTCGTTAGGAATTATTTGAAAGATCCGCTGACTATTGATCTAGTGAGTACTATGATTTATTCTGGCATTACTAGCAAATTCTGATCATATGTTTGTTATCTGATGTCAATCTGAGGTAGTTAAACTAGATCAATGCGAAACCTCTTGGCTATGCAGTTGTCGAAATGGCTTCTGGGCTCTTATTATTGTTGCTTTTTGTGAGATTGTGGCAATGTCCTTGGGAGATATCTTTTATGTGGTTTGTTACAACTTGTTGCTTGATGATCCATAGTATTGTTAACATCAATATGCATGTAGGTTGGAGATTCAGATAAGAAGCTGGCTGATGGGATCACTCTCTATTCAATTTCCTCAGACATGTATGGAAAAGCATCAATACTTGGTCCTCTGATAACAGTATGAATCTAGAACTTCTATTGGTCACGCTTTTGTGAACCTTTTGTTCATATTCTTTTGTTCACAAATTTTAAATCTTAGGATAAATTTATTTTTGTTGTTGCTTTATCCATATAAAAGATACTTCCTCTCAGCATCATATATGTGATTGTTAGGAACATGCAAAAGGAGGAAAGTGCATTGTTTTTACTGAAACAAAACGTGACGCTGATCGATTAGCAAATGCTATGGCAAGAAACTTTCGATGTGAGGCTTTACATGGGGATATTTCGCAGAGTCAAAGAGAGAGAACACTTTCAGGCTTCCGAAGTGGATCCTTCAATATATTAGTTGCCACTGATGTTGCAGCTCGTGGCCTTGATGTACCTAACGTTGATCTGGTAACTATATTCATTTTTTCCTTCTTTTGGTTTTGCAATAAGTCTGATTGTTTCATTAGATAAAACATTACCATACATATGGGAACTGTTTCAGGTAAGGACTTCAGAATTGGATGTGCCTTGTGCCAAGCAATTCTTTTACTAATCATACATAATTGTTGGTTGCATTTGGCATTCTAAAAAAATTGTCTGATCAAGGTCGCTTAGCTGTATTATAGAATTTTGATTGTTGTATCTTTGCATCTAGCATTCTTCATCTCAATAGAAGATGCAGATCAAATATGACATGCATGAGGTTAGGTGCAGCAAAGTCTTGAAGAGAACAAGCATGGAGCACCTTGAGGTCAATTCCATGGGTTCCTTGAAATAGTTGTTAAATGTGGTCTGGCTCGTAAGAAACATTTTGTTCAGTAGGTACAGGTACACCTTAAGTTGTAGCGTAAAGATACTTTATTTTTAGTTTAATTTTGCTAACCGGTTGTCAAACCAGTGTGAGTTGGTTTGTTGTAGTCAAAGTGAATGCTGAAATCTTGGGGTTGGAATTCAATTTAGCTGACTGGGTTTTCAACTCAACATGAGTTGGTTCATTGTAGTAGAAGCAGATGCTAAAATCTTGTGGTTAGAAGGCATGGTGCCTTCTGTTGGATCTACTAAGCATTAGGTATCTTGGACTAGTCACTAACTCTTTAAATGGACACTTGTATAAGACTTTAGACAGAATAGAGTATACCAAAAGTTTATCTTATGCTAGTGAATGATTCCTAAAAGTTTTACTCTCCCATATCAATCAAAGATGGAGCTTTATCATATTTTTGCTATTATTAGCCTTGCTCTCAATGCCTCTACCAAAAGATGTGTGTTGCTTCTTTTGTTCATTTCCGTGCTTGATGTTTGCTTAAGTTTGTTGTCAATCATTTGCCTCTGTCTTACTTGTGGACTTTCTCCTCTTCTTGGCTCAGGTAATACATTATGCTTTGCCCAACTGTTCAGAGACTTTTGTTCATCGATCTGGCCGTACTGGTCGTGCTGGGAAGAAAGGAACTGCAATTCTTGTTTATACACCGGATCAAACTAGGCAAGTGAAGATCTATGAGCGCGAAATCGGCTGCAGATTCACAGAGGTTACTATTAATCTTCTTTCTCCGCTTGCATTCTTTGAATTTGTTTTTCCTTTTTTATTATTTTTAAACCTATTTTAACACTGCTTGATTAAAAGAAACATAATGGATTAGAGGAGTTCCATGTGTTATATGTCTAGTTCATGAAGCATGAATTTTGGGTTCAAGTGCGAGAAATGTCTTGTTGATATTTTCTGGTTCTGGTAATTTATTGAAAATTCGGCCGAGAATTCTGTGGCAAGCCAGGAAAGTTGCAATGTACAAATTGGAACAACACTTGTATAAAAATTTCCTTAAATTTCTTCATGACCAGACCTGCAGAGAGTTGGCACCATTTATTGCTATTATTGACTGTTCCAAAAGAGAATCTTTATATAGAGATGGAGAGGTTCTTAAAACATAATTTATTGGCTACAAGTGAGGATAAAAATTGACAAAAAATCTTGGTGTCTCCGGTTTATTTTGTGTGCCTGACATGTAAAATATTAGCCTATTCTGATGATTGTCAGGTGCCATATTGAGTTTCCAAATGTTTCTCATGCCTTGAGGATTTGGCTTGTGCAACTTTAGGTACATCTGTAATGATAGTGATTGACAATGATACTCATGAATAATACTTTTGTGTATTTTTTATTATTGGATATTATGTTTTTCCATGTAATGTTAAACCCTTATGTTTGTTCCTTGTGTGTTAGATATTTGTACCCATAAATGTGAATATTTATTTATTGTATGTTAGGAGACATGATAGTATTTCTAAAATGTCATAATATTTCAGCTTCCTAGGATCACTGTTGAGGGTGGAGGCATGGACATGATTGACATGGGTAATGGCGGCCGATTCGGAGGATCAAGAGATCGTCGATTTGGTGATACAGGTTTTGGTCGAGCTGGGGGTGGGGATTATGGATCTGGCCGTTTCGGAGGAAATAGGAGTGGTGGATTTGGCCGTTCTGAAAGTCGTGGTCAATTTTCCAGTCAAATGAATGGATCTAATCGCATTGGTTATAACAGAAACCAAGCAGGGAGTACTAGTGGTCCTGGCTTTGGTCATTTTGGCAGTTCAGGTGAATCAGGTAGATCAGATCGTTCAAGCCCTTTTGGAGACTTTGGTTCTGGTCGGTCTGCTGGGTTTGGCAACAGTAATCCAAGCCGAAGTAGTGAGTTATTTAGTGATTCTCGTTCTAGTCGATTTGGGAGCATCGGAGATGGGAGAAAACAGTTCTGACTAAATAAAGTGGTAAGCTTTATTACTCTTTCCTATTTCCTGTCACATATTACTTTTCATTTTTGCTATCATGGACCCCTTATTTTTCCCCAAATTAATATATATTGTATATAGAAGTTATTTCTCCTGCATTAATTGATCGTAGCTGATAAATTTGTGTGTGTACCTTGCTGCACTACATGTACAAACACAAATGCATGTGTTACAAACACAATGGCACGTGTGTTTTTGCAGATAAACAGTGTGTCTTGTGCAGAATGATTTAGGAAGGAAGGATTATTGTTTTTTATCAGATTCTCTTTTTGACACCTTTCCCTTAGATTATCAGTGCTTCAAAATTGTTTCCTAGATTTCTGAAATAAATTGTAGTACTGTGTGAAGCATGACAGTTCACAGATCCATTCATTAGATGTTTTATGGTGAGCTCATTATCTAATGAGCTTTTAATGTATGGGAGATGGGGTGATAAAGTGAATGGAACCCGACTAAGATCATCTCACTCCTCTTCTGATATAGAACTCTGAAGGGGAAACAAACATGTAAACATTAAAAGCTGCCAACTTTTGCATTTGCCTTGACACGATTGTCTGGTTTCTATTAGGAAATGTAAAAATAGCCCACTATGAAAAGATGAATACTCCATATTTATTCTTATTCATTTGAATGGCTGCTCCAGAGCACATGATGCGAGTTGGTTAGTCTTGGTTGCTTTGGGTGTAAACCATGGCCTTATAAACCATTAGGCAGAGTTCTATGAGGCCTATGTGTTGAGAATTATTCATAAAGAGCATGATTTATAACATACATTTGCACTGGTGGCAGTTATAATGGCATTAATTGGCCGGGAGGCAGAAATGGGCACGAGTATGATACAGAATGGTACGCTAGAAGGGCTGCACAGCCGTTGGAGCATTCCACACCCAGAGGAAATTGCTGGTGTTTCTTATCACTTTACAATGCTGAATTTTCTGATATTTTGCTGTTTATATTAGTATTCATTATCTGCTTAAAGAAAAATTATATGTAGCGCTTATGATCATTATATGAGGGGAAAATAAGCTCATTATTTCCAGATCTTGAGATGATGCATGTTCTGAAATGTAATCTATTTAGTTCAGGTGATGTTATGCATATTGATGTAATATGATCCTAAATGTACGACTAACTAGTGCAATATGAAGACCTAAAGTTATGGATAGTACTTGCAAAAGAGCGGATTTCCATTGTATAACATTAAAAGTGACTACCACAACATTTTTAGTTCAAATGACAGGAAATATTTGACTTTGTTCTAGTACTAAAGGCCGTCAAGTGCAAAAATCAAATAATTTATTTCTCTAGAACTATATTATTAATAATTTAAAGAATGTAGTCTGTCATTTGCAAGCAGAGGAATATAATTAATTCAACTTAAAAACTAATAAATTTATTTAACTTACTAAGTTACGCATGTTTATAGTTTAGAAATTTCGTTTAAACTAAATATTTTTATATTTTGATTTTTTTTGTTTTGTTTTTTGACCTAATGTGAGTTTCTAGTCAAAAGTCTCAAGTTTCGATTAGGTTAATTAAATATTTTATTGGTAATTATTATTTATAAATTAATTTTATATTTATATTTGATGTAATAATTATATTAGAAAAAAATGGATATCGTTAGCGTTTAGTGTGAGAGGCAGATTTGATGTTAAATATAATTTTGGATCAATTTAACTCTTAAATTATAAATAAATAAAAAAACAGGTATTATATGGCTTCTAATAAAACAGAATCTTAACACCGTTTCCTTGTACTCCTCTTTTATTTCTCTCTTCTCCATTTTCTTATACTCTTGTCTCTCTCCCCTTTCTTTTTCCCCCTATTTTTGCAGAAAAAAGTAAAGGCTTCTATAACAGCCATAGTTTCACCAAAATTCCAATCAACTTGTTATATTAATCAACAATTCACAAACTCAGTAATCTGAAATAATGCCCAATAACAGATTGTTCTTCCTTTGCTTAATTTTCTTTTTTTTTTTTTTCTTGCAAAAAGCAATGGGCACTCAAATATTATAGAAGTACTGATGAGCTTATGTGTTTAAGTTGGTAAAAAAAACTCATGTGAGTAAATCACCAACTAATGAGATTCTTAAGCCACGTTTGTCATAAAAGTAAGATAAAAAATCATTTCTGAAATATGATTCAGTTTCTTATTTAACAAATTTAATTTAATTTATTTAAAATTTTTAATATTTAAAGAAGTTTTTTAGCACTAGCATAATATTTATTTTAGATATAAACATTAAAATTTAATTATTAACATGTATCAACTCATAAGCAAACTATACATGCTCGACAGTATCTATATATATTAATTTCTGAAAGTTAAAATTTTTTTGAATTTTTACTTTGATATGTATATAATTTTTGACATATAAGATTCAAGGTTATGTGTATTATTGTGATTTTTTTCTATTAATTTATTGATTAATAAATTAAATTCATAATTAAACACTCATTCAAATCTTAAAAAATAACATGTTAATAATAAATTAGTTTTCTAATTAGATAATTATTAGCTAATAGTAAATTAATTTCTTAATTAGATAATTATTAGTTTTCCAAGTACATAATGATTAGTTTTCTAATTAGATAATTATTATTCTAAAAAATATCATACTACTTTTATTTTGATATTACATTAACTAATAAATTAGTTTTCTAATTAAATAATAATTTTAATTATGGAAGATAATATTTTTAATATTATATTTACTAATAAATTAATCTTTAATTATATAATAATTTCTAACTCTAAAAAATAGTAATAACAATTACATTGATAATTTATATAATATTAGAATTAATAAATAAATATTTTAAAAATAAATTTTATATTATTTCACTAATAAAAGCTTAAATTAAAACATTAAAAAATAGTTAGTTTGCTATTATTTTTTAAAGTATTATAAATCAAATATTAAACATTGAAAATTTTATCAATTATATCTGTAAATTTAATTTTATAATCAAAATAATAATAATGGTCATGCAACGCACGGATAAATGACTAGTTAGTAGTTTAATCCGGACAACAATAACATTAACATACAAATTAGCAAATTATTGGGCTTGGGGATTTCAGGTTAACATAAACAATGATTAATTTACGGAACATAAGTAATAACTAATCTAAGAAACATCTTCAAATTGCGGCTGACTCTATCCTATTTATGGATTTCAGATTATTTGGATTTGTGAATTATTGACTAATTCCATTAATTTGATTGAAATTTGGTTGAAAATATGACCTTCATAGAAGCCATAAGTTTTTGTTTATAAATTTTTAAAAGAGAGAAGAAAGAGAAAAAGAATAAAAAAACAAAGAAAAGAATGAAAAAAGAGGAGTATAAACCACGTCACTGTCACCATTTCAATAACGGTGTAAAGACTAAAGAGGGGATATTACATGTTTTTAATAATTTAAGGGCTGAATTGCTTCCAAAATTAGTTTAAAAGCAAATTTGCTCTTCACAGCAAATATTAAGGGTAAAAATGTGTATTTTTCTCTAATTATATTAGTCAATATTTATTTAAATTATTATAATCGATAACATAAACTACATACTTAATGGAGTAAATATATTAAATATTTTTGTTGATATTAATTTGTAAATCAAATATAAAATTCATAATTATCCTAGTATGTATAAAAATAAATATTGTGACAATAGAGCCGACGATTTTAGTTTATAGTTTCGGTTCTAACTAGTTCTAATTGATTTAAAAAAAAATTAATTAAAATGAATTAACTTCTTACAAGTTGTAATCGGAACGTATAATGCTAGTTCCAATTAGGGGGAACCGGGCTCCTAGTTTTGAGCTTGTTTGAGCTTGTTTTGGTCCATTTTAACCGGTTCGGTTTTACTTATCAAATTTATAAAATATTGAGTTAAGTGTTAAAAACTAATATAAATAATATAAGAATCTATAAAATGTAAAAGAGAATAAAAAGATCAGTTTTAAACTCTAAATTTATCGATAATATAAAATATGCATGAATAAATTATTTACTGATTAATTTTCAATAAATATAAAATAAATAAAAAATAAAATTGAAATATAAAAGAAAAATGGAAAATTTTTATAAATAAAAATCATAAAATGATATAAAATACATATTATTAGATTAAAATGAGTTGAGAAAAATGAAAAAAAAAAAAGAAGAAGAAGAAGTAATTAGACTAAAGAAAAAAATACAAATTTTATTAATAAACTCAATTTAGTAAATAAAAAAATAAAAAAAATATATATATATTAAATGGATGATTAAGTTGTAAAGCAAGATTTTATATTATAGCAAGAATTACCATAAAAAATAAATTAAAATAATAAAAAAGTACATGCAAAAATTAAAATTTTAAAAATTGTTATTATTAATATTATAGATTAAATGAGAAGGGAATTATTTTTTTATATATTAGCAATAATTATTTTTTAATAATCCTAAATGACAAGTTATGGTTAAACGTTCTTTTTATTTCAGTTTTAATATATATATATTAATTTGGAGACAAATTTTTTTCTCACATGTTCATTATTTTGATATGAAGGATTTTTTTGTTGATATGTGTACTTATTTTTGACACATGAAATTTAAATTGGTATGTAGATTTATGATTCTTTTATTAATTTATTAATTGATAAGTTACTTTCTAATTAAACTATGATCTAGTACTATAAAATATTATTTTAATTATATTTTAAATATTTTATCAATTAATATGTTAGTTTTCTAATTATATGATAATTTCTAATCCTAGCATATGCTTATTATATATAATTAAAATATTAACTAATAACTTATTTTCATTTTTAAAAAGTAATTCTAATTCTTGAGATATTGAGACTTTTTTAAATTCTTTTATAAACTCATTTCTTTATTATTTATAATTAAAATAAAAACAGCAGTTATGCAACTCATAGTAAATATCCAGTTATGAACATTAGGGTGGTCCAACTAGCCAAATGAATTCATTAACAAATTTTGGAGTACTTTTGGCTTGAGCTAGGGCTAAAAAGATTAAAGAAGCTTTGTCAAGGTTCATCTAAAATATTAGTTCAAAAATAGCTATGGAAAAGAACTTGAAACTCATGATGGTCCAGTCTTGGTTAACTTTGTTTGAGTCATCATAAGTAGGGTTGAGCGTGAATCTCAGTTTTTCTAAACCGAATGAAAATATTTTAACCTTACGATTGGTTCTTATTGATAAATGAACTAGAGTTGTATTGAGTTCGAACCGTAAGTATTTAAGACCGAATCATAGAACAACTTTTTTAGTAATATATATATATAATAAATGTTCCCAACATATATCAAAATTCTTTTATTCATATAATTTTTGTAAAGAGTTATACACATATAATAAATTAATTTATTAAACTAACTCTTAAAATAAAATAAATTAATAAGATAATTTATTTTTTTATCTTTTCTTTTAATAAGATTTAATAGTTAATAATATTATGAATAATAAAATTAAAACTTAATTTCTATTAACTATTAATCCGAATTATCTCTCATTCTTTTTTTTTTCTTTCACAACACACAATAATGCAACTCTTTTCTTTTTCCACAACAAACAACGCCGCTCTCCGTGACAGTTTTCTTTCTTCAAGTGAGCTTTCTATATAGTTGCAACTTTGTTTTTTTTAATCTTTAATAATTATGCAAATGTTTTGATTGTTGGTTTTAGAAGTGAAAATAACCACATAATGTGATTCTCAGTTTATTTTTTGTGCTAATTATTTTGTAACTTCTTATTTCTTTTGCTAGTTCTTCTTCGTTTTTAATTTTTTTTTTTGTGTTATTATTTACCGGACATCATAAGAGTATTTTATTAATCTCGAGGTTAACTAATGAAGGTCATAAAAATATAAGATCAAATGTAATATACACTTTGTTGCAAGTACCAAAATGGCACTGAATAACCAACTTATATTATACCAAAAAAGTTGGTACATATATGGTCCAGTGTCATTTATATTTGGTACAGTTCCAGTCTCTTCCATTATAAAAGAATTGAAGTTTGATACAATACTAGGTTTTTTGGTGATAAACGTACTAAACCAATATCAGCTTAGCCCTAAGTCAAGAGAGGAGCTTGGCTTAAGGAGAGTATTGGGCCATTCTATCCAACACATTTTAATTTGATTTTAGGGTAAAGTTCAAAAGACTACTATATAGTTTCGCACTTTTACACTTGAGGGACAAATGTATTTTTCACATCAAAGAAGTAAAACATATTTTATATTTTTAGTATCCTTTAGGTATTATATATTTTGAACTTTAGCTCCATCATCAACAAATCTAAAGAGGAGCTTAAAAACTTCGTTTGTTGAGATATTGCGTGCAACTGGCTAAAAGAAATATGGAGGACCAATCTATACCTAAGGTTATACTTTATGGGTAAATTCGAGCCTTTTTCCTTTAATTTAATTAAAAGAGGGTTATTAGATGAGTTTGAAGAGGGCTAAAGCTACCAAAAAGGAGGGTTATATCCCTTTTCAATAAAAAGAAGGCAAAACTCCCATCCCACACATCTAAATAAGGGATTTAGCTCAGTCATACAAATAATATCTGCCAACTCATTTATTTAAGGTTCATATTTTAAACGTTAAGGAGGGCTAATTGAGGGCTTTATATATTACTGGAAAATTTTGTTTTTAAAGTAAAATATCCTAAAAAATGCATAAGGGGCATTTATACTATGGACCAAATTTAAGGGGCTGAAATATAGTTCTTTTCTTGTATATTATATCACATCTAATTTATTATAGTATACTTTCTTACAGGTTCAAGTAATGAATACAAAGGCAGCTAAAAGGGCAATTTCCCTCCTGAATTTAGATGCAATGTTCATTTAGCTCATATTTTTATTTCTTAACCAATTTATACACGAGCTTAGTTTTTATGTCACAAGTGATACAGAATCACTGTGCGTGAATCGCTTTTATTCAATTTTATTAGGGTTAAATACTATTTACCTTTCGAGATTTGGTATAATATATAAGTCAGTTTTTACATTTTTTTATTACATTAAAGCCCTCTTCAGTTTTAATAAAACTAACTATTATTTATTTCTATGTTAGTTCAAGGATTAAATTAATAATTTAAAATTATAATTTACTCCTTAAATTTATTATTAAGTATCAAACTCGTTCAAAATAAATTTTATTATCAAATTAGAGTAAAATTTTATTTTTAGCATAGGTTAATTTTAGTGTCTAATTAAAATAATAAATTAATATTTTTTTCTTGCTCTAATTCTTATTTTTAATACAATTTAATTCAAACAAATTTAAATATTTTAAAACTACTTACATATCAATAAAAAATATCATAAATAATTTTGTATGTTAAATAAAACTTTTTATTAACCATTCAAATGAGATTAATACGAATAAATTTTTTTTAATATAGTTTAATTTTAGTATCTAATAAAAATAATAACTTTAACTATTTATTTCATTTAAAAATTTAAAACTAAACTACATAGTAATTTAATAATATTAAATAAAAAATAAGTATTTTTAATATGTCTCAATTTTTAAAAAATTAAATTATGCTAAAAAAATATAAGATATAAACAAGTAAAATAATATTAAATTTATTATTTTAATTAGATACTAAAATTAATTTATATTAAAAATAAAATTTTATTTTAATTTAATAAAAAAATTAATTTTGGACAAGTTTGATATTTGATAATAAGTTCAAAGATCAAAATATAATTTTAAACTAATACAAAAGAGAATAGCAGTTATTTAAACTGAATGAGATTTTAATATAATAAAAAGAATACAAAAATTGAATGATATATTAAACTAAACTTTAATAATTAAATAGTATTAACCTATTTTATTATTAAGAAAAAGATTAAAAAAGGAATAAAACGCCACTTAAAAAGTAGGCCCTCTTAACATACAAAACCAAGAATCTACCTTCATTTTTCACATTTTTTTCTTGAATTTAATAAGTCATGTGATCTATTTATTGTTAAAATATTATATTAATGATATATAATATTAAACTATAAATATCAAAATATCATATGAAATTAAACACTTAAAATTGAAGAAACAAGATAATGTGCTAGATCATTTTAACTATTAATATTTTCTAAATTATTTTTTCTATAAAGAGTTGATTATTACTAAGGAAATATTTACTATTTTAAGACACTCTTAATGAATTATTATAATAAGTCATTACGAATTTACAGTAAATTTACTAAATCTTGGCTCTATATTTTTTTTTGTTTCTTATACAATGTTAATTGAATTGATTTATGTATATGACCATGTATATTCTATTTAAAAACTAATAAACTAAATTTAAATGTAAGAATATGACATTTACGTATCAATATTTTGTTACTTTTAGATTTAAAATTTAATAATATGATTCATAAATTTATGAATATAACAAATTATGTGCAATATTTAAAATGTATATTAAGTGAATAATTTAATTTTTATTTTATGTTTAATAATAAGTCTAGTTATTTATAATTATTCATTTAAATAAAAAATTAATAGTTACGGGATGCTTTAAAAGAAATTAAATTAAAATTTAGAAAAAAGTTATAAAATTAGTAAAATACAGTGATGAAAATGAAATTGAGTTAAATTTGTTAATTATTTAATATATAATAATTTATCATATTATTTGATTATAATAATTAGAATAAAAAATAAAAAATTAAACATAACGAATTCAATTTATTAAGATTTATATGGAACAGATGCACTTGAAAAATTAATGTAAATAAATATATATATATTTTCTATTTAAATATTAAATTATTAATCTGATAATTTACTAGTTAAGCGACAAACTTATATATATGAGTTGACGAACAAGCATAATATACGAAATTTTATTTAGTTTGGAATTGGATTGACTCATATATTAGACAAATCTTATTAAACTACTTAAATGAGTTTTTATCAAATTCAACTCTCAATAATTGACTAGTGACTCAGTTCAGTTAGTGGGTATCCTAGCATTTGACCTTATTAATAAACTATAAAAGGAAATCCTGCCGGTGGACAACTCACTTACTCACTATATATATATATATATATATATATGCGACCTTAGCCGAAGGAAGTGCACAAAAAATAGAAAAAGAATATGATGCAAATGATGAAGTGGCATCCAAAAAAGAAAAGTAAAAAGCAGAAACAAGTGTGTATAAATTTGGTTATCCTTAGTCAGGTGGTGTCGCCGTTCAGTGTGTAAAGCAAAACAAGTGCAGATGTCCTTGGCATATTCATCTACCAGTACTTCTTCTCTCTTGGTACCCGGTAACGGCAGTTCTTTTACTAGAAATGATTTTAGATTCATGGGTATCTCAAAATTCCCATCTCATTATCCTCTTCTCAATTCGAAAGCCAAAGGGTCTCCCGTTATAAGGTACTCTATCTTCATTCTTTTTGAGAAGCTGTTTTGTTATTGTGAAATTGGTGAGGAAGTGAATAAATATGCATGGTTTAGTCAAGTTTATTGTATAACTCTTTATATCACCTCTGTAGTTGAAGTTTGAATTATGGGAGTTAATTATGGATGAGAAACTTGTGCAGTTGATTGAAACCTTACCCTCTGCTTTAGCCCTTCAGGAGAAGTGAAACTTACTCAAAATAAAATGGCAAGAACAGAATTTTAATTCTTGAATGATTCTCCTTCACAATTTAATGTCCATTACTAATTAGGATCTTATGGTCTTGACAGACAACATTGATATTTAAACATTTTTGGCATGTCTTGGGCTATTTGTTCCATTCTATGTTTATGCTTTTAAATCAAAATTTCTATGAATAGATGTGTCTATGATGAAATTATGTTTCATTGTAACATTAGATGCCAACCGAAAATTACTGATGAGCCAAAAACAAGGACCCTTCTAGACAATGCAAGCAACCTGCTTACCAGTTTCTTAAGTGGGGGAAGTTTGGGCTCTATGCCTATAGCAGAAGGTGCTGTATCTGATCTGTTTAATCGTCCACTCTTCTTCTCACTCTACGATTGGTTCTTAGAGGTACTTCTTCAATTTCCCTTTCTAATATCTTAATTGGCAGGTGACTTTACTTAATTTCTATTTACATTTCACTTAAATGCTTTCATTGTCAATGAAGTGAAATCATATTGTTGTCTGTTTATTTCTCTTCAAACATTTTGCTACATGTCTCTGTTATTTGTCCTCGTTGATAATTGTGAATGACTGAGTGTTTATTCTGTTTAATGTGGCAGCATGGATCAGTGTATAAACTTGCTTTTGGACCAAAAGCATTTGTTGTTGTATCAGACCCTATTGTTGCAAGACATATACTTCGAGAAAATGCATTTTCTTATGACAAGGTATTCTTTTGTATTTGTTCACTTAACTACCAGCTCCAGTACCTTGTTGCTTCTCTGTCCTAATTATAAGTTTTCTTCTTGCATAACATAAATGGAAGTAGTAATTGATTTCTCATACATGTGGAAGTCTAATCTGCCATATTTATATAAAACTTGCTGCATGTATGACCAAGAGATCTGGGGGTACTCTTGTCTGTTACCATCTACCTTCTCTTGTTAGGGAGGAAAAAGTAAACTATTTTCAATAACAGATAGTTCATTCTGTTTGATATTTTCTCTCTAAACCAGAAAAGAGAGAGATTTCTTTTTTCCGGTCTTGACAGAGGATAATATTTAATAAAATCATCATTATACCATGAGCTATGTCGTTGAATTAGCTTACCTGTTTAATGATTTTGTGCTTTACCTAAATCCATAATAAATCATGTTCTAACACTTTATTATTCTCATCTCCCTTTTTAACTGAAATTGTCATATTTTCATAGGGAGTCCTTGCTGATATCCTAGAACCAATAATGGGAAAAGGACTTATACCTGCTGATCTAGACACATGGAGGCAAAGGAGAAGAGGTGATCACTTCATATTGTTTGCTTGGA
Organism: Ricinus communis; assembly: GCF_019578655.1. NCBI lineage: Eukaryota > Viridiplantae > Streptophyta > Magnoliopsida > Malpighiales > Euphorbiaceae > Ricinus > Ricinus communis. The sequence goes on along the minus strand of NC_063265.1, from coordinate 1,485,543 downwards.
CTTTTTCAACTAACTTATGAATAAGATCAAGGTATCTGTACTATTTTCTTGAAAGCACTGAGTAGTCATAAGTCCTGTTGAAACTGTTAGCTTGCTATTTATAATCTACGTTGGAGTTAGATGAACAGATGAGATGTTTCTGGATGTGTTATGGCACAATGATGTTTCAGGATAGATCAGCGTGATTGCTGTTTGGAGTAGTTTAAATTAAACAATTGTGTCTCTTGGAAATTCATTAATTGTTTTTAGACTTCAGAAGTAGTTATTTTATCATAGTAATATTTACCACAATAAAATATGTATATTAGCTTATGTGTTGTAGTAGCAAGAGTATTACGGTTGTGATAGTAGAGTTTGTGATATATAAGTGATTATAATATGTTGCTGATAAATAGTGGACCGGTATGGAATATGCAATATGTTGCACCACCATAAACATTTTGTTTTTGTTATTTTACTTTGTGGTTTTTGCACGAGACATGGAATTCTAGATATTTGAGATGCAAATGTAGTATGAGTGAATTTGAAGTTGGAGCACTATGAAGTTAAGAGATGAATTAGTTTTTTGAATATTAATAGTATCTAATTTAATTTATTCGATTCTCATTAACCATTAGTGTTAAAGACTGGTAAAAGTTTGAGGTGGAAAGGTTAACAATACAACTAGCTTGACTTTTGGACTTGAGGTAAAATATATCGTGTGGAATGAGACCTGTTTTGAAGCTCTGCGGAAGAAGCTAGAGAACAACTATATATTGCACTCTCTTGCAGACCAATTACATATGAAGAAAAATTGTACTGGTCGAGAATGGAGGAAAATTCACACATCAGATTATTCTTGCATGCAAAAGGTTGGAAGATTAGTCTATTAGTACTAATGTTAAAATCAGTAGGAGCAACTCGTATTACTGTTTACCTTCCATCTTTACATAAAAGTTTGGTAGCGAAATTGTTTGTTAGGAAATAGACTTTTAAAGTTGAAGGAGATTAACATTTTTATTGGTATATATCTGTTATAAATTTTAGTTTTGGTAGTACATTAAATGGAGTTATTTAGTCTGGAGAAGACTATTTCAAATCTTTCACCAACCGTAGACTCTATACTATCATAAAATTGGACATACTAATTATCAATGTCATAGGATGGAGACTGATTTAGAAGAATATTGGGAAGCAACAAATGATTTAAGGATTAATTTAAAAAATTTTAATGGATTCTAGAATTTCTTTTCTATTTTCTTGTGTTTTCAGTTAGAGATTGGCTTAATTTATGTGGAGTATGTGATGAAGGATCAATGCATAAACCAATGATTTTAAATAGGATTCTATTAGGATGTTAATGTAGAAACTAGATGCATGGTGGTAACAACGGTGATGTGAGGCATCTGCCACAACTTGGGAAAACATTAATTTTGCAAACAGAGATTGGATAATGTGGTATGGGTACTTTCAATAAGGAAGGTTTATGAAGCTTAGTAGGAGTGCATAGCAATAATGAAGAGAGAAGATTGCAAGACTATTTATGTAAGTACAAGTAAAGAAAGAATATCTATTGATGCTCGTAATGAAGATAAGGTATACACGAGTATGTGGTTGAATAAAAGAAGGTGCCCTTTGAAGAGAAGGGAAACATTTGTTGTGTATCCTGATGATGAGGTATCAAATCAAAGTTAAGTACAAGTAAAAAAAGAATATGTGTGGATGCTTGCAATGAAGATAAGCTGTACACGAGTATGTGGTTTAATTAAAGGTGGCGTTTGAAGAGAAGGGAAAAATTTGTTGTGTATCCTGACGATGAGGTTTCTAATCTGATTTGATTTAGCATGATACTCAATATCCTTGTTAAACTTTGGTATACAGAACTTTTACCATGGAAGTTGCCTGAAACAATATATTTTTTCCTAAATCAGATGTTAATGTCCTTTTGTTGAAAAAAAAAATTAATGTCCTGCCTTGTAGCCTGAAACATTTGTTAGCAAAATAGTTGGAAGTGAGATAACATTAGTTAAGACCATGAAATGTTACAGAAATAGGTTTTAGGCCAAACAATTTCATGATACACATTGTATCCAATTTACGTCTATATGCTTGGATAAACAGGCTTGTACAAAAAGTGTAAAGGTAGTTTTGTCATTTTGCATATTTCCAACTTGCAAATTCCACAGTTGTGTTTTATGTATTGATGGGATGTCTATAAATTATGTTTATAACAAATTTTAGGAATTTTTTTAATTTATCAATTTAATTAGTAATATAATTAAAAGTAGCAACCGGAAGAATTCTTGTTAATTTCCTATTAAAGTGAAAACTTGTTTTAACCCTCTCTGTTTCCACACCCTATCCCACCACACCTCACACCTCTCCCTCCCCTGCATCAATCTAATCATTAAAGAGCTTAAATAGGCATGATTTCCCATTTAAAAGATTTTTTTAGCCTTAGTACTTATTATAATTATGTAGCTGATATTTAAAGTCATATCAACTAACCTTGATGTCCCTAGAAAGCAAGTACTTGCAAGTATGCTTTAGGTATGATGTTATCTCATTGATGTATTAAAAGGGCTTCCGATGAATGTTAGATAACTCCTAGAGGGAAGGTGTTACGGTCCTGCATTTGGGATCGAGTTATGGGTTTATGATTCACCAGAGGATCGAAAGCGGGTGAAGATTATTTGCTGGAGTGTCTACCTTTATGGCCTATATTGAGTTACAGTTAAGGGCTTGCTAGAGAGAACCCTATAATCTCTGAACTTTAGGAGTCCACAACCTTGAAGAAATTTCTGCTCCTTTATTCCATAAGAAAATAACATTTAAATAGTACAAGAGACGGTAGGCTAGCCCTCAAGCCTTGAACCCTACTGGCCATAATTAAAGAAAGATAAATAAGGAAGATTCTTAGAATCAGCTATAATAATTGAATAGATCCACCAGCCAAAGATAAGGAAAGATAGTTTAGGAAATTTCCCTTCTCTTCCCTTGTGAGAATCTCTTGTAAACCAAGATTGGTTTTTGGGATATAGGGGCTGTATTTCCAGTTATAACAGAAGGTGTGACCAAACCTCGGGGATACAAAAACATGTAAAATAATCAATATTTTTCAAGTGAATAACTGAAAGGATTTGATAATTAGAAGAGGTTGTCATGCGTGCGCTAAGAAGGCACCTGAGATGTATAATTTATAACCAGAAATAATAAAGAAAACACATTGATGTATAGTGGCTGTCCGTGCTTTAATAAGCTTATGAAAATCTGTTTTGGAAGCATGTGAATCTCTATATCTTCGTCATCATTCTTTGGATCAGTGTAGACTGGTCTGGGATGTTGCTTTGGTAATCAACATTCTGGAGTGTTTTTGGAATATCAGATGTTGAAAATCTGGGTTGAGTTTGAGATGGAATTGGTTCTTTGTAAGGAGCATAGATAACAGAAGGAATTTTGGATACCCTTCCAATATCTATGGTCGAGGTTGAAGAACCATCATCAGAAAATCTAGAGGAAGTTGACTTTCTGTTGAATGTGATCTTTACCATTTTCCTCATCAGAATCAGAATCACTATTCTGTTTGAGGATCAGGCTTTGAAGCAAAACAGAATCATTTTGTTGTTTTTCTTTCAACTCTTTGAGTTCTGTTTTGATGGTTTTAATCTCCTTCTGGAGTTCCTGAACAGTAGGAAGAGATAGTATTCAGGAAAAATACTATCAATTTTGCATTCAGAACAAAGCCCAAATCAAATTTTTTGATTGGTTTCAAATTTACTGCAAAGAAAATGGTATCCTTTATCCCTTTAAGGATAAGTCCATTAGTCCTGTCACATTACAGGTAAGGTTGCTAAGGAGCTTGGCATTTTTGTCTTTGAGCAGAGAAGGGTCTCCTATGAAATGAAGGGTAGTAAGACCCGAAGCGAGAGTCAGTGGTCCGTGCTTGTCTAGAAAGTTATTTTGGTTTAGGTTAAAATGAATTTAGAACCTTTTTTCTATAGATCTTCTTCTTTCTCTGAGTTTTGATTTGAAGAACGATGCTCTTTAAAACATTTTTATCGTTTAAAGAAATCGTGATATTTGGAAAACAATTGAAAGAAATAGGTCCTTTATAGAGGCTCGACTCAACAGTACCTAACAGGGAATCACCCCAATCAGACGGGTGAAGGATTCTTTGGATTGTGCATGTTGAATATGCAGGGTCTTTCAATTTGAAATTCTTCCTCACTGTTTGAGAACTCTGATTCAGATGAATCAACTAGAAGAGCAGAAATCTTTTGCAAAACTTCTTCTTCTATTTGAAGCTCAAGAAGTCTTTTGGAAAACTTACAATACTTCGAAGTATGGCCTTTCTTACCGTTACAAAACGGCATTTACAGTCCCATTCGGTCAATATGAGTGGAATGTCATGCCTTTTAGATTAAAAAATGCCCCTTCTGAATTTCAGAAAATCATGAATGACATGTTTAATCCATTTTCAAAGTTCTGCATTGTCTACATAGATGATGTTTTAATCTTTTCAAATTCCATTGAACAGCATTTTAAACACCTAGAATAAAGATTTGTCATGACCTTAAGCTTCAAAGACAGCTCAAATGGGAGATGAAAAAGACTAGGCAGGAACTAGGTAGTTTCTGTAACCAGTTTGAGTACAACCCAATAGAGCCCGTGTCTAGTTGCAAAGGGAAATGCAAAGTTGATTCATGAAGATTTCTATTCAAAGAAAAACCATCTTAAGAAACTTTGGTTTTTTAAGAATTTTTTAAAAGAAAAAGATAGTATTCAGGAAAAATACTATCAATTTTGCATTCAAAACAAAGCCCAAATCAAATTTTTTGATTGGTTTCAAAAAACCCAGTTTTTAAGCCTTATCAGCTTACAAAGCCGAGCCAAGACCATTTCCAAAAGCAAACTGAGTTTGCCAAAGCAGTCAGAGAACAGCTGAGTAGATTAGCAACCTCTGAGTCGTCCAAAAATCTAGTGCCAGATACTCCCCAAAGTATCTAACATATACTCAAGTCCATGATCATCCTTGGTCAGCAAGTTGGCCATCAATATGGACAACAAGCTGATTTAGATGGACTTGGATCAATAAACTTTCTGGGCCAAATTCAAGGCAGCATTAATATTTTGGCTGAGTATTAATGTTGATCTCCAACAAAATACTTATTAGTACTGTTATGCAAGTAAGTGCTTGCCAAGGATGGTAATCCTATTCTAAATAGGTTTCCTAGATTAGAAGAGCTTATAATTAGAAAGTTTTTATAAGAGTCAATTATAAAGGTTTCGTAGATTAGAAGAACTTATAATTAGGAAGTTTTCATAAGACTAAATTATAGCTCTCCTAGTTCTATGTAATTTTCCAACTTCTATTAATAAACTAATCCTATTTAAGGACGTAAGAAATAAAAAGAAGACAAGCAGAATTTTACCAAACTTAAGAGATGAACAACTCTCTCTTTCAACGAGTTCTAAGGTTTCAAGCTGCCTTGTAACGAGCCTGAGTGATTCAAACAAAATAGGTCGAACAAGGAATAAGAACAAAGGAAAAGCCTTGCAGGATTTTCCGATCAATCGCCCCGTGATATGATCCTTATCTCACAGTCATAACAATTTGATTTCAGAGCCAAACATGATGAGTGGTTTTAGTCAGAATAATGACGTTCAGTCCCTCCTCCAACAAGAACGAGCAGCGAATGAGGCTAGGATTACGGAGGTGGAGACATGGCTGGCCATCCAACTACAACAGTTATCTCTTCAATTACAAGAAATGTTTGCTGCGTTATCCCATAACACTCGAAGAGATTTTGCTAGAACTGCTAGCAGCAGCAATATACTTAGGCAACCACAAACCCAACAAGCTCCTTAACTGCCTAGGGAAGGAGCACCACCAAGTGGGGTGGTTCCCGGATATACTGAACTGGATTTTCAAACTTTTAATGGCTCAGAGACTCACTGATTTGGCTGCACACTGAAAGTTCTTCTCCAATCAACACACAATTGAGGCGGATCAGGTGGGATTGGCAGCGTTCCATATTGTTGTAGTATATAGAGATAAGAGAAAGATTTTGTGTATTGATCAACAAAACATACAGATATTTATACAAAATTGCAAGGTATAAACTAGGAAACACTATAATCTAATCCCTAAAAATCAGTTCTATAATCAAGCTCTAATTATTTCTAACCTAATCAACATTACAACTGTAACACTCCCTCTCAAGCTGGAGCATAGATATTGATCATGCCTAGCTTGTTATAAAGATATTCTATCCGAGTCCCATTAAGAGCCTTTGTGAAGATATCTCCAAGTGGTTCTCTAGTTCTCACATAACCTGTAGAAATCAAACCTAACTGAATCTTTTCACGAACGAAATGACAATCAATTTCAATATGTTTAGTTTGTTCATGAAAAATGGGATCCGAAGCAATATGAAGGGCAACTAGATTATCACACCACAATTTGACTGAAACTAAAGTTTTGAGTCCTATTTCAGTAACGAGTTGATATATCCACATAATTTCATATGCAGACTTCGCCATAGCACGATATTCTAATTCTGCACTTGAACGAGAAACAACATTTTGTTTCTTGCTTTTCCATAAAACTAGGTTAGCACCCACAAAAACGCAAAAGCCAGTGATAGACCTTCGATCTTCTTTAGATCCTGCCCAATCAACATTTGAAAAATACTCAATCCTGATGCGACCATGTTTGCCTTACAATATACCTCGCCCTGGTGCACCTTTCAAATAACACGAAATTTGTTTCATTGCTCTCCAATGATCAACCGCGGGAGAAGACATATAATGACTTACCATACTAACTGAATATAGTGCTCTTCTAAATGGGTCATTGATTCTAGTGCCACAGATCATATGACAGATAATTTTAAACTATTCTCCTTCTTTCAATCAAATAATTTCAGTTGCCCTGTCACTTTAGCTGACGGATCCACATCACTTGTTCTTGGTTCTAGCACAGTTATTCCCAGACTGTACTTTCTTTGCACATTGTTTTAAGTCTATCTGATCTATTGTTCAACTTAATTTTTGTTAGTGAACTCACTCGAAGCCTTAACTGTTGTGTTTCATTTTTTCTGATTAGTCTTTTTTAAGATCTTTTGACGAAGAGGATTATTGGTAAAGGGCATGAATCTGGAGGTCTTTACATCCTTGACAGTACTATTCCAAACCAGTAGTTTGTTATGGAGCTATTACTCCTTTTAAGGTACATTATTAGTTGGGCCATCCTTCTCTACCTCTGTTAAAGAAACTCTCTCAGAATTTTCTAGCTTACCTTCTTTGGATTGTGAGTCTTGTCAGTTTGCTAAACATCATCGTTTTAGTCTCAGTCCTAGAGTTAATAAACGGCTTCCTTTGAGTTAGTACATTCAGAAATTTAAGGTCCTTGTCCTGTTGTATCAAAAACCAGATTCAGATACTTTGTTATCTTTATTGATGATTATTCTCGAATGACATGGTTATTTCTGATCAAAAATCGTTTTGAATTGTTTTTTCATTTTTCTGCTTTTTGTGCTGAAGTTAATACTTAATTTAACCTGTCTGTTCAAATCTTGAGGAGTGACAACACAAAGGAATATCTCTCTGAATCTTGCCAAAAATATATGCTGCAAAATAGGATACTTCATCAAACTTCCTGTGTTGACACACCATCTCAAAATGGGGTGGCTGAAAGAAAGAATAGACACATTCTTGAAACTGCTAGAGCCCTACTATTCCAAATGAAAGTCCCTAAAACCTTTTGGGTAGATGCGGTATCCACAACATATTTCTTAATTAACCGCATGCCTTTCACTATCCTTTCTTGTGAGATTCCTTTCTGCATGCTTTTTTCCAGTAAATCATTATTTGCAGTTGAGTCTAGAATTTTTGGTTGTCCATGTTTTGTCCGTGATGTACGTCCTCAGATTACCAAACTCAACCCAAAATCCTCAAAATGTATCTTCCTTGGTTATTCTCGTGTTTAAAAAGGATTTAGGTGTTTTTGCCCGAGTCTTAACAGGTACTTGGTGCCAGCTGATGTCACTTTCCAAGAAGAAACACCATTTCTTCAAACCTTTGAGTCTATTTTTCACAAGGGGATGATTTGCTTATCTATACGGTTACATCTTATGATCCTCCTCGAATCTGTCCTCCTATCACACAGGTTACACTCACCGTGTTCCACATCCTGAGTCCTCTCTTGTTTCTCTAGATTTATGTCCACCACTGGCATCTTTGTCATCGGATCCCATCTCCAATCCTAGTCTCATTCATGATCTTGATCTTCATATTGCTCTTCGCAAAGGTACTTATCCTATTTCTTTTTGTGTGTCTTATAATTACTTACCATCATCATTCTGTTTTTTTATTGCTTCACTTGATTTTGTTTTCATCCCTAAGATTGGTCAAAAGGCTTTAATCCATCCTGGTTGGCATACTGCTATGGTGGAAGAGTTGATTGCTTAGATACTAATGGTACTTGGAACTTGGTAGACCCACCTACAAGTAAAAAGGTTATTGGTTGTAAGTGGGTTTTCATGGTGAAAGTTAATCTTAAGGGGTCTGTTGCTCAGCTGAAAGCCCGTCTTGTTGCTAAGGGTTATATGTCTAGACATATGGTGTAGATTATTTTGATATCGTTTCTCCTGTTGCCAAACTTACTTCTATTAGACTATTTAGTTCTATGGCAACTATTCATGATTGACCCTTTCACTAGTTGCATATTAAGAATGCATTCCTACATGGTGACCTTTAAAAGGAAGTTTACATGGAGCAGCCACCTGGGTTTATTGCTCGGGAGAAGTTTAGGAAGGTATGTCGGCTTCATAAATCCTTGTATAGCCTGAAACAAAGTCCCCGGGCTTGGTTTGAGAGATTCAATCAAGCAGTTGAGAGCTTTGGTACGTTGAAATGTAAGTTTGATCATTCTGTCTTTTATAAACAGTCTGTTAAGGGCATCATATTATTGGTGGTTTATGTAGATGACCTTGTCATTACTAGAAGTGATGTTACAGGAATTTCTTCTCTTAAGTCTTTCCTTCATACTCAGTTTCATACCAAAAATTTGGGTTTATTAAAATACCTCTTAGGTATTGAGGTGGCAAGTCAGAAAGGAATCCTGCTATGCCAGAGGAAGTATGTACTAGATCTATTATCTGAAATAGAAAAATTGGGGCTAAGCCATGCAACACTCGAATGGCTCCTAAAATACAACTTTCAAAAGTGGGCAAGTTGTTTGAAGATCTAGAGTGATATAGACGAGCAGTTGGAAAATTAAATTATCTTATCTTGACTCATCTTGATATCGCATATTCAGTTAGTGTGGTAAATCAGTATACCTCTTCTCTCATAGTTGATCACTGGAGAGCAGTGGAACAAATTTTGTGCTATTTGAAGGGTGCACCAGTGCGAGGCATATTATATGGCAAACATAGCCATACCAAGATTGAGTGTTTTTCAGATGCTGATTGAGTAGGACCTAAAGAAGATTGAAGGTCTACCACTGGCTTTTATGTTTTTGTGGGTGGTAACTAGTTTCATGAAAAAGCAAGAAGCAGAATGTTGTTTCTCGTTCAGGTACGAATCAGAATATCGTTCTATGGCGAAATTTGCCTGTGAAATTATGTGGATATATCAACTCATGACGGAAGTAGAACTCAAAACTTCAGTTTTAGTCAAATTGTAGTGTGATAATCAAGCTGCCCTTCATCTTGCTTTAAATTATGTTTTTCATAAACGAACTAAACGTATTGAAATTGATTGTCATTTCTTTTGTAAAAAGATTCAATTAGATTTGATCTCTACAGTTTATGTGAGAAATGGAGAACAACTTAGAGATATCTTCACGAAGGTTTTTAATGGGATTCGGGTAGAATATCTTTGTAACAAGCTGGCATGATCAATATCTACGCTCCAGCTTGAGGGGGAGTATTACAGTTGTAATGTTGATTAGGAAAGAAATAATTAGAGCTTGATTATAGGGGCTGATTTGTAAAGATTATAGAGCTTGATTATAAGGCTGATTTGTAGGGATTAAATTACAGTATTTCCTAGTTTATATCTTGTAATTTTGTATAAATACCTGTACATTTTATTAATCAACACATACAAAATCCTTCTCTTAGCTCTGAATACTACAACATCCAAAATCAAATGATTGATGTAGTATATTACTAATGCTATAGGTCATCTTATACTGCAACATCAAATGTTCCTTTCCTTTATTCAACAAGGAATTTAAAACTTTCATGCAATCCCAAGTTAGGAACCTCATGGGCAGCCCCTAGAACACATTTTTCTAATTAAAACTTCATGTAAAAATTGAACCCAAGATTACACAAATGCCATGTGCACCTTTCATCTTTCCCTACCTGTGATATTTTATTGCCAATGTGCTTTCTGTGTGAAAATGGAGTGTGATGAAATGGAAGTTTGATCCAATTAAGTTTCCTACAATGCTGATAATTTGTTCAGTTGGCGTATATGTAAAGAAGAAATTATAACTGTTACTTGCTGGATTTTCTTTTGGATTGTGCAGTAATTGCTCCTGCGTTTCATGCCTCATATTTGGAAGCTATGGTCAAGTTATTTAGTGATTGTTCAGAAAGATCAATATTGAAATTTGAAGAACTTCTAGAAGGGGAAGATTCTCATGGCAGGGACACGATTGAGTTAGATCTCGAAGCAGAATTTTCAAGTTTGGCACTGGATATTATTGGCCTAGGGGTGTTCAACTATGACTTTGGTTCTGTTAGAAAAGAATCCCCTGTGATTAAGGTTTGATAAGAGTTCTGCCAAGATATAACATTCATTTTTCTACATTCCAAACTACTATATTTCCTTCTTTCCCTCTTATTTTGTTTTCTACTATGTATTTTTTGTTGCAAAATATCATTCCTAGAAGCAAATTTCATAATTGTCACTAAAATGCCACTAAACTGCAAAAACACTTGCAATATTCTATTAATAAGATCACTATTGCTAAGTGGTCGTAGTTAGTCGGATTTTTGACATGAAAACTGAATATGTTTCTCTAATATCATCCTCTGATGAAATGTAGCCATCCAACTTACTGAGTCAACAGATAAAAGATTTGGTTAATCTCTCTAATTATTTTACAACAGTGAACTTACTAAACAAAATCAAGTTGAATGATTTTTTTAATACAATTGAAAGTTTAGTGACTGTTGAATCAGCAACAAGTTCAGTAAACATTGGTGAACTTAAGCCTATTCCTGGTTATTATTTCAAAAGTAGAGTTGATCTTTGTTTTAATCTTTTTGTATGTATTTTTCCCTGATCATATCGGTAGGTCATTGGGTCAATGTTGCTGTGTCCTTGCAGAGAACTTTTTCGTACTAATGCTTTATTAGTGACGCATCAATTATCTTATCTCAAATTTTGGTTATTAAGGAGATAAAATATTGTTATGTTTTAGTTTATGAATTGAAATCAAGATGGGACTTATGAAGATATATTAATTTCTCTATAACTTTTTAACAGTTTCTTTTGGCTTTACATCATGATGCATACTAAAATTTGATAAATTGACGATTTATTGCAACTTATGTATTCAAAAGTGTCAGATTGAATTCTTGCAGCAGAGAGCATGTGTCAGGACACTTTTGTTTTGTATTGGAAAAATTATCATGCTTTAATGATGCAACAAGTCTTAAGACTCTAGTATCAAGCCATTTCAAATGTCATCATAACTGATAAGTTTATTTCTCTCTCATTTAATGGTGGGAAAGGTGAAATATTAATTGCAAGTGAAATGTAAATTGCAATCTTATTTCGTTTTATTGTTTTTGGATATTATTTCATTGAGCAATTATGGTCAATCCATTCACTTAATTTTGATAATCCCAAATTTCTGTGAGATAAACATGTAGAAATGCCCCACAACTTTCGTGATTTGTGTCTTAGCTCCTTTTCTCAATTTCATTTTCTTGCCTATGCAAATAAATGTTTGGAGTTACATGATTCATACAGACTACAAAATTCTATGTCAATTTTGGTACTTCACCAGCAGATCAAATTCGAGCGAATACTCCATTTTTACTAGATTGGGGTTTTACTAGAAAACCACTTATGAACATAGTAGGAGTACCATTAAGCAGACAGTCCCAGCATATAGCGCAATGCGTATTCAGACAAGACTGCTAATCTTTTACTCTTTGAAATATTTCTAATTAAGTATTGACTACAAAATCGTTACAAATCACTACAGTTTGACTTGATTTCTCACATTACAATACCATGATTCCCCATTTGATGACATCAAGATCAAATGCTGAAATTTTAAATTGTTGATTCTTCTGAAAATTATCTACAGGCAGTATACGGTACACTTTTTGAAGCTGAGCACAGATCTACTTTCTATGTCCCATATTGGAAAATTCCTTTGGCAAGGTGGATAGTCCCCAGACAGCGGAAGTTCCAAAATGACCTAAAAATTATCAATGATTGTCTGGATGGGCTAATCAGAAATGCAAAGGAGACTAGACAGGTGAGAAAAATACTTAACCCTATATGTTTAGAGCAGGTTACTTATATCTTTAATCACATAATTAGTCTAGCAAACATTAATCCTCCGAAGATTGTTGTTCTAAACACTCAATTTTCTTAAACCTTCTGATATGTTGTTATCCTGTCTTACTATTCTTTCAATGCAAGTGATAAGTTCTTAAACATATTTGCTAATTTTTCATCACCAGTAAATTTCTGTCCTTTTTAAATAATCATAAGGGGAAAACTATTTAGTATTTTTTAATAGATGTTGGTACTTTTATATTAACTGTTCTGGCAGTTATATTTTGGTTTAGAAGCCTAATACTTGTTTTTAGCAACAGCTACTGTAAATTTGGTTAGATTAATCATTAATTTGTTTGTCTCACATCATAACTTCATTCAATACTTGGTCAAAATATTTGATATTGTAAGTATTGGACGATGAGCGTGACTTATGATCGTGATGATCAACGAATTCATTCTGAATGAAACATGGTAAAGACGATTGATTGCATGCTGAAAAAGGTGCGCAATATTTTTACTCTTTTGAATTGCAATGCTTAACATATAGATCTTGGTGTCGCTTTTAGATTGGCCTTTACCTTTTTGTCCTGCTACTGTTCTGGTTATTACTGTCGTCACCATTCAATACATAGTCACTCTTTGGGAAGGGCTTGATCATTCTTTTAATCACTGTAATTAAGTTGTATATTCAAATTTTAGCTTTTTTCTTATTGTAATTAAATTTTTTATTTACTAAATTTTTTGAAATGAATATTCGTGTACTAGTTTTTCAAAATTTAAAAGTCGTGAAAAAATTGCAAAAAAAGTAAAGTTTGTGATTTTTTTTTTTTTTTGCAATTTAAGCAAAGGTAAGATTTTTGATGTGGCATCTACGTCGAATAGCTCAGCCAATTCAGGTGTCACATCAACAAGATTATGCCGGATTTTTCAATCGGTGCTTTGAATTGCAAAAAATTGTAAAGTTCATGTTGAAATTGCCAAAATTAAAAAGTCATGTTAAATTCGCAAAAAGTACTAAAAGTCATGATCATTTTTGCAATTAGTGCAAAAAAAGGGATTCAATAAAATAAAACTGAAACATTCAAGGGCTTAAAAATGCATTTTTCCTTTTATATTCAATGAAATGCAATTGACATATGAGGAACTTCTGGAAAATAAAGTGTAATGAAAACTATTCCAGTTTGTTTGATCTACTCAAAATCAAGGCCAGCCTAATAAATTAATATCATGTAAACACAACTTTTTAGTAGGTATTGCACTGATGCCAAATCTACAGAAACAAATTGATGTTTGAAAAGATAAGGCTGGCAGAAAAATCTAGAGAGAAGGCTTCACCAAAAGATGAAAGAAAAGAGTTTCTGAAAATGTTTTAACAGGTAGGAAAAAGAAAAGTCAGGGAAAAAAAAAGGGAGGGGAGTAAAAAAAAAAAAAAATTGAATGAATTATTCCACATGAATAATATGCATATAAGTGTTTTATGTGTGATAATTGTGGATCTCATAATTTATTCTTGAATTAGATGCTTGTGCCAGCAAAACAATTTACCTGCATGAGGGCCTAAGTTTAGATCTTGATTTTGGTTAAATTCTTTGACAGGAAACAGATGTTGAGAAGCTGCAGCAGAGAGACTATTCAAATCTCAGGGTGGGTACATTTTTCTGGAAAATTATGAGTATAATAAACCTGAACATGATGACGTGGCACTTCTTAAAATATATAAGAGGCGTGATGGGGCCAATTCTAATGCCCAAACTTTGGTTTGGCACATGTCCAGTGATGAAAAGCTCAATCAGGAACTTGCATAGGCCTTAGTAGGTCATTTCAAATCTATATTTCTATGTTTGGTCACCTTAATAAGTTTCAGAAAATTAATTTTAGAAAATTAGAGATACTTATGTAAAACTTAGAAGGTAAAGGCTAGGTTTTGGTTTTAATCTTTGACTTTAATCCATATTTGAGCTCAAAATTCTTCTTCCAGAATTTAATTAGGTCTGGCAGTTCAGATCCTCTAGGTTAAACTTGAATATTTTCGAGATTGGAGTGTTTATTTTGAAATGTATAGAAGGTTGGACTTATAGAAGGATGACCTTTTCAAGGTTTACGGATTATTTGAAATTAAAACATCTTCTTTGGAATTTGATATTCATTCTTTGATAAGCTTTTATCCTCTGCATAGATACAATCTCCATCATGAATGTTATTCTGCAGCACAACACGTTTTAATCTCAACATTGGCTTTAGGTACATGGATCCATTTTGTCCAGTATTTATCTCATACTAATGTAGTTGTTAATGGAACTTAATTAATAAATACAACTGTCTCATTTCCCCTGGTAGGGATACCCCTCTCATACGACTATTTAAAAGAAAGAATTTCTAGGTGGGCTTTGTTAAAGGGTATGAAGCTTAAGAGTCGTCGGATTTTTCATCTACTTTGCACTGAGACCAGATTTGAATTCCTTCAACTAATTATGGATTTCAGCTACCGAATTTCATCCTTTCCACTTCAAATTCCTTGATGAACATAGAAACTCTGAATAGTCAGCATTACTTCCTATTTCTAGCTTCCAAATGAGCCTAACAAGCACCACCCCCAAGCTTATATCAGGATGGTTATAACAGTAACGCATTATATTTATTTAATTCTGGCAATATTACTGTGGCTACTGCAGGACGCAAGTCTTTTGCGGTTTCTTGTTGATATGCGAGGAGCTGATGTTGATGACCGTCAGGTAATATCTGCCATTCGGCGACTTCAATGACTAGTGAAATAATTCTGCTTTTATTATTTTTCTCTCTTTTCTTTCCACAAACCTGACTTGGTGGAATGCATCAGGACTCATGATCAAAACCTCATTTGTATCATTTCTCGGATTAGTACTGCTTTGCCTGGTAATTATTCTTTTTCTTCTTTTCTTAACAGCTAAGAGATGACCTGATGACAATGCTTATTGCTGGCCATGAAACAACAGCTGCTGTTCTTACTTGGGCTGTTTTCCTTCTTGCACAGGTATGATTCTTTATAACCTAATTGGAGTCTGATCTTGTCAATAGCATTGTTAAAGTAATGTTAAGTTCGGAATTGCCTTTTGATCCGTAAGTTCTCTCTTCCAATGAGTTGGTATTCATCTGATGTGTATTAATTTCAAAAAAATTGCAGAATCCCCCAAAATTGAGAAAAGCTCAAGCAGAGATTGATGTAGTGCTGGGTCGAGGGAGGCCAACTTTTGAATTGATTAAGAAATTAGAGTGGGTCATTCAAATCCTTTACCTATATAGTCTTGCTTTTATTTGCTGGTGACTGTGTTATGAAATAACTCGGAACATTCTCCTTGCAACAGTATTTTTTTTTATGTTGAAATAAGTTAAATTACACAAATATGCACATTTCTACTATGAGAAACTCAAAATCAACAGAAAGCAGAGATCTCAATATGGATTTTTTCTGTCCAAGGTTCTAACTATTAACTGAAGCCATGTGTGCTCTTTGCTGTTCCTAGCAATATTCTGACTGATGGCGGTATAGTTTTATTTTTTTTCCCATTTGGAATCTATCTTTCAAAGAGAATTTGCTGAGCTCTTTCTGCACTTGGGTTTAATTAGAAAGCCTTATATGTCCCACTGGAGGTGATAGGGCATAATTACTTTGTTGAATTAGACTTGCTTGTGCTATCAGTAGCTGAAATATGGTTATGCCAAAATGTTTTCAGGTACATAAGACTTGTTGTCGTAGAGGCTCTTCGTTTGTATCCTCAGCCTCCATTGCTAATTAGGCGTGCCCTCAAGACAGATGTATTACCAGGTATTTCTCAATGATAAGGAAAAATATTGGTTATACTATATTAACTTCTGATAAGAAATTTCATTTGTTTTACACGTGATCTTCAGAATTTGGTTTTAGCTGTTATAGTTATATATGCACTTGCATAGGTATTGCATCTGTGGATGTAAAATATCATTGTGGAAAATTATTTAAAGCCGCCTTGGAGTTGGACACTGTCGATTTTTTCAAGATTAAGCACTTTAGACCTTATCACCTTGATATTTGGTCAAGGTATAGCACTTAAATCCATCTGTTAGGTTTCATTAGTGCGAATTGAACTGTTGAGTTGTAAGAAAAGTGTCCTTTTTGTCTCAAGTTACTGAATTGGCCTTGTTTTTTGTTTCTAATATTAAGAGAGAGGATAAAAATGAGGAGGGGAGAAAAAAAGGCCAGAAATCCAGTTGCAAAAGAGAGATAGAAATGAGTATAGAACTAAAGTTTAAAGAGAACCTTCTGCAGTTGGGGAATATCAGAGTGCAGCTATTGTTGACAAGGTCACAGAATTGCTTTTGGCTTTATGAATATCTTTTGGGAAGTTAAATGGTGTGGCCAATTTATTTCATTGTATTTTATGAAACGACTTGTGCACCTTCTGTTTTTTGAAGACTGGTGACCTTATCTTCCAAATTTCTTATAAGCAAAGTACTTGAATTTTGCAGGAGGATATAAGGGGGACAACAATGGTTATGCAATTCCTGAAGGAACTGATATCTTTATTTCTGTGAGTGGAAGCTTTTTATTGTTTACATCTTCTTGCATATCATGCTTGGGCAAGGTGGAAGGAAAGAAAGGAAAGGGAGAGGGAGGGGAGGAAAGTAACTTAAGATTGTATGTCTAGAATTCCATTTGAGGGAACATTTGATAGAATCTAAGCTAGTAATTCATTCTATTCCATTAACATCATTCTTGCGTTTATTCAGGTATATAATCTACATAGATCCCCATATTTTTGGAATTCCCCGAATGAGTTTGAACCAGAAAGATTTTTAGTGCAAAGAAAGAGTGATGAAATTGAAGGATGGGCTGGTTTTGACCCATCTCGGAGTCCAGGAGCATTATATCCAAATGAGGTCTGATACCACCACCGTTTATTTCTAATTTCCAAGCATAATTAATCGTCTTTCCTGTATGTAGTATTGTTATTAAACACCAAGCTTTTGGTTGTAATTGTCAGATTATATCAGATTTTGCATTCTTACCCTTTGGTGGTGGACCAAGAAAATGTGTTGGAGACCAATTTGCCCTTATGGAATCAACAGTAGCCTTGGCTATGTTGTTACAGAAGTTCGATGTGGAGCTGAAAGGCTCACCAGAATCTGTGGAACTGGTCACAGGGGCAACCATCCATACCAAGAACGGACTCTGGTGTAAATTGAAGAAGAGATCTAATGTCCATTGACATCTCTGTAGACATCAATATGGCCTCTTCTTCTGCTAAGGGGTGAAGCTATCATCTCGGAGGCTCTAAGATTAACCTGATAAATCAGTATAGGTTGGGAAACCAGACATTGGGGTACAATTTTATGTGATAACCCTGCACGGTAAACAAGCAGTTCTATGGGTCAATTTGGCACACCTTATGAAAATAGGTTTCGCATTAAAAGTTTGGAGTAATCTAATATATCTATATTAAAACTCAAACAACGAGAATGATTGAACCAAGCTTGCCAGATAGAAGAATGACAACATAATATTTGACACTTTTTTATAAATATTAATTTACAAAAAAGAATTCTTTTTCTTTTAATCTATAATTGTGATAGTAATAATTTTTTAAATTTAAATTTTCATATGTATTTTTTTGTTGTTATTTTAATTAATTAATTAATTTAGTTTATTTTTATATAATATTTCTTGCTATATATTAGATTAGATATATTTATTTTTTTATTTTATTTTTTTATTACTAATTTGAGTTGATTAATGAATTTTATGTTTTCTTATCTATAGTTTAATTACATATTTTTAAATTTTTTTCTTTTACTTATTTTAATCTAATACTTTTAATTTTTGCTTTTACTAATTTATGAGACCTAAAATTGTTTTGACATATAAAATTTTTGTTTTGACATGTACTTATTTTTAATACATGAGATTCATGTTTGTGTAATTTTATAGTAATTTTATTAATTTATTGATTAATAAATTACATTCCTAATTAGACATTGATTCTAATAACAAATTAGTTTTCTAATTAGATAATGATTATTCTAAAAAATAGCATATTAATAATATTTTAATATTATATTAATTAATAAATTAGTTTTCTAATTATATAATGATTCTAAATAGAAAATAATATTTTAATATTATATTAATTAATAAATTAGTTTTCTAATTATATAATGATTCTAAATAGAAAATAATATTTAAATATTATATTCACTAATAAATTAATTTCTTAAGTATATAATAATAATGGAATGCATAGCTAAATGACTAATTACTATATACTTCTGTATTTTTTCATATAACACTACTTATCCCATAAAGTTTGAAAATTATATTTTTTAATCATTTGATTTTGTAACTTTATACTAAAAATTTCTCCGTCCAAATTCTTATTAAATAATCGTTAATTAAATTTATTTTTATACTATTTACCTCTTGATTTCTTATGTAACATATAAGTTGCCCTTTATATTTTATTTATTATATTAGTTTTTTATATTTTAAAAATGAATGAATTAAATAACTAAATTAATAAAAAAATATAATTCGATCTTTAAATATCTTATTAAAGTTAGTGTCACAAAATTAAGAAATATGAATAATATTTATTTTATTTTGATAATTCAAAGTCAAATTAAATAGGAGTGCGAGGATCTTCTTTGGCAATTTCTTGACCACATTTGACAGTACAAGAAAGAAGATGTGACGATAATGTCACGCGATTGAGTAGGAGAGGGTGTTACGACCTGCCTAATTTTATTGCCTGCTATGCAAGGGAGATAGGCTTGTGGAACCTCTGCAGGCGAGTGACACAATTGATGGCAAAAACTGTAGACCAATTAAAGCAGTGTTGGCAAGTGTACGAGCCCATAGAGCAAGCCAGCCAACCAGTGCAACCGATAGATATGCCTAGGTGAGTTCTCCAGTAGGATTGGCTTTCCTAGACCAAGTGATTGGCCAGCCTAACCCTAGTCTGGTGAGAATCCTGACCAAGGTTGCTAGGCTTGTCTAGAATGTTCCCTTGCATTGTGCAAGTGGGCTACAACCTTAAAAGCTTCTAGAGGACTTTATTAGTTGCATCTTCTAGATTACCTAGAATTCCTAATTAACTAGAAATCTTTATATACTCATGTAATTGATTAACCACATGTTTAGGATTAATATCAACTACACATTTGGGGAGATCAATGACCATAAATAAACAACCTCCTTATTTATAAATTATAAAGATAAGCTTGTATACTTGTAAAGTTCTCTTGCACACACTTGCTTACAATATACTCTCCGTTCACTCAAAGTATTTTGTGTCCCTTTTACTTCTAGCTAAATCTTCTATTCCTAAATGCTTACTTAGCATCTTCGAAGGCAAGATTGTCTAAGTGCCTCACGGATTATCCGTTATAAATTCTAATCCTGTAACAATAAGCTTTAATGGATCTCTGTTATAGCTTCATAATACCTATATGTTTCTATATTCCCTATAGTGCTACAATATTCCCTTTTCTTTTTTCCTACTCCTTCGTTGGTCCTCTTTGTGAAAATCTTTTTATGCTTGGATTAGCTTTACTTCCTAGTCTACCTAGTCTATGCTTATTAAACTAAAGCATTGGAAATATTCTTTTAGGTTAATTAAGAAGCTATATCTGTAAGATTAATGACTCATATAATTATAATAAGATATTAGTGATTAAATTTTATTGATTAATGAAAAGTTGTGAATTGAATAGTTATGACTATTGATAAAGGTTATGACATGAATGGTTGTAATCATTGGTGCTTTGATGGAAAACCACCATTAGTCTATAAATAAGAGTTGGTCATCTCTCTACCCATATCATCAACAATTATAGCAAATACAAAAATTAAAGGTTAGAGTATCCATCAATAAGATAAGGGGAAAAGAGAGAGAAATTGCATCCTATTAAATATGGATCAATGTATGTTTTCTTCCTTCTATTTAATGGTGAAAAATTTGAAGTTCTATATCAATGAGATATTATAGTTTACATGTGGCATCAAAGCATGGTTTAAGAAGTCATATTTTTCCATAATTTTGTTGAATTTATTGTTGTTGTAGATGCATGCAAGAATTAATCCTTGTTTTTGCATATAAATTAAATTGATTAATTTTGCATAGTTTGGATTAGGTTTAAGATTTATTGATGTTAGTTTTTGGACTAATTTTGTGTAAATTTGGTGATACATGTACTACTGCAACGAAAATATGGTATTTTTTATCAAAGTCCATTGTGGCCCATAAAGTTTTGTTAACATATCATATTGCACGTAAAGTTATTATTCTTCCAATTAAATCCGAAATAATTTACAGTTTCATCCTAATAAAAAACTTTTAATCCAGATTCATCCTTAATTCTTGGTACATATATATATCAGTAGTTAATGCTTAATTGAAATTAAGTTAAATATTTGATGAAAGTAATATATTATTTAAATATATTATTATAAACTTTTGAAATTTATTTTAAGAACGATTTGCTTCTCACGAAAGTGACCAAATTTTTAAAATAAATAAATTTCAAATTATAGATTATAATTTTCAATTACTCATAAATTTTATGTTTAAAATGACATTACGATTTTTGTGTATCTATGGGTAAAACTAAAATTTATCATTATAAGATATTTGGGGTTCAACCCAAAGATTGATTAATTATTTTATAATTGATAAACATAATCGTGGTGATTAGTATGTTATACTAATTTTATTTTTACATATCCAAAGATAGAAAAAAATAAATTTAGTTATGCATATAAAATTACCTATAATTGTTTACATAAGTATATCTTAGTATCACCTAAAGGAGAACTTTAATATATTTTATGGAATAAATATTATGAATCAAAGCATTAATGTATGAGTATTTTATGTTATTTTTATTTGCAGTATCTGTACTCGTTTCTCTCCATTTGCATGCTTCTTCTGTTCTATTGTTTAACGGTTTGAACTTCTCTGATTGGTGCGAACAAGTTCAGTTTCACTTAAGTGTTTTAGATCTTGATTTGGCACTTTAAATTGAGAAACCTGCTAATATTACTGATGAAAGTAGCAATGAAGAAAAAGCTTTATATTAAGCTTGGGAAAGATCGAACAAATTAAGCTTAATGTTTATGCGAATGACTATTGCAAATAACTTAAAGAGTGTAATTTATAAAACTGACAGTGCTAAGAAATTTAAAAAGCCTATTGAGAAACGTTCTCAAACAGCTGATAAGTCACTTGCATGAGCATGTTCTTGAAATGACTACCTTAGCGGCAAAATTAAAGACCTTAGGAATGAATGTGGATGCGTATTTTCTAGTACAGTTCATATTGAACTCCTTGCCTCCTGAACAATATGGTCAATTCCAAATGAACTATAACACCTTAAAGGATAAATGGAATGTAAATGAATTGACCAACATGCTTATTCAAGAGGAGATAAAATTAAAGAATCACAGAGCTCATTCAGTTCATCTTTTAAGTCATCAAGAAGTTGGAAAGAGCTACAGAAAGAAAGGTGGAAAGAGCAAGAAGAAAGGTTTACACAACCTAAATGAATCGTCTAAGGTTGCTCATAAGAAGGAACATAGGAGTGTGAAGTGTCACTTTTGTGATAAAATTGAGCACTTAAAGAAGGATTGCTTGAAACGTAAAGCTTGGTTCGAAAAGAAAGACAAGCATTATGCTTTAGTATGTTTTGAATCAAATTTTATTGAAGTTCCGCATAATACTTGGTGGATTGATTCTGGTTCCACTATCCATCTTTCTAATACGATGCAGGGATTCCTTACAATCCAAACCATAAGACCAAATGAAAGTTTTGTCTTCATCGGGAATCGAAAGAAAGCTTCTATTGAAGGCATTGACACTTATCGTTTAATTTTAGATACAGGACAATATTTGAATTTATTTTAAACTCTTTATGTACCCACATTTTTTTGCAACTTAGTTTCTTTATCGAAACTTGATGTAGCGGGATTTTATTTTAAGTTTGGTTCTGGATCTTTGACTTTATTTAAGAATAATAATATTATTAGTTTTGGATTGTTATATGATGGTCTCTACAAGCTTAAACTTGATAATTCTTTTATTGAGACATTAATGACCTTGCATCATAATATTAGTACTAAATGTAGTTTAGTCAATGAAAGTTCCACTTACTTGTGGCATAAACGTTTAGGTCATATATCCAAAGAAAGAATACAAAGATTTGTAAGAAATGAAATACTTCCAAGTTTGGACTTTACTGATCTTGAAGTGTGTATTGATTGTATTAAAGGAAAACAAACAAAACACACTAAGAAATGAGCCACGAGAAGCACACAGCTTCTTAAAATTATACACACTAATATTTGTGGTCCTTTTGATGCTCCAACTTTTGGTGGAGAAAAATATTTTATTACCTTTATCGATGATTTTTCTTGTTATGGTCATATTTATTTATTGCATGACAAATCTTAATCAATCAATTCACTTGAGATTTATATTAAAGAGGTTGAGAGGCAATTAGATGAAAAGGTAAAAATCATGAGGTCAGATAGAGGTGGTGAATATTATGGAAAATATATGATGAATCTGGATAATGTCCAAGTCCATTTACCAAATTTCTTAAAAGACATGGTATTTGTACTCAATATATAATGCCAGAAACACCACAACAAAATGGTGTTGTAGAAAGGTGTAATCATACTTTAATGAAAATGGTTAAGAGTATAATGAGTCATTCTTCTTTACCCTTATCATGGTGGATGTATGCATTAAGAATTGCTATGTATTTGCTAAACAGGGTTCCTAGTAAGGCAGTTCCAAGTACACCTTTTGAATTATGGACAGGAAAGAAACCTAGTTTGAGGCACTTACATGTTTGAGGTTGCCCAGCAGAAGTAAGAATTTATAATCCATATGAAAAGAAACTAGATTTAAAAACAACCAGTGGTTATTTTATTGATTATCTAGAGAAATCTAAAGGGTATAGATTTTATTGTCCTAATCATAGTACAAGAATTGTTGAATCTGGAAATGCAAGGTTCATTAAAAATGGTGACATTAGTAGGAGTGAAAGAATACATGATATTAGTATTCAAGAAGTTAGGATGGAAGTTGCGATACCCAAAATTTCTATAATTGCTGTTCCTAATGTTATTACTCATCTCAATAACATTCAAGAACAATAAATAAATGATCAAATGCTTCATAATGAAAATGTCAATGATGAAACCATAGTAAATGAACAAAAAGAAGTAATAGTAAGAAGGTCTCAAAGAGAAAGGAGATCTGCTATTTCTGATGACTATGTAGTTTATCTACAAGAGTCGGAAATGGACTTAGAAATTAATAATGATCCAGATTCATTTTCAGAAGCCATAAATTGTGATGATTCAATTAAATGGATTAGTGCTATGGAAGAAGAGTTAAAATCTATAGATCAAAATCAAGTCTGGGACCTTGTTGAGTTGCCTGAAGGATGTAAAAAGATTAAATGCAAATGGATTTTCAAAACCAAAAGTGATTCAAAAGGCAATATCGAAAGACACAAAGCCAGACTTGTTACCAAAGGTTTTACTCAGAAAAGTGGCATTGATTACAAAGAGGCTTTTTCACCAGTGTCTAAAAAAGATTCTCTTAGAATCATTATGGTTTTAGTGGCTCATTATGATTTAGAGCTACATCAAATAAATGTCAAATTTTTTTTTCTTAATGAAAATTTGGAAGAAGTTTATATGAATCAACCTGAGAATTTTTCAATTAAGAAAAAGGATCATATGGTGTGTAAATTAAAGAAATCAATATACGGACTTAAACAAGCTTCCCGCCAATGGTATATTAAGTTTAATAATACAATTACTTCTTTTGGATTTCAAGAAAACATCGTTGATCGGTGTATATATATGAAAATCAGTGGGAGCAAGTTTATTTTTCTTGTTCTATATGTTGATGATATTTTACTTGCTGCTAATAATCTTAGTTTGGTACATGAAACCAAGAAATATCTCTCTAATAATTTTGAAATGAAGGATATGGGAGAAGCCACATATGTAATAGGAATAGAAATATTCTGTAATAGATCACAAGAATTATTGGGCTTATCTCAAAAGACTTATATTAACAAAATTTTAAAGAGATGTAAAATGGATAAATACTCAGCAGGGATAGTTTTAATTCAGAAAGGGGATAAATTTAATCTTATGCAATGTCTGAAAAATGAATTGGAACGAGAACAAATGAAAAACATTCCTTATGCATCTATTGTTGGGAGTTTAATGTATGCTCAAACTTGCACCAGACCGGACATTAGTTTTACCGTCGGAATACTGGGCAGATATCAAAATAATCCAGGATTAGATCACTGGAAAGCTACAAAGAAAATTTTTAGATACTTGCAAGGAACAAATGATCATATGCTCACTTATAGAAGATCTAAGCACCTTGAGGTGATTGGATATTCAGATTCAGATTTTGATGGATGTGTTGATACAAGAAAATCAACATTTGGCTACTTATTCCTATTAGCTAAAAGAGCAATTTCATAGAAGAGTGCAAAGCAGTCTGTCATTGTTGCATTTACCATGGAGGCTGAGTTTGTAGCTTGCTTTGAGGCTACCATTCATAGATTATGGCTGTGAAATTTTATTTCAGGACTTGGAATGGTCGACAGTATAGCCAGGCAGCTGAAAATTTATTGTGATAATTCTGCAGCAGTTTTCTTCTCTAAAAATGACAAGTATTCTAAAGGTGCTAAGCATATGGAAACAAAATACTTTGTCGTTAAATAAGAAGTTCAGAAATAAAGAGTGTCAAATGAATATATTAGCACAAATCTTATGATTGCAGATTCTTTAACAAAAGGATTACCGCCCAAAATATTTAATGAACATATTGTAAGAATAGGCATTATTAGACGTCATTACTAATATTTTATCAAGTTTATTTTAAGTTTATACATTTAATACTTTGAGCTTAATTATGTGTTTTTGATTTTTTTGATTTTCTATTTGGTATACATAATTGCTTTAGAGTAATATTGATAGGAACAGTCTTGAGATAAAGACATTAATGTTGGACCATTAATGTTATTTTTATTAAAGATCATGTTAAGTTGAGAATTAGTGTTGTGGTACATGGAAGGGACTATATCGATAAAATGACATACAAACGCTATAACCCACATTAACATTTCTACTTAATAATGATATTATGTTATAGCCAATGTAAAAAAGAATTTAACATTAATTTTTGTGCACTTTATGTTCTTATTAAATCATATTAGCCAAGTGAGAGAATGTAAGAAATTAATGACTCATTTAATTATAATAAGATATTAGTGATTAAATTCTATTGGTTCATGAAAGGTTATGAATTGAATAGTTATGACTATTGGTAAATATTATGACATGAAAGGTTGTAACCATTGGTGCTTTGATGGAAAACCACCATTAGTCTATAAATAAGAGTTGGTCCTCTCTCTACCCATATCATCAACAATTATAGAAAATACAAAAACTAAAGATTAAAGTATCCATCAATAAGATAAGGGGAAAAGGAAGAGAAATCACACTCTATTAAATATGGATCAAGATATATTTTCTTCCTTCTATTTAATGATGAAAAACATGAAGTTCTAGATCAATGGAATATTATAGTTTATAATATCTCTATAAGTTAATCATCCCAACGCTCTTTCTTTTCAAATACAAGTATAGCTTAAGTCTTATCATGTCAATATAACTAGTGACCTTCAAATATAATAAAATGGCCTTTCTATAGTCTAATGACGTAAAATTCAATTAGGGTTTATAATTTGAAAATTTAGTTTGTTGTGATACTTTTTTTTAAACTTTTAAAGAAAAATATTCCTCCATATTTATTTATTTATTTATATATATATATATATATATATATATATATATATATATATATTAATTTCTACAATATATAATTTTTTTATGTCTTTTTTAACATAGAGAATTTTTATTTTGATATATGTATTTATTATTGACATATGGAATTGTGAGCAATGGTTTCGAACGTGCACTCAAGTGTCTTTAGCGATTAGTGCAAGGCTTTTCAACCTATGAAAACATGCTAATTGACTACATATACTACTACGGAGATGGGAGTCATCACCTTGATGATTTACTGTGATATTTTTACTAATAAGTGACGTTTCACAATTCTATGAGGAAGCTTATGCCATAAATCTAGAGATGAATCCGGAAATCAACTTCCTTATTTGTGTATCTTTGTCTTTAATTTTATTGTTTAATGGGTTATTCCCTACAAATGCAATAATTATATTTCTACACATTAAGCACTATAGCATGTGAAGCCCATTTTAAATCTAACCCATTTTATTAAGTACAATTCATATTTAAAGTTAAAAAATATTACATAAAATACTGAATTTTTAAAATATATTATTTTACAAGGAGAACTTTTTCTTTTCAAATATACACAAGCCACTTTTTCAAAAATACTAGTAACTTTCATTTGTTTTTCTTTTTTACAGGATTGTATAAGGTGAAGCTTTATTATTTTTTCTTTAACCCTTTTTTTTATCATTTTCTTTTACTCATCGCCACTTTTCTTATTTTTCTGATATGCTCTCACTCTCTCTCTCTCTCTCTCTCTCTCTCTCTCTCTCTCTCTCTCCCTCCTTATATGTGTGTATGAAAAGTACAAGAAGAATGAATGTAGATAAATACATCAACTCTCTTATACATACAATAGCCTCTTATATTCATTTGATGAAGTTCATAACTTTAATTGTACCTGCGCTGGAGAGATGAGTGCATGTCCAAGCTCTTGCAACTGTGGTACCGAAAAACGTAATGTTTATAAAAATATTTAAAAAGAGATAGAAATTCTCATGTTTATTCTACATGTCCTGAGATTAGATAGCAGTAAATAAGACAAATATATTTTGTAATTAGATTTAAGATACCAGAAGTGTTTAACTCTCTTGCTAATATGAGCTTTTGTACACTTCAAAAGGAATTTGTGAGTTTTTAATTTATTAATTTATAGTAGAAAAAATATATTGAATCCTTTTAATTTGTTATTGATTGTGTTTTTAGAATGTTAAGTTTTATAAATTTGATAAAATGGTGATTTACCATTCTAGTGTTAGAAAATATAGAGAAATAGATGATTGCAAATGATATTTGAACACACTTAAGGTGTTTAATGAATTTCCTTAATAATATATATTTTATTTTTATTTTATAGTTTAATGAGTGTGGTGCTTATGGGTTTGCTATCATATTCGAAGCAGTATATATATACTATATATATACACGAAAGATACCACAATATGTACTTAGATACTATTTTTTATACAAGTTTTAAAAAGAGAGAGATATATTTATAACTTTTTCACTTTGATATATTATAAATCTTTACATGTAGTAGTGCAAATGTTATTATTCTTTTTCATTTCTATGTTTAGAAGTATATAATGAAGAAGGAGAAGGAGGGGAATAAATTGATAGGATATCAAAGAAAGAGTAAGAGAATTATTATACAACTAGCAAAAAAAGGAGATAGTATGAAGCATTAATTCAAGACTTGTTATTATTTAAGTTGATTCAATTTTTTTCTTATAATGCTGCTACGTAAGTAAGGACAAGCAATGAAATGACCATTTGAATTGGCTAATAAATTCAACTAAAAGGGATTATATTTTGTATTGATGATGTTTGATGATATGCTTATTCTAAGAAATTGGCGAAAATTTTTAAACAGTGACAAAATTTACAGGTGCCTGGATATTAAAGGTACAAACATAAACTAAAAAAGGTTTTAGATACTATTTATATACTATGTGTATACCATATATGTATAAAACATAGACTAAAATATCTGAAATGTATATCATTTGCCGTAACTTTTGCTTGTATTTTATTAAAGATATATACAAATAAGTATATTATATAAAGAATATTTATTAAAATAAATTTAATGTATTCCATAATTTTGTATGAACATTAATATTATATCCATTGCTATTGGAAAAAATCAAATTTTGAAAAACAATATGTTATACAAATTGAAATTTTGATCATAAGTCATCTAATATATAACTAGAAATTTTATACCCAACATATAAAAAAATAAGTGTACTGTATACTATTTTCTAACATTTTATATTTTTATTTTTATAAATCTATAATTTATATGAATTAAAACAATCGTAGATACCAAATATATTTAATGTGTACCATATTTTAGTAGAACCTCAATAAATTAATATTCGATAAATTAATAACCTCCACTAAATAATAATTTTCTCTGGTCCCAACTTGAGCCAATGGAATAAACTTAATAAGATAATAATTTTTTAAAAATTCCTTAAGGTCCATTAAAAATATAAAATAATAATTCATTAAATACATATGAAAATTACATATACTTTGTAAATTCATAAAATAAAGCACTTTCTAGATAACTTCTATTTCTAAATTTTATTCTTTCCTAAAATATGTACTAAGTCAATTATTTTTTCCTTGTAAGTGAACTAAATTCAATTTCATCTTTAATCTTTTGCAAAGCGTAGACCATATCTGGTATATTTTTCTCATGTTGAAGCAAGTAATTTTTCAAGGTCTCCACCGCAAGAAAAACCTCTTTTGGAGAAACATGTGGTAAAATATTACTATCATTTAGATCTTGATCGTCATTAGCTGGCACACCCATTACTCCTTCAATAATTTTTTCATTTGTTAGTGATTCCATTAAAGCTTTATTTTCACTAAGATAATTCAAAATCTGCATAATGTTAATAGTGCAGATTAGAAATAACTTCAAGTCCATAAATTCCTTCAACATCACAAATTTCTTGTTCTAGAGGCATATCTTCTTCGGATTGAATTTTGCAATATTTAAAATAATTTTCAATGGTTGTTGTCTTCACATCAATATTCTAAGCAGCATTAATAAAATTGATAGCATCTAGCACATTAATTTTTTCAGAATTTATTGCTCCCATCTCATAGCTTTCCAAAATGCTAGAATAAAAATGATGACGATAATAAACCTTAAGTGTTCAGCAGCACATAGTTAAATTTTTGATGTTGTATTTGGAGACAAAAAGAATAATTCAATATTTTTCAAGCCTTCGATAACTTTGGGATAGGTTGGACAATTGTCTACGATAATCAACACCTTTCCACCGGTCATTCTATTGTCAAACCAACGAACAAATTCTTGAAAAAGTAATCCAGTCATCCATACTTTCTTGTTGGCTCGATAATGACAATTAAGATTGCCAATATTCACATTTTTAAAGCATCTCGGATTAGCAAACTTACCAATAATCTACAGAGGTACTTTATCTGAACCATCCTCATTGCAACAAACAACAACAGTAAGTCTTTCCTTGTCCATTTTTTGTCCTTCTAATTGCTTTGTAGCCAGTGAATGATCTTGTTTCATCTATATTATAAATATCCTTCTAATGAAACTTGTCCAATTTAGCTTGAATTTCAGGTAAAGCATTTTCAATATTCTCCATGACAACTGAACCACACCGAACTTTCGATAAGACTTAATCCCATGTCTTGCCTTAAACCGCTCTAGCCAGCCACTTGAGAAGTTAAAGTCTGAATCTGCATCACCATACATTATTTGTAGAAAATCTTTTGCTTTAGTTTGAATAATTTCTCCGGTCATGTTCACTTTCTCTTGATATTGGAGAAACCACTCATACAATACCTTTTCTAATTCGAGATATTTGGTTGATTTGTGCCATTTAATATTGCTATTTGTTATCTCTTTTGACAAATATTCTGCTGACCTATTGAGAGTATTTGATATTGTTCCTTGGTTGAGGGAGAGACCAAACTTTTATTGAACCCATTGTTGCAAATCTTTTTGACTTGAAGATGGATGCTCATTTTTATATTCACATAATGCTTTTCGCATCTCATCTATTAGTGTAGATTCTTTTACACCTTTTAAATAAGAAGCCATGGAGAAGAAGATATATATGAATTTTTATATTTTGATATATGAAATTAAAATGCATATTTCTATTTATAGACATTTTATTGTGCACCTGAAATACTTCATATTCTAATATACGTACATGCATGCATTGCATTTTAAACCTCATCATTCCCAAAATTAACTCTGATACAATGCACCATCGTCCATCAAGTATCTAGAATATCAAAAATCATTTTTAAATTCTTTAATTCCTTCATTAATTTTATATGAATTTAATAAAAAAGGATGTATAAAATATTAACTATTTTCTAAAATAATAACCTCTATAAGATAATAATTTTTCCTGGTCCCAAGGTTTTTATTTTATAGAGGTTCTATTGTATATCTTTTGTTGCTACTTTTGGCTTTCTTTGAAAGACAATATTTAAAGTATATTATATAAATATATGCAATAAATACTAAAATAAGTATAATGCATACCATTTTTTAAGAATTTATCTTTTTAATTTTCTATATTTTAAATATATATATTAATATTTTACATATCAAATATATACTTAATTTATTTCATATATCTTCAAATAGATTCCATCTGCTTCTATCTTTTTTATTATATTATATTGTAAGTGTATAAAATATTTAATAATTTCATAAAAGTATAGAATAATAAAATAATATTATAATTATATTTTTTTAATTTCTAATAATAGTAAGTGTTATGATATACAAATCTTAACCAAATCAATCAATAAAACTAGTATTATTCATTACTACTAAAATTAAAATATATTAATTAAATAAATTAAAATTTTAATTAATATATACCTAATATATGCTTAACATATACTTTTTACTGTACATTTATAAAAAAAAGTTCTCTTCATGGTAATTTTTTATTTTTTAAAAAATAAAATTGACTTATATGTAAAATAAATATACTCTTAATAAATTAGTAATAATATTAATTCAATTTGTAACTTAACATTAATGATTCACAATATTTAATAAAAAAACTCTAAATTTTGTTAACATATACCATTTGCATAGAAAAGTATGTCGTTTTCTGCATTTCTGCAGAAAAAATATACCTTTATCTAAATTTTAAATTTACTTGCAATTTTTGGGCTATGATCTTCAAAATTCAACTCAAAATCCTTTAAACTACTACCAACATCCTGCAATAACATTCAATTGTAACTCAATTTCGACCAAATAATCATAGATTTATCTAAAGAAATGAAATTGTTGTTACTTGATTTATCTTTAAATGAAGAAAAATAAAACTTTTAGATATAATTTCTTTTTCACTTAATGATTCATTTAGTTTCGAAATCATTATAGAAATTAATATGGGTAAGCAAATAAAAAAAAAGTATAAGACTATATAGTGTTTGGCTAACGTAAAACTGAAAAGATGGAGAAACTTTTTAAGAAGATGAAAATAGAAGCATTAGGAGAGTTAGAAATAAGATTGATGAAGTGTCCACATACTTTTGAAATAAAATTTCTTACTTAAGGTATTTTTGAAAGAAAAACCTTTTAACAGTAAAAATGATATGTTCAATCCTTCGTTCGGTATTAATCTAACTAGTCAATTTTATACAAAGCCTATCTAGTCTAGTCCAATTACAAATTAAATTTTGAATTCCATCTTTTAAACCTAAATAGACTTTTTTTTTTTATGTTAAGGACCAATTAAGTGGTCTTAAATCTAATGTGGCCCAATTACTTCAATCTAAAACATGGCAAAGTCCTTTTAATATATATTTAAATTTAAGCCCAATATGCATCTTATTAACCTAATGGACTACAGTTTTTATGTCATATCCAATTTTAAGACCTAATGTTTATATGTCCAGTTTTAAGTAGGCAATCACACAATAGATATTTGACATCCATCAAAATGAAGTAAAAAATAAAGTGCAATAAACTAAATCTAGCTATAATAATCTTCCTACAACAAAAAAATTTGAAAGAAAAAATGCCTAAAATTAAGTATAGTAGATAAAGTCATTGAAAATAACATAAAACCCGAAAATCAGGTCAAAACTGCACACGTTCGATCGGTCTAGGGCTTAGAGCCAATCGCTTCAATGCAGAGCCAAATCAGCTCTACACTAAGGCGATCAGCTCTAGGAGGCTTAAAAGGTCTTTTTGTAAGTTTTCTTAGTTTTTTACACCCAAGAGCTGATATTTACATGCACAGAGGATTAAAAAATGATTAAAATATGTAAAATGCAATAAGAAACATAAAAAAACATTAAATTAGATAAAGAAAACCTAAAAAATATATGAACCCTAGAAATTTATTCTTGACAGTAACAAATATGGTATTTTAAGGTAAATTCCAATTTTAATCATACAACCGTAGAAATCTAATTTAAACAAACATAAATTTATTATATTACCTTATCATTAAACTAATCAGATTCAAAATCCAGTAAAATCACAATATCAAATTCAAAATCCTACATGTTCCTATTATCAAATTCAAAATCCAATGAAACCAACATATTAAAAGAAAAGAAATCTTAATATAATCATATGAATTATGTTTACTCATTCAAAAAAGTAAATCTAATCATATTTTTAGATTTATAAATATAAGAAAAACTAGTAAAGAAAAGGATGTTGATGATATGAATGTAGGGAAACCCTCAAGTTGTCACCGTAAGTTGCTGTTTTCTGAGTCTTAGGAGACGATGAAGCAGTTGAATCAAAGACTGGCTAAAAATCAAGTTCTGCTTAAAATCTAAAATTTTTTTTCCAGTACCAAGGGGTGAAGGTACTCAATTTGGCTGGACCTCCTTACTAATAAAGGGGCCTAGCTCATGAACCAACCGATTTCTTATTCCTTTTGGGAAGGACCTATTTGAACCGGCAACTCACCATGGGAATGACTATCGCAAAAATAAATAAATAAATCCCAAGGGGTTAAATGCTCTATTGGTACCAAACCTTGCCACTTATATAAATTTGGTACAAAATTTTTAATTTGTTTTTTTTTGGTACCCCTCCTATTATTTCTGTTACTTCTGCCAGTACCAACAAGGAATCCTGTAGTTATTTGCTGATGTGGCTGCCAGATTTATAAAATACCACAGACCTGTTGCCACATATGTTGCTGACTCATTTACTTTATCCTAGTCAGCAAATAAATAACTCTAATCTCTTAAAACAAAATTAAAATGGTTTATGATTGATGTTAAAGTGGAAAATACGGAAATTGAAATCTAATTCAGTTGGCCCCTGTAGATTTCAACACAACCTAATGCAAAGCTAGACCTTGCAAAGCTCTGTTATACATTATTGTTGCTCTTCTCTGTTTGCAGAAGTCCCTTACTCGTCAGCCTTATATGAAGGACGTCGTTAGAATGCTTATTGTTGCTTCCAACTGATAAGAACGAAGATGACAATGAGTGATTGCTGCTGCGATTGATTAAAACAGAGATGGAGAAGAGCAGTGAACAGTGGTTGCCGCTGCTTGTGCAGATCTACAGAGATAAAAAAGAGATTTGATTTTGTTTTAAGAGATTAGGGTTATTTATTTGCTGACTAGGATAAAGTAAAGGAATTAGCAATATATGTGGCAATAAGTCTGTGGTATTTTATAAATTCAGCAGCCACATCAGTAAATAACTGCTGAATTCCTCGTTGGCATGGCAGAAGAAATAAAAATAATAGGAGAAGTACAAAAAAGAAACTAGTTGAAGGTTTTGTACCAATTGCATATAAGTGACCAAAGTTTGGTACAGGGGCACAATTTCCCGGCATTGAATTTTGGCGGACTTTCACAATCGTAGTCACTGTCACGAAACAAATGCAGCAGAAGCAGAATTATCTCTAATCATTTTCATTCACAAAAAGCCCTAAACACTCCATTACCCTAATGCCTCCATTTCGAACCCTTATCCCTCTTCGCTCCTTCATCCAGGTACACACTCACACACTTTCTCTCGTTATATATGTAATGTTATAACGTTTCGTGCTTCTTTTACATGTAGAGGAGCGGCATTTTCTCTCGTAGCTACAACGCTGTCCACTCCACGGAGGCACATCTTTTGAAATTAGAAGAAGATAGTCAAAATTCACTTCTTGATGGTGATGAATTAGCCAAAATTCGAACCGAGTTCGATGCAGCCAAACACAGTTTTATCAAGATTCCTGATGCCCTTAAAGGAATGCCCAAAATGAATCCTGAAGGTTCTTTAATAATAACTGATTTTTATATTTTTCTTCTAAATGTTTATTTAGATCTTGTTTGGCATAAATCGTGTGCAAGAGTTCCATTGAATTGAATTCTTGCAGAAGAGTTGAAAGAACTGAATTCTCACACGTAAGGGCCTTCCTGAACACAAGAACTGACCAAATTTATTTATTTGATGAATTAGGGATTTATGTTAATAAGAATGTGAGGTTGGATACTATACAAGTTTATGGATTTGATTACGACTACACTTTGGCACATTACTCTCCTAATTTACAGAATTTGATATATGATCTTGCTAAGGAGCATATGGTCAATGAGGTTAGTTTAGGCTATATGTTTGTTCTATTTTATTATCTTTTGAAGCTATGCAATGTATTCAGATGATTGTTTTATGATTTTTTTCTTTCCTTTTATTGCTGTCTTCCTTTCAGTTTAGGTACCCTGAAATATGTATGACTTTTAAATATGATCCGACTTTTCCCATTAGAGGACTCTACTATGACAAGAAAAATGGTTGTCTTTTGAAGTTGGATTTCTTTGGGTCAATTGAGCTTGATGGATGTTACTACGGGCGGCGTAAGGTATTCCTTCTTATGTTCCATTCCAATGATTTATTTTTGTCAATCTTTCGATTAATTGTTATATCTTCCATGCATGCTTACTTTAATTACTAACTTTTACTTCAATTACTAATATGTTGAGGCCTTTATAGAAAATTTGATTTGCTAATAATGACAATTTTTTTCTATAAGGCCCTCCTGAACATCCCTCTTTCATCATTCTGCTATGGATCTCAGTCATGCTTTGGCTCATTCTTGGACTCTTATCTGAGCACATTAATGTGTTTTCATTCTATGCTTGGCACTGAGCGTTTTGGTGTGAATCCTCTAACTGTAAAAATTTGAATTCCCATCATAGAAATTTTGGTAATCAAAACCCCCTGTATAAAAGAATTTTTCTATTAAAAAATATTTATAGTTTGGCACCATAAGAAGCTTTATATTTGACAACTTCAGATTTTCCATTATCTATTTTGATTCATTTTTTTTATTCTTTTCTCTTTTATCTTTTTTGACTTGCATCTGGCATTTTTATAAGGGAGGGCCAAGGATTCACCTTCGAACCTAGGTTACTAGGCTAATAGCACATGTGAGGCTTTCTTGATATGAAGAAGTCCTAAATCATTTCAATTTGAGGTCTATAGTTACTTTGTTTGCTGAAATATATTGTTCGATATTTTGAAGATGATAAGATTTTTTCAATTTTCTTTTACCCTTAATATCTTGAGTTATACTAACTCTAGATTCTAAAGGATAAATCTTTTTCCTTGGATGTTTTGCCACCTCGATCATATTAATTTCTGATTTATATTGCAGCTTAGTTTGAAGGAAATAGAACAGATATATGGTACACGACACATTGGTCGTGACCAAGCACGTGGGCTTGTTGGCTTGATGGATTTTTTTTGCTTTAGTGAGGTTAGTTTTTCATTGTTTTCCACTTTGATCTATGAAGAATAACAATGTACTGATAGTGATAACTTTAAGCATGGCTTGGACAGGCATCAAGAATTTAGAGAGTAGAGACAATGTAGAATTGTCATGTTTTGTGAAGTTGTTAAAATTTGATAAATGTAGACATCTATTCCTTTTGTTTCACTGCACCTGCCACTATTTTATAATTTCCTCGTGCTGTGCATCTGTGAGGAGGAAGGAGGGGGGTGGGTGCTGACAGTGTTAGTGGGTTGGGCAAGTAGGTGAAGAGCATGTTCCATGTCCTAACTTCTTATAAGCTGCTAGTTCCTCAACTTCTTACTCAGGCTGTTGTAAGTCCAAATCAATTACAATCTTTAAAATTTACCAAAAAAATTTAAGAAACTTCAGAATTTCTTACAACTTTATCTTATGACCAGCAATTCTTCAAACTGGTTTTTATTGACCAGTTAGCATGATGCCATGGCAGTTACAATTACTGAAAACTGAGAAAAAGAAAGGAAGAAAAACATATTGATTTTGGACAAGAATGGCGATTTGTCTGCAGCAATAGAAACCATTTTCTCCAGATTCAACATTTGCAACTGCATCTTAGTTGAGGTTGCGTTTTATCTTCTTCAATTGATCGAAAAACAACCCAAGCAGGGAATAATGGTTGTGTTCTCATTTCTTGGTTGGCTTTGCCTTATGGTTCAGTGTTTATGTCAGAGCAGGGAAGATGCTTGATAGTGGACCCAAGGCTATTTAGAGGCAATTGAGGTAAACAGCTTTGTGGAGAACCCAGGTGAGCTGCTTGGCGTTATGAACCGGGGATGTTATTGGCTCTTGGCTTGGGAAATGACAATGTTATGAACACAACTTGCTTATAGCAAACCACGCCCTTAAAGGACTCGGTACAAGAGTCAGTATTGGACTCACAAGAGATCAAAAAGCAGTTATGTGATCAAGGGTAAAGGGTAGCCTTCATTTGCATGTAAATTTCAAGTCATGTAGCAATTAAAAGAGTTGGCAAGAGGAAGAGGGGGAGAAACTTGGGGAGAATATGATGCAATTTGGCTTTAGAAAAAGATGGAGCAAACTGAGAAGTAAAGTGAGGGAATAATGTACACTTAATTTTTAACTGCCGTGCCAGCGAAGCCAAATTGAAGAAATGCCGGTCATAGCATAAAGTTGGAACGAATTGTAGACTTTCTTTGTCTAATTGAAACATCTTAAAGTTTGTGATTGATTTGAAATGAATATAAAAATCATGAACCTTTTCTTTTTTGTCATTAGACCTCTTTTAATTTGATCTTTTTTTTTTTTAATTTTCATAGTGATAGGAAATGAGGCTTATCTTGCAGGGCCTCATGAGATTCTGTGAAACTTGGTTGAACATAAGAACAATCACAATCAGGCGATCAATCCCTTAATGACATGGAATACTCTGTTCATTAACTAACAAGAGTGAGAGTTTCTAGTTGGCTACTTGAGATATTTTTGGTTGTACAAGTTGTAAATGATCTTGTCCCTTTCTTGTAGATCCATGAATAATATGTTCTCATTCTTATTTTGCAGGCATGCCTCATTGCAGATATTGTGCAGCATTTTGTTGATGCTAAGCTGGAATTTGATGCATCATACATCTATCAAGATGTAAATCGTGCAATCCAGCATGTTCACCGCAGTGGTTTGGTTCACAGAGGGATTCTTTTTGATCCTCATAAGTATCTCGTAAAAAATGTATGTGCTAACTTCTTACATGCTAGTTATTTTAATGCATATTGCAAGCTAGGTTTCTTTTCTTTTTGTGATTTTTAACTGGTGATTTTCTTTATATTTTAAAGAGTTAAATACCCCTAACATTTAAATTGCATTAGGGGAATTATATTTGGACTTTTTGGCTGATTAGTGGCACTAAAATTCAATTCATAGAAGTTCATCATACTTTAGCTTGATAACAAATAATTAACAGCAACTAAGGATAAATAGAATCCCTAATCTTGGCATGTTTCTGTGAACTAGATCCTTGATTAATAAAGTAATCATGGGAAAATTGTCTTAGCCACATAGCTAAGGCTAATAAGCAATAGGTAACGTTTTAGTCACATATCAAGAAATGAAAGAATAAAGCAAACTGTATAACTTGTATATTCAAGTCACATTGCCCACAAGTTCGATGACCCATATAAACTGAATTTTGAACTAAGAATTATAATCATTGAAGGAAAGACATACATAAGATCAAGCTACAAAAAGCATAAAAGCAATGCAACATAGTTACAAATTAGAAAAGAAACCTAAAATATGGCGATGAATGAATAAGTTATATGTTTCATAATTAGAGAAAGGAGAAATTAATTAGTAAACATTTTCAAATTAATTAAATGCCTTGCTCAAGGACCAAAAGCAAATATAAATTGAACATAAAGTTTGTGCAATCATAATCTCAAGGCAGTAGAAATAAGTAACATGTTGTTTCATTTTATGTGTTATTTTTTTCTGAGATGATAGAATCAATAAGTATTTCTTCGGATAAACTTCACTTACCAGATACACCATTTCTTCATTTCACAAAAGATAGCATCTAGTCCAAGATCATCTATGGGTATTGGACTCCTATAACATGCAAAGCCATAAATTAATAATTGTGAAAATTTGGTACAATATGTTGGTTATCATTCTTGACAAAGCCTTCTTAAAACAAAATGAAAGCCCTTAATGCTAGCATAAAATTAACCTGCAATTGAAACTTGCTGAAAATTGGCTACTGTTCATGGTTTTGGAAACTCGTCGCTTAGGTTGGTTAGTGATATTTAAAACTTTGCTCAACTGTATTCTTTATTTAGGATAGCATTTATATGCAATTAGCAAAGCAAGTTTTACAATGATATATAAACTGGATTACATTTAAAGCTAAGATTATTATTAATTCACGTACTGCATCTATTATATTAGTTACTCTTTATTGTAAATATTCTACTTAAGAGTAGCTACTTTTTTGTTTGTTGAAGTATCTGCCCTTGTTGGTACTTTTATATGTAGTATTGAGTTTGGTTGTTTAATAGCTTTTATTAGTTTTAGATGTTACACAATTGAGTTAAGTTGTTTTTTTTTCCCTCACGTTTTCTGACTATCCTTAACTGGGTGGATGTTGCAGGGCCAATTGCTCCACTTTCTTAGGACTCTGAAAGAGAAGGGGAAGAAGCTTTTTTTATTGACTAACTCTCCTTATTATTTTGTGGATGGAGGCATGCATTTCCTGTCGGAGGTAATCATCTCTCTCTTCTGAATGCCTAGAATACTCTAGTGGGACTGGTGGCATCTAATTGCCTTTAAGTGAATTTTCTTTTTCAACTTCTTCTGGATGAACTTTAAATTACTTTTTGTTTGTAAGATAGAAAAGAACAACTGCATGTAAATCTGGTTTTATGTTATTTTTCACTGATGATAGATCTTATGTTTTATGTTAAATTATTATTGCATCTTATTGCCAAAGGTAGTTATTGATGTATCTTTAGGAGTATTAAAGAAGATCTCGCCAATACGCATTATGCAGATATAAATGATTGAAGCAGTTAGCTGCGTAATACTTGTAAATCACTTAAATAGAATAAGTTAGAAGATATTAGATAGAAAGAGAAAGATTGAACTTTGTTATGTCTCGCTTCCTACTTCGTCTCTGTGCTTGTTCACATGCAGATCCAATAGTGTCTGCATGAGAATTTCCCTTGGCATCTGTTTAGTTTCTATCTTATAACTTTAACATTTTAGCCTCTTTTGCCTCGAGAGGGTGCTTATTCCATGTTTCTGTGAGAAATATCTCTACGTTCAAGGGCATTTCTTTAATTTACTATCAAGAAGGTTTGGAGATAAATTTTATGCGTTTTCAAGGCTGATAATATTCTCATTTGGATGAGGTAAAAAAGAAAAGGGATTCTCAATTAACATTAATCTGAAATCCACAGAAAAAAAGTAGACAGGGAAATGCTCCAGGCCAATTTTTACATTCATGTCAGGGCTTATTTTAGAAATATAACAAGTTTAAATTTTGTGGAAGCTCATCAAACAACTTGTTAGACTTTGCTTGTTCATTTGTCTACTGCTTGGTTGTTAATTTACTGCTACTAATTATTGGTACATTATTAACATTGTCATTAGTGCTTAAATTGATAAGAGCTTCTGTAAATTACTTTAACTTGTTCTTCAGGATTCTCTGGGTTGTAGAGACTCATGGAGGGAACTTTTTGATGTTGTGATTGCTCAAGCCAATAAGCCAGAGTTCTATACATCTGAGCATCCGTTCCGGTTGGTATTTTCATTTAGTAAAGTATTTTTGTGCATTTGCTAGATTATGGCTTTTAAGATCAAAACCAAAAATGGCACTCCTACACTTTTTTGCATTTCTGTTTTATTATCTGAGGCATTTATTATAGGGACTGCAACCACATGAATAATGAAGCAATACTGGTGGATTTCACTTCACAGCCCATAATTTGTTCTCAATCAACTCCTGTACTACTTTCCATCTTGAGATATTGTTTTTTTGCTTTAGATGGTGGTAGATATTATTTCGTGAAAAAAGACATATCGGCTTGTGGTTCACTGTTGATTAGCGACATGAATTACTCATGGTTCATATTAATACTTTTGATTTTGGTGTGGGGGATGCAAAGAACTGTTTTGCTAAATTTACCTCATCTAAGCCTAGATAACAAACAAATAGATGTTGCAGATGGGCCCTTAATTGACGAACTCTATTGTGTGATACTGCAGCTTCAGCTGCAAAAGCTTCTTCCATATATCTACCTCCTACTGCATATTCATTGTGTGGTCACCTGCTCCCTTCTATTCTGTTTAAACCTAATTATGGATCAAAGTTTTTCTTACCAAATCTCAATAGTGAAGTATCTAGGAAATAGATTGATTGAATCAAATGGAGTGCATCTGAAGTTTGAGGAATGAAAAGAAAGCAC
The DNA here is from genome assembly GCF_019578655.1 of Ricinus communis. Classification (NCBI taxonomy): domain Eukaryota; kingdom Viridiplantae; phylum Streptophyta; class Magnoliopsida; order Malpighiales; family Euphorbiaceae; genus Ricinus; species Ricinus communis. The sequence goes on along the minus strand of NC_063265.1, from coordinate 1,444,427 downwards.
GATAGTTTCTTGTTTGAAGGAATGTGCCTGCATATGCTGGCATAATTTTGTACAATACGGTATTTGGAATTTGCTTATCATTGATTGCGGATTGTTGATAATTTTGATATGGTAAAAGTTCATTTGCTTTAACCATGACAGGGACTCGTGTTAATTTGTACACGTTGAAGTACATGAGTTAACTTTAGTGAAGAATTCAGCAGCATATTCTCAGGCATCTTGGTAGGCTTAATTACGGGACATAGGTTTTAATTAAAAGATAAGTCGTTTATTTCCATAGGTCAGGCTATACTGTGGCTTATGCAAGGGAAGCTTAGAAGAGAAACATGTATGTAAAAGATTCAGGGAAACTGATGACTTTTCAACCAAAGTTTCATATTCCTAAGCATTAAATTGGTGGAGAGAAAGAGCATACTTTTAGGTTTTTTCCTATGAAATGAAAGCTATTGTGGTTTAGTGACTGCCATGAATTGTTGATCACTTGGGCTTGATGATGAGGGGTAAGAGTGTGTGATCTCTTTAATTTCCTTGTTGTGTTTCTTGGGTTCTAATAAATTTCTATAATTCAAGGTATGAAGGGAGAGAATGATGAATTATATATTCCTACTTGTAAGTGTAACCCAAGTTCAAATCTTGAGTTCGTGCCCAAGCTCATTTGGGGTAGAATGATCTCTCTGCATTTATTGTCCTTCCTCTGGGCATTCTTTTGGTCAAACTAACACCGGTACAAGTAGTAGATGATTAATGTCGTAAACTCTGAAGGTCTTGGTGCAATGCCTTAGTAGAATTTGCAGTTCATGCAGTTGTAGAACGATGTATTGCAGTTTTCTTTAAAAAAAACAATGTATTGCAGTTAAAGAACCAAAAAAATGAAGATTTAGCAGAATCAGGAACAATTAAAAGATGGAGAACCTCTTTGGATGTAGAAAAACCGCAAAAGAAGTAGATCCACGAGTAGAGATGTAAAAACATAAGTGAAGATATAGAAGGTACAAAATCTGATTATGGCAAGATTAAAAGTCCCACTGTGGATGATCCAGACAATTGCAGACAATTATAGAGATAGACGATTGAATCACCATCTTGGATGCCATGACAAAGACAAATAAACCTGCACTTAAAAGTCCTAGGAATCCACCTAGAGAAAAGAGAACACTAGAGAGAAAATTATTAAAGTCTGTTAATATTGAAAACTGAACTACATAAGGTGCTTGTAGCCCTATTTATAGGCCTAAGGCCTTAGGCTAACTAGGAAACATAAATTTTATAAAATAGAAAAATAACCAAAATCTCTTAAATAAAATATTCTCCTAAATAAAATAAAATATTTGATATATTTTTTAACCTTCCTATTTAAAAGGTCTAAAATAGGAAGTGCACCAAAATATATTCTACTTAGTTTTTGACTAGAAAATAAGGCAACTTAATTATATCATATTATTTTAGGAATAATTTAATTAATAAATGTTCCTAGTTCGTGTCAGAAAAACATGATCAGTAACTCTACCTTTTAGTAGGGTCATTAAGTAATTTTCTATAAAAGATTTTAGCCCCTGTAGGCACATTCAATGTTTAGTTGATAGAATGTAGAATTCTATTTGCTACCTCAGCTGTGATTCTAGTTCGGAGAATTAGCATAGATGAAAGGTACAATAGGAATTGTATTTGTTTTCCCATGTGCTTCCAATGACAATAAATATATCTAGCGCCAAATTTGTCAGAAACTTAGAGGCGAAATGTGAGAAAAGAGGGAACTACTAGTAGTCAGTTATACCTCATATTATAAATTAAAATGATCCTTTCTTCTGCTTCTTTTTGTTTATCTCACATCACGTCCTTTTTTGAAATTAATACACCATGCTACTTTACAAGGAATTATGTTCTTTACTAACATCTAATTTGGTGATCCGTCTTTTGCAAGCTGCTATGACACAGAGAAGGACACCCTAGCTTTTACGAAGGTTGATGAGTTTCTTCCTAATAAAATTTATTACCATGGATGCCTCAAATCTTTTCTCCAAATTACCAAGTGGAATGGTCCAGAGGTACCCAAATTTTATTTTGTCTATTTTGTTATATTTCCAGTTCAGGATAATCATGCTTATTTTTATATGTAAAGATATATATAAGTCTGTTTCTTAGGTTGGTCTTCACTGTATCCATCTATGATAGAACTATTTAACTGATTGATCTTTTTGACAGAAACTAGATAAATTTCAAGCCAGTCTTTTGCTATGATTTCTAAGTTTTCTGGTAATTATGGTACAGTGATTCTCTTTGATGAAGTAAAGCTTTCGTGGTTATTGCCTTACAAATTAATATTTAATAGAAAAACATTTGGTGACGCATTGGGTGCACAAGAAATCTTCATATGGCTTATAATTGGTCTTTTTTCTTATCATGCCATGTTTAAGATTACGCGTTGTTTTTGTTTTAAGAAAAAGTAAAAAGGTTGATTTTTTCTCTCTCCTTTCTATAACAAAAGGTTGGAAATTATTGAAACAATTGTTCTTTAGTAAATCAATATCTTTTGGAGAAGATTTGAAAAGCACTTGCTGATGGAATGAAAATAATACAGAGGTAAAACACATTGGTGTACTCTACTTTCTTCTTCTTTACTATTTATGTTCATGGTATAAAATTACATGTAGTTTCTATATGGGGGTTGAGCAAGTTAATTCTGAACATCTTCAATGGCTGACAATTTTTATGCCGTAGAGAATGCATTTTACTTTGTATTGATGAGCACATGGTTTCTTCATTTCATTTTCAGGTGATATACTTTGGTGATCACCTGTTTAGTGATCTGAGGGGGCCTTCAAAGGCTGGTTGGCGCACTGCTGCTATCATCCATGAACTAGAAGTACGTCTTACCATACTGTTTTTAACTTGTGTCTGAAATGTTTCTGGCAATCATTTAGCACCTTGAAAGTATTTCAATAGATACTCATGTAGCTTTCATACAATTGGGAAGTTCCTTTTTGTGACGACAGATGCACTTGGGACAATTTATCTTTGCATTTATGGTGGCTTTTAGATGTTCCTAATGGTTGGTGTCACTAGTGAGGGTTTAAGGAGTATCTTTTGTTTTCCATTTAATTATAATTTCTCACTGCATATTCATACTTGAATACTGGTAATGCTACTTTTTGACATCTAGGTTAACATGGTTGTACTCCATTTAGTATTTTTCTCTCTCTCTCTTTCTCTCAAGTAGTTTTAAATTCTCCCTTTTCTTTTTGTTTCTCGCTATATTATCAGTTATTAATGCCCCCTGCTTGAATATGTTTCAGAAAGCCCCTTTAAGGTGTCTCATCACCACTCAACTCTTTTTGTCATTCATCATAGCTTTTGGAATCTCTGACCTATAAAACTTCTCGTTTAACTTGGTATTATGCTCTGTACTCAGCACAAAACCCAAATTGGTTTTCAGAGATTATTGTCATTTCTTAATATGCATTTCATTATTCTCCCCGAACTTCATATATGACATTGAACATCTACTTGTTCTTAAGAGTATTGCTATACCACACAAACTGCATGATTGAGTTGGATGAGGAGAAAAATAAATTTTGACCTTATACTTTTTTCTCAAGTATAAATTTTCAATTTTCTCTAGCCACTAACCTTCACCTTTACAAAATAAATTTTTGTTAAACCTTTCTACAGTTTTCTTATTCTGAGCATTTTCTTACTGCAGAGTGAAATACGTATACAAAATGATGACGGTTATCGATTTGAGCAGGTATGTCTTTTTATTCATCTTTTTGCACATTAGTCATTGGTAGTAGTGTCTGGTGTTTATCTCCATCATATTTTAACTTTTGAGTACAAATTTTGTCCTGTATAACTTGGTCTAAATTAGCGCTGTATTAGATAGACCCAGTGATGTAGAGTAGAGTGCTTTGGCTGCTTTTTCTTCTTTTTCTTTTAGAGGACAGAATATCTATTTATGTAAATCCCATGAGATATGATGGGAATAAGAGAGAAAAGAGGTTGGCTCTTCGCAATAGTCCCAATACTGGTATCAAAATGCCAAATAACTCTTTGAAATTATTAGGATCGTGCTTTAATGAGGCTTTTAGAGGGCACCATGTTAATCTCTGGAGTGTAAGACTTTCCTCCAACGTCCATCTCTTAAATGTTTTCTTTCTTCTTTTCTCGGTTCACTCTTTCTGATGCAGGCAAAATTTCATATCATACAAGAACTGCTTGGAAAATTGCATTCCACTGTAGCTGATGCTAATAGAAGTGAATCATACCGCTTGCTGTTTAAGGAGCTAAATGAGGAGAGGCAGAAGGCACGCCAGGTCATGAAGAGAATGTTTAACGAGTCTTTTGGAGCCACTTTTCTCACTGACACAGGTCAGGAATCTGCTTTTGCCTACCACATTCACCAATATGCTGATGTCTATACCAGTAAGCCTGAGAACTTCTTGCTCTACCCACCCGAAGCATGGCTCCATGCGCCCTATGATATCAAGATAATGCCACATCACTTAAAGGTATGTCTTTCTGCTCCTGTTCAAAATCTTCTTCTTTTTCTTGAATAATAAATGATAATTTTTCTTAACATATAACACATTGAGATGTTTTAATCTTTTCTAGATCAATCTTCTCATATTTGACTGGCTGCATGTTGAATTTGAAGGGTTTCTCAAATACATTTTCTAGAAGCTTTTGATAATCATGAAATTACTTAATATTCTTTTTCAACACTCTGTTAAATTAATAAATCAAGTTGGCTTCTGATAAAGGAAGAGCTAGGATGTACTCTTGCTTGAGGCCATTTAATGGGGTAATGTATTTACTTGAGGCTATCATACTGATCCTGCTAAATTAGAATTCTGCGCTGATAAACATAAAAGCATTTTACAGGACTTGGATTCTGTATTACCTGCTTCATAGATTATAAAATTCGCAATCTCTTCAGAAAAAAAAAACTCCGAGGAATCTTAAATAGTGCTGAAAAACATAAAAGCATTTTACAGGAAAATATTCTGCATTTGATGATAATGCTGTTTGAAGAGTTGGATTCTGCATTACTTGCTTCACAGATTATAAAATTCATAATCTTCTCAGAAAATTTAGAGGAATCTCAAGTTAAATACTTGGAAATCTACATCTTAAACCTTTGCAAAATTTTAGTGTAAAATTCATCTACAGTCGTTGAACATCTAACTGCTATTCGTTGAAAAAAACCCAAATACCCTATGTTTGTTCTGCCTCGAAATATGATATTAACAACTGATTCTTGTAATCTTGCTCTAGTTTTGGCATGTAGTCAAATGGAACTGGTTTCAGCATTGCTGCTGTATTGCTAATTAGGCCTTTTATTTTTCCTTTTGTTTTCAGGCCCTGTAGCCTAAAATTTGATTAATTATACGATTCAGTTTGATGGACATGATCCCTTTGTTATAATTTGATTTGCTCTATACCCACGAATCTACTGAAGAGGATGATTTTTCCTGAAGATTGATTATACTATATTATTATATATATTAATGTTATTTTCTATTCTTAAATATTATCCTGAAATTTTCTACTGCTGTTCTTGTGATTTCTTATGTTTTTTTTTTTTTTTTTTCCTTTCAGGTTCCAGCGAGCTTGTTCAAGAATCAATAAATTATAAACTTCATATGATATTTTTTGGACCAATGTTGCCAAATCTTCCGCACGGGTCTCATAATTATGATGCAACTGAGAGTTGGTCACTCAATGATGTTTCAGCAATAAGGAGGAGAATGCTTCGTATGCTTTCATCTGCGAGTCCTAGCCTTTTCTCTTTTTATATACGTATAATCTTATTATTCTTACCGAATTTTGATGCTTCAGGGCATGTTCTTTTGTCTAGTAGAAATTTTAGTTAGATTAGAATGTGACTAGACAACTTCTAAAAATGAACAAGATCATCGCAATGGGCATATTATTTTTATTACATCCATCAATTTATATTATTAAATTACAACTTGCTATAAATTGTGTATGCACCTTCCAATGTACATCTCAATGTAATGGCCTTTTGTATTTTGTATATACGTATATATTTGAAATTATTAAAATATTGTTATAATTTATTATTATTTACTAATCTTATTCTATTCTGATTTTATATATAGTTAATTTATTTTCTTATCATATCATAATCCCAATAGAATTAATAAGTCATTAATAAAATTCAATCATAATTCTATTAAAATTTTATTTACATTTCTAGTTCTTAATTCTATAAAAAAATATATGAATCTATCAACTTGCTTGTTTAAATAATTCAATCTAGATGTTTAGAGAATTTGAAAACAAGAAATTAAGAAAAAAGATACTTCTAAATTTTATTTACTTCTAAATTTTATTTTTGATATATTAATTTATATTCATTATTATTATTATAATATTTCATTCGTAGAATTATTTATTATTTTAAAATTTTTTATTAATATTTTCTTTATCATTAAAATTTAAAATAATTTATGCAAAGCAATACTAGTATATAAGTATGAAGAAATTTTTTTTAAACTGATTAAAATATTTTTAGAACTAATCAGTCATTAATAACATTATTATAAGTGAATTACTTCATGTGGTTAATATATTTATATATTAAACTAATTGTTCAGTAAATATTATTAATATTTTTCTCCTTTTAATCATAAGAAAAACGTCTTTTCTTATATTATTTTTCTTACTACTATTCTTTGAGAAATAAAATTCTATTTTTATTTAATATTATTATTATATCATATTATAAAATTAAAAGTAAAAAAATTATTTGAAATTAAAATATTGAAATTTTTTATATTTCTTTTTTTATTAACATGGAAATATTATTTGAAAAGTCTTTATAATTATTATTATTATTATTAAAATAATATAATTGAATTAGTTTAAGAAAATAAATAAAAATAATTATTCAAGTAAAATACATTATTTTTTATAAATAATAATTTTAATAAAAATATATTTGAATAAAATAAGCATATAAAGTAAATATTGATAATAATTTATTCGTCAATTTTTTTATGATTTATATAAATTTATTTGAAGTCTAATTATTCATTAAGTTTATAAAATATATAATAAATATATTGTCAAAGAAAATACTCATAAAATAATTAAATATGTTAATTAGATATTATATTATATATTAATCTATCAAATTTTTTATATTATAAATTTTATAATAATAATTTTTGTATGTAATGTGTGTGACAAGCAATATTAATCTATAATCTATAATCTATAGATATAAAAAAGCCAAAATTTTCCATTAGATTCCATGTGGCAGAATTTTATGAAACCATGTCATGTTGTTTTCTAATGAAAATGACATGTGATATATTCATGAAAACATTAGTTTTAAATATTTGTAAAAAAATAAAGGTGATCTTAAATGCTAATAATGATTATGATAAAAATTAATGATTTATTTAAATATAACACTTATTTTATTATGATATTATAATAAGTATAATAATTATTACAGCTACTACATATTTATAATAAATCTTATCTTTATAATAAAATATATGTTTATATTCATATATGTAAAATAAATGATAATAATAGTAAAACAGTAAAAATATAACAATATTAAATTTGGAACATAAAAGTAGTTAATATAAATTTTTGACATGTTAAAAAATTTATTGGTATAATATAAATGAATATATATATATATATGTGTGTGTGTGTGTGATATAAAAAAAAAGAATTCTAACAATATAATTTATTAAAAATAATTATTACAAATGAGAACTTATTAGTGGAAGAAATAAATAAAAAAATTAAAATTGACAGATTTGTATACTTCTCATATAGATTTACCTTAATATATAATAAATATAAAAATTTTATAAAAATATATTATACAAATATTATGAAAATGAAAATAAAAATAATTCTTTTATTTTTATATAATTACAAATAAATAATATGCAATATATAAGATGGATTTTTTAAATATAAAAAATAAAATAATCATACAATAGCATGAGCAAAATACTAGTGAGTATATATATATATATATATATATAAAGAAAGCCAAGTCTATCTAAAAAATTCTATACGGCAGAATTTTATGAAACTATGTCATTCTGTTTTTTAATGAGAAAATGACATGTGGCATATTTATAACAAATATCAATTATAAATATTTATCAAAAAAATAAATGCGATCTTAAATGCTAAATAATGAATATGGTAAAAATTTATAATCTATTTAAATATAAGATTATTTTATTATTAAAAAAATTATAATTAGTATAATAATTGTTATAGCTATTACATATTAATAATAAAATTTATTATTTTATAATAAAATATATGTTTATATTCATATATGAAAAAACAAATAATACTAAAAAATAGTAAAAATATAAAAATATTAAATTTGAAACATAAAAACACTTAATAGAAAATTTTGTCATGTTGGAAAACTTATTGGTACAACATAAGGAGTAGAAAATTTTTTCAATATATATCTCTATATGCGATATTAAAAATTAATAATAATACAAAATAAATAGTAAGAATTCTAATAATTTAATTTACTAAAAGAGTTACTACATAGGAGAATTTTAAAGTGCAAGAAATGGATAAAAAATATTAAAATTGATAAAATTATATACTTTTCATATATTTTTACTTTAATATATAACAAAATACAGAAATTTTATAAAAATAAATTATAAAAATATTAATATAGATATAAATAAAAATATTATAACAATAATAATAAAATATATTCTTTTATATTAATATAATTACAAATTAAAATATATACCACAATACAATAAATTCTTTAAATATAAAATAAATAAGATAATAATGAAAATGAGCTTTAGAAGTGTTGAATCAAAATTTTGAGGTGTCTAACCTATTTATTGACATATAATAACTTTGCTGATTCATATACAAAATAATTTCTAGGAAAAAATTTATTTATTAATATATTTCTAATGTTAATTTATGTAAATATAATTAATATAAAATTATAATAGTTATTATATAGGTCAAGATCGTTAGTATATGTATTTAATCTATACATATAAACTTTTTAAATAAAGAACTGTTGTATTTATTTGAAAATATATTATTAAAGTATTAGCAGAAGTATTTGTTCTACAGATAACAACTAATTACAATTTAGCTAGTTGTCTCTGGTCTGAAATAAGAAAGGATCCTGGATTGACAAGGATTTCTTTTTGCTTTGTATTAGTCAAGCTGCTGTGGAGCTGTGTTATGCATACAAAAGTTAATTCTAAATAGGGTTGTAATCAAATTAAATCGAGCTAAGCTTTGACTAGGTTGAGTATGACTCTTCCATTATCGAACTAAGTTTGAATTAAAGTTATTGAGGATATTCCGTTTTGAGGACTCTTCAAGCTCAGTTCTACAAGACAACAATCAATAAGTAGGGAGCACCGGCGGAGAGAGACCAGCAGGAAGACCGAGGAACCCACTCCAACAATCAAGTCAGATAGAGAAAGAGAAAAAAGTAGTAAAAATAGAGTTGGAATAACTAATTTAACTTTTACCTTATCCATCATGTTCTTTATATATGAAAGCAAGTGGGGTTTTAGAGAATCTCTCATCATCTTAGTCAAATTAGATGCTGCCACATGTTATGTACTTATTACTTTGTCTTTAAGCTAGATCTATAGGTAACCCGCTAGATGTCCTTGGTCGGGTCCGTCTCAATAGCCATTTTCAGATAATACGGTGGTGGTGACACGTGTAATATGATGGGACCACTTAATCTCTTATTTTTATGGCTCAGTCTCTGAGGGCGACTAGTTTTGGTCTTCAGGGACACCTATCAATCTTCTTTTCAGAGACTTGTTATCACTAGTCCAGCCATAGTTGATTGATTATTTATGTTCAATATGGACAAAATGCGTATGTCCTTTTACCATCTATTTTCCTTTGCTTGTTTTCTTCTTTTCTTTTCTCTTTTGTTTTGTTTCCTTTTTTTTCTTTTACATGTTTAAGACCAGTCTTTCATGATTCTTTGTCAATAGTGTGAGGCTCAGATTCAGCTCCATCAGCTACATCTTCATCTACATAGTTGCATATACCTACGACAGCAATAACTCATTCTCTTCTGTTTTTTTGAAAAGAAGGATTACTCCATAAATATGAGAAATCAACTACAAACATATCACAAGATTCATTCAGAATGAAGAGATTCAATGGGAATATACTAAAATGGAGACAAAAAGAAGATTGAGGTAATTAATCTCGATTCACAAACTCAATCAAGTAAAAAAAAAAGTAGAGATATGATTTTAATATGTATTGAGAAATTAATATTCCTTTTAATGTTGGCTGATAGGTGTAATTGATTTTTAATTTTTTTATTATGCATAAAAAATTCACTTTATTAAATATATTTTAAACAATTTTGATTCAAAATTTATTTGTTTAATTTGATAATTTTTGAATGAAGAACGTACCAGTATTTATATACTATAATGTTAAATGGAATCAAAATATGAATTACATCAACTTTGATATAATAGGGATAATAATGTCAAAAAATAGTGATTACAATAGTTTCATATAAATGCTACCAAATCAACTAAAAATTAATCAAAGATCAACCATACTGGAAATCAAGTATCAAATTAAGAATGGCTATTTCCCACTAAAAATAGAAATAATCCAACCATGTTGTTCTACAAAGAGCTCAATAGGATAGAACCAGATTGCACAAAATATCCATTGTGCATAATAGTTTTGAATCAAGATAAAGAAATCAACTTCTTCAATTCAACAATCACATTGCAAAACAAAAATATTGTCATAAATGAAGTAGGTACATCAACAACAAAACAAAGATTAACAACCGAAGAACAGATAGAGAGTTATATATGCAAATTTAATGAGCAAAAAAGTTAGAGAAGAGGAAGAAGTATAAAGCAAAAGTCAAGAAGAATATTGTGATATCACACACAAGGCATTCATAAATAAACTAAGGTTAGACATACAAGACAAACAAACTCTAAAAACAATAATCAACTTCTATGCTAAACCACTTACAATATAAGGTGGAGAAATCTTGTGAAAAATAATATTACCTATAATGCCTATATGACAATTGCAAATGGAAACTTAGAGCTTTAAGAAAAGCCAAAACAAGCATGTTTAAGAGTAAAAAAACTCAACAACGTTCATAGCTGCCCTTTGAAAATAAGACAACGATAAAAAAAAGTAACTACTACATCTGAGATTACATAACAATATATCTGTAGCATCAAAACTACACTTGTAAAGATAACAAAAGATACGGAAGATAATTACAGTGTATCTGTAACCTACTTAAAAGCTTAGAGATCAAAGAAGAAACATTAGGAAAAAACTAGAAGAATCTTATGGGATATTGTCGAGCTACCTGCACATGTTATAAAAAAAGAAATTTCAATTTAGTTAAAGAGCCGCAAACAAAAGAAAATTTGACATTGCTATATGTGTTCATGGCACTTGAACCTTTAATAAAAGGATGTTGTATACTAGTAATAATAGTAGATGAAAATTTTCTCAAATCTGTACATAGAAGAATACTTCTCTCGACAATCACACAAGATTCTAACAGTGAAATATTTTCTTTACCATTTCGTATAGTAGATTATAAAAATAATGCATCTTGAGAGTTTAAAAAAAGTAAAGGACGCATTTGGATTGAGAAATGAAATGTGTATTGTATCAGATAAATATGAAAGCATCAAAACAATGATCCAAAAGATTTATCCAGAATTCAACCATGTGATATGCATATTCCATTTGTATAACAACCTCAAAACAAATTTCATAAGAAGTATAAAGAATTTCAATAAATCTTTCTTCACAACAGCAAAGGCATACACAGAAAATGACTTTAAATATTATATGTCCGAGATTGATAAAGTAGACAAATCTATCAAACTTTAACTCGAAAATGTAGGGTAGCCTAAATGGACAAGGGCACACAATATGAAAAATAGACATACAATTATGACAACAAATATACTTGAATTATTGAATGTAAAAAGCAGAGGCGCAAGACATCTACTGGTCACTGCTTTGTTGGGGTACCTATGTGCTTTAATATAAGAATGGAGGTACACAAATAGAAATTTTGCAAAGTCTACTTTCACAAGGCTAGTAAAGAGAGAAGAAGATATACTCAATGAAAACTACATTCAATCATTGAAAATGAAGGTCAGAATTATAAACTCAAAAATAATTCAACAAAAAACTACATAAAAGTTCAAAAACATAAAACAACTAAAAAACTTTCTAAACACCCAAATAACTAAAAGTCCTTCTACTTCTTCTTCAACTGCAACTTTTTGGAGGAGCTTCATCTTCATTTTCAATATCAAATTCTTTTTGAAGGAGATTCACCTTCACTTGCAATATCAAATTCTTCTTTGAACTTAGCATGGCT